>NC_032020.1:7425274-7436962 GCF_001865875.1 Lupinus angustifolius
TCGAGGTGTCGTACCACCTAAGAGATTAAGTTGTATCTTCATATTGCTTAGAGTTCTTGATTAGGAAAGAACAAGGTTCTTGGCTGGGGCTACGCCGAAAGAAAGGTTTTCTTTGTCGGTAGGAAGGGAGTCAAACCATAGAATAAGGTTCTTTATTTTCTTGTGAATGTCTAAGTGTTGTAATTGGATGATGTGCTTGTAATAACATTGATTCAATTATAGTGAAGAAAATCTCCCAGATCAGCCGGGAGGCCTGGATGTAGTTTGCAAGTGGACACGTAAACGAACTAGGATAAAAATCGTGTTGCAGGATTTTTTCTCTCTCTCTTTCTCTCTTTATTTCGTTTAATCGGTTAACTTGTATAGTAGAATTAATTGCTATATTCTGTATATTTGCTATACTTTTAATACTCTGATAAAATTGTAAGCTCTGTGTATTCATTTTATTATCGGTTAATTGTCGTGCAAGAAACCGAATCTTCCTAAGCTTACTGTTCTGTTTT
Organism: Lupinus angustifolius; assembly: GCF_001865875.1. NCBI lineage: Eukaryota > Viridiplantae > Streptophyta > Magnoliopsida > Fabales > Fabaceae > Lupinus > Lupinus angustifolius. The sequence goes on from NC_032020.1 coordinate 7,425,778, forward strand.
AATCGATTAAGACATTTGCGTTAATCGATTGTATTCATTCTTTTAATCGATTAAATTGGGGTGATTCAGCATTAAGTGTTGATTTTCGAAAAGCGGATATTCTAACCGCTACACCAATTCAACCCCCCCCCCCTCTTCTAGGTGTATTTTAACCACTGATATCTAACAAGTGAGGCTCTTTTAGGCATGACTTGTACATTTCAATAGCATCAAATGAATCCCATGAATCATTCTTACAGTCTCCTAGCCTCGGTCCATGACTATCAAGACCTCCAACATCCAAAAAAAACTATTCACCCGAATAATCATCTTCCCAATTACCATTGAAGAAAATACATCATCTTTATACCTAAAGTTGCTATAGAATTCCCTAATGAGCGAAGGATAAATTTTACCTTTCAATTCCAAGAATTTATTCACTCCTTGGGTCTCCAAACCATGTGGGAATTGGAAGCCTTGTGCAACCAGCCATTTTATAAGTTTGCTTCCGGCCTTGGAACTTGGCCAATCTAGCTTCCTGAAGAATCGGATAGTAGTAAGGGTCTCCATGGTTCTTTCGTCCACCTTGAGCCGAGAAAGAACCTTTTTCTCCGCCTCTTGCACGTTTGGCGATGTGCTTCACTCTCATACTTGTTGGTTCACTCATCTTTACAGGTATAATACCGATTTAATTGATTTGATACTCGATTTTCCGAATTGAGGTTTTAGGGTTTCTAAAGGTGGAGAAATGGTGAGGATTCAGATTAGTAGTGATTGAGGGTTATAGGGAGATGGAACTACGAGATAGTATTTGAAATTCATATTTATTTCTATGGGAGCACTAAATTTAGAGGACTAAATCAGAAGGGGGAGGTAAAGAGAGTTAGGGTTCTAAGTGAAGAATGACCCAAAATGTCACTTGAATATGATATAGCAATGTTGTTAATCGATTATCCGCAGAAGTTATTCGATTAACCAACTTAAAGTTTTCAAAAATTTTAAATTTTGAAGTCCAAGTAATCGATTGATTTTGGCGATAATCAATTAATTAGATAATAATTTTCAGAATTTCAAAACTATTGAGCCTAGGAAATCGATTAAAACGAGTGTTAATCGATTAAAACTCAAGAGGAAAATTTATTTTGGCTACTAGAACTCAAATTAATTGATTAAAACACAGAAAAATTGATTATTGATAGAGCTTAACACAGATTTCAGTGCATTTTCAAGATTTCTAGAGTATGCTTAGAGTGATATTGCTAAGCTACAAACCTAAAGGATGTTGACACACTAAGGGAGCATAGAAACATTCATGAAGATAATCTAAGACAAGGAAGCATGCATTCACAACATATATTATTCATAAGCATATAATCAGGATCAAGCAAAGGCACAAGATTATCCTAAGCAAATTAGCTTAGATATTTTTCATCAAGTATGCCAAGTTCTCTCCGTAACACAAAGAATGTATCTCGAGGAAGGGGCTTGGTGAAGATATCTCCTAATTGGTTCGAGGTATCAACAAATTCAAGTATGCACTCACCTTTTTGTACATGATGTCTTAAAAAGTGATGTCTAATATCTATATGCTTAGTTCTAGAATGCAGAATAGGGTTCTTTGATAGATTTATGGCTCTAGTGTTATTGCATTTTATAGGAATTTTTACTAGTTTTAAGCCAAAGTCTAATAGTTGTTGGTTTATCCATAGAATTTGAGTATAACACACGTCTGCGACAATATATTCCGCTTCGATGATAGACAAAGCAACATATACTTGCTTCTTACTATGCCATGATACTAGGGAGCTGCCCAAAAGTTGGCAAGTCCCATTAGTACTTTTCTGGTCTAACTTACATCCCGCAAAGTCACAATCAGAATATCCTATTAGGGACAACGAAGCATCCCTAGGATACCATAAACTCATAGATATTGTTCCTTTAAGATATTTCATAACACGTTTTACATCACTAAAATGAGATTCCTTAGGTAAGGCTTGATATCTTGCACACATACATACACTAAACATTATATCGGGGCGACCAGCAGTTAGGTACAATAAAGAATCAATTATCCCACGATATTTTTTTACCTCAATTGCTTTACCTTTTTCGTCTATGTCAAGATAACAGGATGATGCCATAGGTGTTGGCGCTTCTTTACATTTATCTATCTTGAACCTTTGCAATAGTTCCTTGTAATATTTTGTTTGGTGAATGAATATCCCATTGCTCATTTGTTTTATTTGTAGTCATATAACCTTGTCGAGCGGATGATCTTTCTTTGTCTTCCACACCATAGGCATTTCTTGATGAAGTGCATTTATTTTCTATCATCTTGAACCTCGTTTTCGATTTCCATGTTCTTTATGTATGCATTTTCTAGCGCACTTGAAACATCATAACACACAACCTTCCTCTTCTCTTTCGGAGATGATTCATCAAATTTTACATGGACAGACTCTTCAACATGCATAGTATATTTATTAAAGACTCAATATGTTTTACTATGAATAGAGTACCCCAAAAATATTCCCTTGTCAGCTTTCGAATCAAATTTTCCTAGTAATCTTTTACCATTATTCAATATGAAGCATTTACATCCAAAAGCATGCAAGTGTGAAATATTAGGTTTTCGGCCTTTTAGCAATTCATATGGCGTTTTTAACTTTGATATGCCACCTGTCATATGCCTTGAACATCCACTGTCCAAGTACAAGTGATAACCCTGATTCCGAAGGCATACCTGCAAATCAATTTACTTGCATTGTTTAGGTACCCAAGTTATATTGGATCCTTTCTTGTTAGTAATCAAATATTCTTGCCCATTTTGCATCCATACATATTTACCACTAGGTACTCCATATGTCCTAATGTAGCATGATATAGATGTATGACCATGTTTACCACAATAAAAACAAGTAGGCATTTTATGATTAGTCCTATTATGCATATAATCTTCTTGCCTCCTATATGGTCTTCTATTTTTCTTTGGTTGATAGCCAAGACCTCCATGATTACTTACATTTCTAGATGTAGCAAGTAGGTTGTTCAGGTTATAACTACTACATATGATCTTTGCCAATTTATCCTTCAAATTAGAAATTTCAGCATTTAAAATATCGCATTGATCACATATAGGGGTTTCAATAAACTTAGTGGCGTAACTACATGAGCCAGAAGAGTAAATAAGATCTAGAGTCTCATTTTCTAGTTTCAGTTCATTTAATTCCTCTTGCATTTTAGTTACTTTACTTTCATGCAACATGATAACTCGTTTTCTATCTACATTTACTTTTGCTAATTTCTTAAGCTCCTCATGCAACTCAACAAATGCACTATAGGAGACTCATCGAAACATGAAGAAGAGTCGGAATAATGTACCTCACTCGTGTCATCCAGATCGCTTGTGCTGCCATTTTCTTAAGTGTTTGCCATTAAGCACAATTTGGCGGTCTCCTCTTCATCGGATGTGTTACTTGTTGTCTCGTCCTCTGTTACATCCCATACTATGTAGGCCTTCTTGGATTTAAAGTTCCGGGAGTTGCTCTTATCATGTTCAACCTTCTTGAGGTGACTCGGGCATTGGAATTTCATATGGCACGGTTTGCCACACTCATGGAAAATGAGGTGATCTTTGGGAGCTTTGCCTCTTCTGGTTGAATCACTTGCCTCTTTCTTTTGAAAGCGCTTAAACACTCCTTTCTTCTTCAGAAATTTGCCAAACTTTCTAAGTAGGAGAATTAAGGTTCATCATATAATTCAGACCTAGGATCATCATTGTCTCTCTCTTCTTGTGGTTGTGATGATGTAACTTTTACAGAGATCCCCTTTTTCTTTCAGTTTGAATCTTCATGCATTGTTAAGCGTCCTAACTCCATTTCGTGTTCTTGGAGTTTGCCAAAGAGAGTTTCTAGAGGCATTGTGTCTAAGTCTTTCGACTCCATAATTGCTATTACCTTGGGCTGCCATTTCCTATCAAGACAACACAACACTTTGTTAGTAACTTCACCAATAGAAAAACTCTTATCTAAAGCAATTAAATGATTAACAATATGAGTGAATATTTTGTTTATTTCATTAATCAATTCATTTGGAAACATACGAAACAGCTCATATTCATGTGTTAATGCATTCAATCTTGCACGCTTAACCTCACTTGTGCCTTCGTGGGTTACTTGCAAAGTATCCCACATCTCTTTTGAATTTAGGCACTATGACACCCGAAAGAATTTATTGTATGATAAGGCAGAGGTTATTATGTTCTTTTCCTTGAGATTGTGCTGGACTTTACGTCTTTCCTCGTCAGTCCATAATCCTTTTGGTTTTTCTTTGAGCTCACCATCTACTAAGTGAAGTGGAGTAAAAGGCCCATTGACAACGGAGTCCCAAATCTCTGTGTCTATTGCCTCAATAGAGATTCGCATGCGCACCTTCCAGTAGGCATACCCCTCGCCACTGAAGAAATGAGGGCGGTTGATGGATGTGTCATCACCGCCGAAAGATTTAGTGGAACCCATATTGATTAATCCATTGGATCAATGAATTTAGCGACCAAGCTAGTACCTTCGTACTAGCTCTGATACCACTTTTAGGGTACTAGTGAGGTAAGAATACACCTAGAGGGGGGTGAATAGGTGTACCGGACCACTACTCACGCTTTTCCGAAATTTGCGCATAATATAAAGCTACTACAGTTAATTGATTATCAATAGGGTTAATCGATTAAGGACAGTTCTATTAACAGATTAAGAACAGTTCTGTTAATCGATTATGGTTAGTACGTTAATCGATTATACTGATTGTTTACTCTTTGAAAGATAGTTTCTTGCTTTGATAAACAGTGATGAATCTAGATCATTACTATCTTAATATTGATTTGTGATTATCAACAAATTAACAACAATTAGAAATTAATCACAAAATGCAAATTAACTCAGAAAGTAAGTAAAGACATAAATGTAAAGAGATAGGGAAAGAGAAAATGTGCTCGAGGGTTTTATCCTGCTTCGTTTGCGAGTCGACTTGCAAACTACATCCAAGCCTCCCAGTTGATCTGGTATATTTTTCTTCACTATCAAAAATGTAATTCAATTACAAATACACTTTCAATGGTCTTAGCAGAGACTTCTTTCTTGAAACCATTGAGCCACCAAGCTCGGTTTGACCTCTATCTATGCCTACTTGGATGCCACATCGTTCGCGCAATTTGGCCCCAGCTGAAACTTTCGCTCGAATCAAGACTCCCTACCTTGTGAAGACTAGTGATTCTCAACTTGTGATGATACCACACACCACTAGAATTATCCTCAATTTACAGAATTTTTCCGAGTTACTTTGCACACAAGATTGTGCGGATATAGATACTAAAATCGGCTCTCTATAACCCTTGACAGAAGATCTCACAAACAGCCCTAATAACTAGAAGTAGAAATCATGCAAGGTATTTCAAGTGAATGCAAGTGTTTGGCACAATGAAAAGACTCTCTCTCTCTCTTTTCACTCTTGAAAATGTATGTTAGAAAAACTTCAGAGAATCAACAAGATAGCTTCGCAAACTTAAGCACAATGAATCTTTGTTTTTATTTTCTTTCAGTTCTATTTCGTTGTTTTTCTGAAAGTGTGAAGAGCTTATTTTAAAACCTAATTTGATTATGTTTCAAAATAACAGATTTTGTTCATAACTAACTCAACTAATATTAATCAATTAAATGTCAATTTAATTGATTAACGTGTTTCTTGAAAATAGATTTTCAGTTATAGCTTAATCTATTAGAAACTTGCTTAATTGATTAATAAGTAGAAATTTTGGGAGGTTAGCTTCTGTAACTCCATTTAATTGATTACGTCTTTCCTTAGTCGATTAACGTATTTCACCAGGACTTAATCAATTACCAAATGGGTTAACCGATTAATATTGTTTTAAAGACGGTTTTTCTAACTATATGGTCAACACCCTATATGATGAATGAACATGCAACATGATTTTAGAAATGATTAAACCTTTTATGCAGAAAGCCATGTATGCTTAATGCAAATGCATGAATGTTACTTATCATATATATGTATGTAGATGTTATGCCTCATCTATATGATTTTCATTTTAGACTTTTTGTAAGACACTTCCATCTTGGGTTTACCTAACCTAAGACTCAATACTAGGCAAGCATCTTAGGACTCTAGAATATAAAAAGCAATCCTAAGTTCTATGATGTTGACCTTGAGTTCTTGGTATGTTGTTTGTTGAGATGTCCAAGTCTTCAAGCTTCCATATAAGACTTTGTCTTCATCAAAACTTCGTAGGTTGGTTATAATGACATCCTTTGACTATTTGCCATTTCAATTATTTCTAGACTCAAATGATTTTTGAAAACATTATCAAGTTATGTGTTATACTTTTTGATTAATTTTGAACATCATTTCTAAATCCCCCATCTAGTGTCCTAGTATGATAAGATGATTTTCGAACCTTGCATAATACACTAAACAATAGTTAATGGCCACTGGTTGGAGAAGGTTGTTACACCCTACTTCAGGATTGTTAACCTTGTTTAGCCTTGAATACAAGTTGCTTTCAATTGGCAAGTAAACTAAGACTTATTAGTTCACTTGTCAATACTTTAAGAAGAGGCATTTTGGATCTTTAAATCAAACTTTAGGTGATCAAGCTAAAACCGCATTAAGAACTTCTTAAAGAATCAAAATTTAACCAAAAGTAATAACTTGAATGTATTGAAATCAAAATATGATACAAATGAAGAAAAGAAATAACATTACACCATAATCCAAATCAATGTGTAGGAGCATTAGCCATCTATCCATTGATGAGATGCTTTTGGACCCAAATGAGATTACAAAATTATTATTTTTTGTATCACATTTGTAATCTCCTTTCTCCTCTTGAATTCTAAATAAAATTACAAAACTTTACCTAGAAACTAGCTTAGAACCGTGACCAGAAATGTCTTGAGAGAAGAAGTGAAGAATGGAGTCTTGACAGTGTTTAGAATTGTGGAAGAAGAATGTTTATCAATGATGTTGAAGAGGGCCTCTATTTATAGACAATCCGTAACTGCCTAGCCCTCTCTTTGTCCATGTGGGCATAAATACTGGATGATTTAAGCAGAATTAATGTGCATGTAAATTTTGCCAGCATGCTTGTTGTTGACTCACCAAAGCTAGTTGTGAGCTACTTGACCATGCCATTGTGGGCTATTTTCAAAATTTCTCAGAGGCCTTGTCAAGTGTGATCATGCATGATGTCATAGTTTCTTGGTGGCTAAGTAAAGTTGACCCATTTGTTGGGTCCAGCCCGTTCGGCTACTTAGGTGGCCCGTTGAGTTGCCTGCTTGAGCATCTTGTTCTACTCTAGCCAGGTGTGTGGTTCCAGCTAGGTAGTCCCTAGGTGCACATTGAGCTGCTTACTTCAGCAGGTTGGCTTATGTTAGGCTTGAATCTGGCCGTGTAAAGCTTGTGCTTGACCGAGCCAAGTTGGTGTCAGGTCAGCTGGGCAATGCTGAGTGTCCATGCCAAGCTTCTTAGTGTCTAGCTTTTTAGTCCATGCTTGTGGTCAAGCACTTAGCTTGCCATGTGTGCATCAAAAGTGGCTTATGTGGACACCTCCTTGCTTGAATATTTTTATTGATTCTTTTTCTTCTCTTGATTTTTCCTAGAAAACTTTACACAAAGATTTGGAAAAGAGGAGGACAAAATATATAATCAAAGTATGACAATTTATCTAAAAAGTCTTCAATTAAGTTGCTTTTGCATGATTTCCATAGGATAAGTGCCATGAAAAGTGTATGAAAATTAGGTATTTTTTGCACTTATCAATAAGTTCATTACTTGAGAAATATATGTATGCACCGACATTGTATGAGTTTGGTACACTGTCACTATATCATCCACCTTTCATATTTCATCATCATTGACTTTTCATAAAAATTAATTCAAGTGAATGGTGGATGATATAATGACAATGCATAAATCTTTACACTGACAATGCACAAATATTTTACTCTTATTAGTTATTACATAAGGCAACATGTTCCTGCATGTCAAATTCAATATTTCTTCCTCTAGGCTTTATTCTCAAGTACAGGTTCTGTAGCATTATATATGTCTTCAATATCACGATACCTGATCTTGTTACCATAGGCTATATCTTATTCTTCTTCATCATCATCTCTAGTAGTAGTAGCTGCAATGGATGATTTTGCATCATCATGAATATCAGCTTTGTTGTTGCTACCAGTAGTGTTGTTGCTGATGCTAAGTTGAATGAGAAGCTTCGCTACTTTAATCTCTGATTCAGAGAACATAACATGATTCTTAGTCCTCATATGTTCACATGATTTAGTCATGATCTCTTGAGTGAAAGATGGTGAATAATAAGAACTGATGCAAAGATATAATGATATGCTATGTTTTTATAGTGTTCAAAACAGTGTGGCTTGGTGGCCATGAACCTTTATTTTCTTATTTTATTCCTATGTTAATTTTGAGTATAATATATATGCAGTGATAATGTAAAAATTAGTACCTTATCCAATTTGTAATACTTTTATTTGTAGTGTTTTTTTTTTATTTAATGATTTCCATTTTGAGTATATGGTAAGCTTATTATAATTTTTTTGGGTAATTGCAGTTATATATAACTAGTATGGTGATAGACATTTCATGTTTACTGCATGACCCATATTATTACTTTATGATGTCAAATGTTCAAGTTTTACATATTTTATTTTGAAGAATTAGAATATATATTTTTTTCATTGAATATATTTTATATTCTATTTTTATAATATTTTTTTATATTCTTTCTTTTTTATTGTAACGTTTGACTAATGGTAAGAGAGTTTGCTAATATGTTGATGGTGACTATATATGATTATATGGTTTTTTGTAGAAATTTAAAAATGTTAAGAGAAAAATAGGAAAGTAAAATTATATCATGGTGGTAATTAAACCATAATTTACCTTTATATATGGTATAGATATAATAAAGATAATCCATATTCTTGTATGTAAACATGTTTTTTCTATTACCTTCCTTATGAATTCCAAAGGTATTAACTTTTATCTAACGATATATACCACATACATAATATTCGTACCTTATATTCGGGGTTCAAGACTCGACTCATTAAATGATGAATTTGGTTTATGAATCAAATGAGTTTAAATTGAAAAAAAAATTGATTTTTTTAAATAAATAGACCAAACTTGAACAAAGTATGATTCAACTTGTTATATTATCTATACTAACTCAATTGAATGTATATATATATGAAATATTGTATGATTATTATATATATGTTTTCTATATTAATATATGAGTGTAATATATATATTTTTGGTACTATCAAGTATATTTCATAACATTTTTTAGTAAGTCACTAATCCATTTGTGGGTGAATAGTTGTTTCTCCCAACATGTGTCGTTAACATGAATTGTTGACCTTACATGTAATATGTATTAATACTACAAAATTAAGTTTCACTTTTTGAATCATTATTTCAGTTGTATATATTTAAACTTAGGTGCAGTCCAACCTGCAAACTAATATTTAGTTCGCTTTGAAGCGAACTCATTTTATAGTCGTTAGATGAAAAATTATTTAATCTGTACTGTCGAAACAATGACCGACAACTTGTTCCACACAAAAGTCGGTTTGGGAGAAGACAACTTCAACATGCACAAAAGTCGGTTTGGGGGATAACGACTTTAGTGTAGAAGTCGGTCAGGGCAATAACAACATCAAGTCGTCGTGCAAATTGAACATGACTTCAGTATAGTTCATTTGGTTTACTCATCTTCTTACATAGTGCAACCCGGTGTTTGAGTTCTTCCACCCTCATTTTTAATTTTTTATTTTATTTTTTTTCATTTTGAAAGAAATTTATATCTTTATTATAAAATTTATTGTTAGTAAGGGAGTTGTAGAATTTTGGGGCCTCTTTGAAGCATTGGGCAGTGGCATGAGAGTAGAAGAGAAGGTAGAGAGAAATGAGGAAAACAGGAGTGGCCATGGATGGCATGAACATGTGTGGTGAAATTAAATACAACAAGAGTCCAAGGTTTGATTAAAAATCAAATTGAGGGAAGATTGAAAATATAAGCGAGAGAGAAAGAGAAAGAGTGGGGCAGGTTGTTGTGTGAGAGAGGTGAGTTCAAGACATCTATGATCTCTTCAAAAACAGTACAAATCCCTATTCCTGACAATGAAATTATATAATAAAGTTATATACTTCTCTTTTAAAATGGAAAAATAATTAAAAATGAAGGTGGTAGGACTTGAACACAAGGCTTCACTATGTAGTAAGACGAGTAAACCAAATGAATTATACTAAAATCATGTTCAGTTTGCACGACGTCTTTATATTGTTATTGCCCAGACCGACTTCTATATTGAAGCCATTATCCCCAAACCGAGTTCTATGCATGTTGAAGTTGTCTTCTCCCAAGCTGACTTCTATGTTGAACAAGTTGTCGGTCAATGTTTCGACGACACAAATTAAAACACTATTCATCCAACAGCTATAAAATGAGTTCGCTTCGTAACGAACTAAATATTAGTTTGCATGTTAGACCGCTATTGAAAGATTTTTCTTAGAGGGTTTTCCCCCTCAACAAATTGTCCCCGGTAGCGGCGCCAATTTGTTGAAAGCGAAAATTTCTCTTCTTCAGTGTGTTTCCTTTATTTGGTTAAGTAAGTGAACTCGATTTTATTCTTTGTGTGCCATCTCGGCTTTGTTGAAATAAATTCTAACGCCAGTATAACAAACTTCTTCCTTAAGGAAGGTTGGTATTAAAGAATAAATAAATTGCGGAATGTAAATAACAATAAATAAAAGTTAGTTAGTTAGCTTCATCACTTTTGTATATTAAAAGGTGTTTCAACAAATAAATTTATTGATAACACTTTACTATTTTACAATTTACACCTCTTTCAAGATTCAATTGTAGTATAGTATAGGGTTATGTCGAACCACAAGAAATAGCCTAATAGAATGAATCATAAGAATATGTCAATGCACAAATAATGAGTGAAAATATTTTGGTTGGTTTTGATTTGATTTGATATGCTCATAAACACTTAACAAGAAACATAAACTAAGTATTAATTTTTTTTGAGGAAACAAGATCATTTTGAATGATGAAAGTATTTCTCAACTTCTTATGTATTTGAACTACTTAGACAGGTTC
>NC_032020.1:7437062-7440026 GCF_001865875.1 Lupinus angustifolius
GCTACTCTAATATTGAAGTAGTAATGAATATAAGACTTTAGAAAAGCATGCTTAACTTGGAAAATAAACTAAGTAGTACAACTACTTCTTAGTTTATTTGTTCAGTGTTTGAGACAAGTAATTTTCCATGACTTGAAATCGGTTTTTAGGTGATCAATCTAAAGAGAGTATTAAGAACTTCTTAAACATGTAAAATTAACCAAAGCACCAACTTGAATGATTAAAATTCAAATTTAGAATAAAAGAAGAAGAAGAAATACATAATCAACTTTCAAATGAAATTGTTAGGAGCATGAGCCATCCATCCAAGGATTGGATGCTTTAAGTTCCAAATGAGATTACAAAATGGATTTTTGCATCTCATTTACCTTCTCCTTCTCCTCTTGAATTATAAACTAAAAACTATAAAACTTACTTAAAAATAACTTCTAGGAACTAAGAAATAAGAAGAGAGAATTATGTTTCTACTTCAGGGAAGAATTCTTGGCAAGAATATTTTTAAGGGATGATCATTGAATGAAGGAAATGCCTCCCTATTTATAGATTTTTCCCTGTCATCGTTGAGCTGCTTGTTTGCACCGCTCAACAGCTGACCAAACCCTTCAGCATGGGTTTGGTCACTTGGTCAAGTAACTTGGTCACCTCCTTAAGTTTGACTCACCAAAGCTAGTTGTGAGTTGTGGGACCAGCTATGGTGAGCTACTCCTGAAAAGCCTATGGTGGGCTACTTGAAGTGAGGTCATGCATGACTTCATGGTCTCTTGATGGCTAAGTAGTTCTGGGTGCACACCATTGAGCACACATGTGAAGGGGTGTTCAAATCCAGACCGGTCCAATAATAAAACCGAAAACCGATCCAAAATAGACCGAAACCGCAAAAACCGAATGCATTTGGACCGTGTTGGATTTATTTTTTATAGACCGATTGGTCCGGTCTGGATTTTGGTTTCACCTCTTGGATCCAGACCGATCCAGACCGGACCGAAATTGTATGTAAAGTTTAAGTGTGTAATACTTTTAAGTGTCTTCAAAACTTAATCTTAAGTCCCAACTCCAAAATTGTACCTATATTTTATTTGTTATATTCTATAACACACTTATATATATGTTGCTATGTTTTAAATCATATTGATTATATTTTATACACTTTTTTAGAACTTAAACCAATCTCATAACCAAATAAAGAGGATTCAAGTATTATTGTTGTGAAAGTATTATGAGAATGGAGTATCTCCTGGTATAAGGAGATAAATTATCTCCTCCTGCCACTGAAATCACGACATGTGTCATGTTTCATCATTTTCTATAAATTTATTTTTAAAAATAAACAAAATAGCACACATGTCACATTTTTACTGGCTAGAGGAGATAAGTTATCTCATGATATGAGGATATACATTATTCTCAAGTATTATTGTTATTAATCATCAGTGGAATATTGTAACTATTAAAATTACGTTACCGATGCTCATATTATTATTATTGATATCTTGTTGTTTTGTTGTCTTGTTATTATTAATATCTTGTTGTTGTTACTATTTTATACTTTTATTATTATTGTATTATTGTTTATTACTACTTTATGATGGTGTTTACTTATACTATTGTTGTACACATTTTAATATTGTTGAACACTATTTTTATTGTTGTTTTATGCTTAATATTTAGTCATTTTTACGAGTTTTGAATATAAGTACAATTTTAATATTTTATAAAAAAAACCGATCCAAACCGAACTGAAACCGCATATTATATTTGGATCGGATTGGATCGGACATCTTAATATAAAAAGACCAGACCGATCCAGACTTGAGGTCATGCATGACTTCATGGTCTCTTGATGGCTAAGTAGTTCTGGGTGCACACTATTGAGCACACATGTGACACCGCTAAGTTGCCTGCTTGAGCAGCTTTGACCATGCTGATTGAGACGTGGCTATAAGTATCAGTGGCCTAGGAACACCTAGAAGGGTGGAAATAGGTGTGGTGGAGCTCAAGTTCCACTTTTCAGGTTTTTACACAATTGCTGAAAAATGCTCAGTTAATCGATTAACCAGTGGGCTTAATCGATTAAATCTAACTAGAACCAGACTAATGAGAACATCAACTTGCACGATTATTAACAAACACACAAACAGATATACAACCGATACTTTTGTGCAAAATTAACAAGAACATAGCAAGGAACAAGTATGAAAAATATTAGCTCCAAACACGCATTAAAACATTTTTATATAAAAAAGAGAAAAGGATAGAAAAGATTGCGCAGGGATTTTATCCTGGTTCGTTTTTCTGTCCACTACAAAACTACATCCAGTCCACCCCTCTGATTTGGGAGATTTTTCTTCTTCACTATGAAACACAATGTACGTTATTTACACGCTTCCAAATTCAAAAATTGAACGCTCCCTTCTTGGAACCCAAAGAACTTTAATGCTCCCTTCTTGGAACCCATTGAACTTCAGCACCCTTGGTTAGACCTTTCCCAAAACCGCCTCCCAAGAAAACATTTCTTACGCGATTCAGCCCCAGCCAAGGTATCGCTCTTTATCCCAAGACCTCCAAGTCTTTGTGTGAAGAACACCTTACCTAACCGCAGCTAGGATTTTCCCAATCCTTGAATAACAATGCTTTGAGTTATGGATGAGTACTTAATACTCGGATATTACAATAAAGATCAAAGCCTAAAAACCTAAGCAAGAACTCACAAGACGTCCTATTCTAATATGAATGTTCATGCATGAGGTTTCTAAAAATGTGCAATCTTTAAAGAACTATCTTTTTCTTTTCAAGAAACACAAGAATGATGCAAGAAAGCTTTTCAAAGAATCATGCAATATGAATATGAAAACTAAAGCCTTAGCTTGATCTAATCTTTCTCCTAATTCAACACTCTCTAATAGATTCTAATAATGATGATCTATCTCTTTTCTCTGTGTTATTCTCCCTTTCTCATCATCGTCG
>NC_032020.1:7440126-7463705 GCF_001865875.1 Lupinus angustifolius
ATTACTTTATTAAGTCTTGTGAGACTCACAACTAGGTTTACCTAACCTAGACTCAATATCTATGGCAAGCATCTTAGACTTCTAAAAAGATCATAAAGAATTATAACATAAGTCTAATAAGACACCACTTCAGCCCTCGCCATGTTGATTGTTGAGCCATCTTCAAGCTTTAACTAATTCATTGTTTTCATCAAAACATAGGCAAACGTTGCTAATGCAATCCTTGACGCTTTGCACTCTCATAGACTTCTTTTACTCTGATTTGATGAGTTAGCTTGATGATGTTGTACATTTTCGTAATGGTTGTGACTTCAAAGTTGAAAGCACTTTGCTCCCCCTTGGGTAAGCAATGATTAATAATACGCGGAAGTTATTATGACAACCTTTCTCCCTTTGCACATAACATCAAACACAACAAGCTTTCTCCCCCTTTTGACATTATCAAAAAGATACGAATATTCAATTCTAGTCAAAAGTAAGAAGAGATATAGCAATTTATTTAAAAAAAACTGTAATTATTATCATAGGCAATAACCAGTTTTGAGAAGCTTAAACAAATGCATTAATTTTTTACTCTTTAGACAGATTTTGCATGACATATGCATTATGTAAACAATTTAGACATGGAATGATTAAACATATATGTATGCCACTTGTTAGTACCACTTGTTAGATGCCATTATAACCACTTGTTAGCACTTTGTTAGGCAATATTCATTTTAAAGCATATTTCAATAATTCAATTATAATACACAATTAAGACATGTTCAAGATTCACGCAAAAACAATTTCTATCTGACATAATTAGCAAGGTTCAACATAGTTACAGAATTCTAAAAGATGGTACAACCATAACCATGAGATGTACTTGACTCAAAAATATAGATGTAAGCCACAAAACAACAAGAATTAACTTTAAAAAATTTTGAGCCCAGGTAATCGATTATCACAAAAGTTAATCGATTAAGATGATTATTTTAGAAAGCTTTAGCTACTTGAACTCATTTAATCGATTATACTGAGGGTCTAATCGATTAACGACAGAAAGTTGACAGTTTTAAGAACAGTTTTTGAGCTTAATAAGAAATAATTTTGTAACCTTGTTAATTACCTTACTTACCCTTTGGTGATAGGTCAAGATTGCCACTTGTTTGATGAAAATTTTGATGATATGATCAAAGTTGTATATTTGACAATCAAAGTGCGTTGCTCCCCCTTTTATTGTTCTTCCCTTTATCTTATCCCCCTTTATTACTTAGAGAAGTGCTCTTGGTAGGTAGCATATATCTGACCGTGCCAAGCTTATGTTCTGACCGTATCAGGCTTTGTCTAGTGCTAGGTTGAGCGGGCAAGCAGGTCCACTAAGATGCCTGCTTGAGCAACTTGGTCTGTGCCCGGTTGGTTTGACTGCGCCAGGTTGGGTATGACCGTGCCAAGCTAGTGTACAGGTCAGCTCAGCGTAGCTTGGTCCATGCTAAGCTACCTACTTGAGCACATTGAGTTTGACTTCTTTTTCTTCTTGGACCATGAGTCTTTATTCTCTTTTCTTTATCTTTCTAAATCCTACTAAACACATTAAAGAGAAATACAAACACAAATATACAACATTGTGATATTTTATCCAAAGAGTATAGTTTTTAAGTTGGTTTTTCTCAATTATGCTTAAGATAAGTGCCATAAAAGTGTATGAAATTTAGGTATGTTTGGCACTTATCAACCACACCTTAAACTTATTAAATCCTTGGAAAGTTTGTAGTCTCTAATCAACTCAAAATGGAGTTGAAAAAATAGTTGACAATAAACTACATTTGAAACTCCACTTAAGGAGTGGCTTTCCGAAATATAATTTTTCATGAACATGTTTATTCAAACTAATTAAACATGTTAATGCGTAATTATACTTTATTTTATAAACTGCTTCAACGAGTATTTGACTCCAATAAAATAAGACATTATTGTGATGTACATTAATGAAATGTTTTAAATTTTAGTTGTAATTGTGTTGTGATTTCAAGCACCATTGTGGACATTGCAAACATCTAATTACAAATTGATATTATTGTGGTGTAAAATTTGATATAATTAAAAAATATATTTCAATTTAATGTGGCCCTAATTAATATAGTCTAAAGCGACCTAAATGTAATATAATGTAGTTATATTATTTCCCAATGTGATTTTATCATTGTGATTCAATATTATATTACAATTGTGGAGTGATATGATTATTGATATATTATTATTGTAATATTAAAGACACATCAAGGGATATAATTCACAATTTATTAAACTACAACAATATGTTATTTGTGAATAGTGGAGAAATTAGACTAAATTTGTATCTATAAAAACAAATATATATATGTATATATTTTGGTGTAACTCATGATATCATGATTGACAAACTTAACACGGCTATATACTAGCTATTAAAACAATAAATTATTTAAATATATATATATATATATATTATAGAAATAAATATTATTTTTGTATATAATTAGAAAAGGAATGTTAAATCAATTATTAAAATATTTAATTGTACCATACTAGGGTGTCAAAAACAATTGTGTCTACTAATATCCGTAAAATATTCACAATAAATACCTACAATAATAGTTTATGGGCGAGGAAAACAAAAATTATCATATCTATAAATTTATTTTTTATTAAATATTATATAGTATAAATTATATTTCTTATTACTAGATTATATATATTATCTATTTACTATTATTTCATAAAGAATTTAATGAGTGGACTATAGTAGCAAATTTATCATAAACATATATTATTATGGATGAAATAATCATTTTTATACATATTATTATTATAAAATATATAATTATATAATTAAATTTGAAAACACATTAAGTATTCACAAATAGGTATATGAGCACAAATAATTACTACTAGTGCACACCCTTTTCAATTGTTATCCCTATATTTTAACAACCATGCCCCTTCTATTTTTGTAAAAATAATTATCTAATTTAAAAATTGTATATATTATTTTAAAGTACATATCTATAATAATGATTTTTTTAGTGATATATAATTACGAGTTTCTAATTTAATAAAAAATTATTTGGAATATATTTTTATTCACTTTTCCATAATCAATAACTTAATTTCAAACAATCTTAATTGTAATCTCTCCACCAATACTCGGACAAATTATACCTAGGACTTAAATCAACGAATCTATTATAACTTGAACATAGATTTCATATTTAAGTTTGAATAAAATTGTATTAAATACATTATATTCAAATAATTAAAAACATGTTTTGACTGAAATAGGGAAATTAGTATTAAAAGGTGCTCTCTACATTAATATAACAATTTGAAATACGATATTTTGTCCTTAACTTTTTCGTTACTTAAACCTAATAAATTACGCATAGACAATGTAAAGGCTCTAAATCATATCATCAAAATGCTATCTATAAGAATAAGTTTCATCTACAAATTTTATTAAAAATAAGTTTTTACGGTAACCTAATGAAACATATATTATGCATTAAATACTCAATATATGACTTTATTACAGTTTTTGGTAAAATCATTGTCTAAATAAACACTTTTTTATGAAAATAGGTTTTTTAAAATAGTTTTTCAAAATTATCGCTTTCATAAATACTTTTCCTCTGTAATTAATTCCATTAAAAAATTTCATAAAAACTACACGTACGTCTTACTTAAATATATTTATAATTGCTTTCCTTAAACTATTTTGCACTAAATTCTTGAAAAATAAATGATGGACGTATGGTTGAAAAGATTTAGGGTTCTCATTTTTTACTCAATTTTAGATTTGGGAAATATAACCTAATAAGGAAAGGATTGTATACTTCATTATGAGTGTGTGAACGTCACATGTGAAAAACTAATAAATAAATAAAATTAAAAGATTGTGTGCAATTAAAGTATTAGGTCAAATAAATTTTCAAAATATTAAAATCAAGGTATGAATGATAATTAATAGAATTGAGGAAATAAAATCCAGAAAAGAATCATCAGAGCTTATCCTAAGAAATTTCGACCATGCCACTTTAAATAGGGGGTATGGTGCTTAAGAAGATACTCTCAATCTTGAAGGACCATAGGGGAATGGATCCTAAATTATGAAGGACCATTTATAGTGAAAAAAGTATTCTCTAGAGGAGCATTGATATTGACTACAATGGACGGAAATGATCTACCTCTTTTCGTGAATTCAGATGTCGTAAAGAAGTATTATGCTTGAGAGACCTTTCAAACAAAGAAAAACAAGTTTGGACATTGATCACAAATTTTTGCATACTTTTGTGCACTATTTTGGAGGATGATGTAAACAAATCACATACGGTGTGTACCTTCACACAGGTGATGTTGATGACACGAGGCTTCTTTGTTATTCCAAGCACTAGTGAAGATATCTCTGGTCACCCCTATTAAGCCGAGACAAAAGGAAAGAAGCTTACAAGAAGGGGGTGGATTACAAAAAGAGCATGCTAAGAGTTTCAGTAAAACCTTAGGCAAAAGTCCAGGGCAAATAAATAAAATCTCAAACTAGAATGGTTACAAAACTTTCCTTTTCCAAAAGGAATGGAAATTGTATCCACGGTTGAAATGTAGGAGTTGTTGGAAAAAGGATTATGGAGAATATGTAGAAAGTTGGGGAGGGAAACACATCATTTGAGCCTTATGTCCTTTTCTTTCTTGTAAACCCCTAACCAGACCATATTACAAGCCCAAAAAGTCCTTCTTGAGATTCGAACTGTTTGGGATACACACCATGGGTACCAAATGTCTGACTCCAAAATAAATTCAAAATATTTTTTCTTAAAAATTTATACATAGCCCGATCAATACACAAACACTCTTAAATAAATGAATAAGTCTTGTTAAGTCGAAAACCCAAAGGGAGGTCTAATCAAAACTTAGGGACAAAAGAAAAAAGAAAAGGAAAGGTCTCTTAAGAGCATACGGCGGTAAGTCAATATTGGGGCAAATTTTTTGAAGACCAAAAATTAAGACAATTTACTGGGGCAATTTTTTGGCTGGTTAATGATTATATAGTGGTGATCTAACGTGTTTTGTTATTTATAACCAATTCCCACCATTTCACTCATAACACAAAAAAAAATCAACCACGTTTGTATTTCTTTAGTCACATATGAATTAAAGCCTTTTGTTTGCATAGCTTGTTTTCATTAAACTTGTACTATCTTAAGAATTTTAAACATGTTGACTTGATTAATATTCGAAAAAAAGAAAAAAGCACTTCGCCGCTGAAAGACAAAGATTATCGTCGTCTTCTAGTATGAACAAACAACATCTTTATCCGCAAACGGCAACCTACAACCAAATGTTGAGGATGCGATGGAGCAATAGCGATGAATACAATTACAACTCAATCCGATTTGAAAATATTATAGAATTATCAAACACGAGCATTTCATAACATGCATCAATAACAATCATTTGCATTCATAAAAAAATGAAACGACAAAAACATTACATCACATATTCAAATAGCTTGCGTCTCCAAATTCCGACAATACACCGACCTGTGTCTTTGGTTTCACGCTTTTCACCCCATGTTCTGACAGTATACTGACCTGTGTTCTTAGTCTCTTTCCTAGTGTCATCCAAATTCCAGTAGTACATTGATCTGCGTCTTTGGTTTCATCCTTTTCACCCGAAGTTATGGCAGTACTCTGACATGCGTTCTTGTTCTTTTTCCTAGTGTCATCCAAATTTTGGTAGTATATCAACATGTGTCTTTGGTTTCACCCCAAGTTCCAGCAGTACACCGAACTGCATTCTTGGTTTTTTTCTAGTGTCATTCAAATTCTGGTAGTACATCGACCTGCGTCTTTGGTTTCATCCTTTTCACTCCAAGTTCTGATAGTATACCGACCTGTGTTCTTGGTCTTCTTCTTAGTGACATCCAAATTCCAGCAATACACTAACATACGCCTTTGGTTACACCCTTGTCATCCCAAGTTTTGGCAGTACACCAACATGTGCTCTTAGTCTCTATCATTATTTAGCCAAATTCAGCTAGTACATCGACCTGCGTCTTTGGTTCACTTCCATCTTTACCATACCTCTCAAGAGTAAACTCATACCATCTTGAAGATTGCTCAACTCATAAAAGAAAGATTGACATTGCTGAGCACTGAGATTTAGCCAGTTAGCTTTTTCTGAGCCCTGACAAAATTAGCATTCATTTCTTTACTAGTTACTTATCATGGTATCCCTCAACCCTCGGTTTGCTAGCTATCAGATAAGCAACTAGTAAAGAGGGACAATTGTACATCCCATTTTTTTCCGGCCCATAAAAAGTCCAACATCGTTTTCAAAATAATTACATTCTAAAAAAATTATTAACTTTTTATGACTTATTTCAAAATTAAATAATTAAAATGGAATATTCCAAATACCTCATTAGATTTTCAAATAAACAATAAATATATAACATTTCAAAATAATTAAATATAAAAATAGGTTTTTTTAAACCTATGTCATTTTCAGATAAATATTAAATAAAAAAACAAGAGAAAGAATTAAATTAAAATAGGCTCCTAAAAACCTATACCCGTTTTCCCAAAAAATGAGTAAAGTTTTTTATTTATTTTTATTTTTCGAATTTTTATTATAATGTAAATAAAAGATAATTAAAAAGTTTTTTTATTAATTTTTATAATTAATTTCGAATTTATAAAAAATAAATAAAAGGCATGGGATATTCCTAGTATCCCATTTGAATTCCAAATAAACACTAAAATGATTTTAATTTTAGTTTTTCTTCAAAAATATAATTTTAAAAAATTAAAACTTATTCAAATATAGTTTATTATTATTTTTATGATTTGATATTTTTATTTTTCGAATTTTTATTATAATGTAAATAAAAGATAATTAAAAAGTTTTTTTATTAATTTTTATAATTAATGTCGAATTTATAAAAAATAAATAAAAGGCATGGGATATTCCTAGTATCCCATTTGAATTCCAAATAAACACTAAAATGATTTTAATTTTAGTTTTTTTTCCAAAAATATAATTTTAAATAATTAAAACTTATTCAAATATAGTTTATTATTATTCCTATGATTTGATATTTTTATTTTTCGAATTTTTATTATAATGTAAATAAAAGATAATTAAAAAGTTTTTTTATTAATTTTTATAATTAATTTCGAATTTATAAAAAATTAATAAAACGTATGGAATATTCCTAGTATCCCATTTGAATTCCAAATAAACACTAAAATGATTTTAATTTTAGTTTTTCTTCAAAAATATAATTTTAAAAAATTAAAACTTATTCAAATATAGTTTATTATTATTTTTATGATTTAATTGGAATATATAATATATAAACAAAGAAACCAATTTAAAATATCTTTTATTTAATGAAAAGATAAGAAATAAATACAAAGTCATATCTGACTTGGTGGGAGTTTTAGAGTCCTAGAAAAAAGGGGTGGATGATTTTATCTAAACATTCAGTTAACCAAATTTTAGGGATTTAGTGTCTTTTTTATTTAGTATAAATAGGGGTGTTTAAAATTAGGTTAGGGGTTCTTTTGGGTTCTGAAAAAAAAACACTTCATAGAAAAAACTAAGGGTATGAGGATTATTGTTTTGTGCTCTCATCATTTTGTTGGATTGTGATCAATCATCGTGCATACTATTTTTTGCCACATCATTGACCTTTAGATAAGCTAATCTTCATGTGACACGTCGATGAGCATAAGGGTGCTAGTGTGAACGCGTCCGCACCAAATCGCAGTGCCACACCTAGCATTTTATCCCTTGTGGTCGTGATTATCGTAGATGCACTGCACCTACTCTCCCAACCAACCACGAGGCGACAACCATGCGGGCTCACTTCCTCCTTGTAGACGCATCCCCATCTAATCAATGTCCTTCTTCAACATCTGATTCAGTGTAACAGTGTGCATCCTAAGCATAGTACACCCTTCTCGACAGCCAGCCAAGACCTCCCACGTGGCACTATCCCTGCAACAACATCTTCCAACCCCTCTTTAAGCAACACGTCGACGCTTACTGTGTTCCTTGTGGCGCACAATTAATACCCATTCAAGATTGAAATTCTTCTCTTTATTCTTACTTCTAAGGCAATTTAATTTTTTAGGAATAATTACAACCATATTTAGTCAATAAAAATTAATTTGTTGGAAAGTGAGCATAATAAATTTTATTTTTGTGAATAAAAGTATTTTTTATTGGTAAATAAAAGCAATAAATAAAATAAATGTTCCTTTAATATAGTTAAAATTGACAACTTTTTATGGGTTTTTTGTATCAACAAATGAAATGATTTTTTCTGTAAATAAATTTTTTATCACTTAGAAAATTCAGAACATTTTTCTAATTTAAATAATTTTAATAAATTGTTTAATTCAAAAATAATTTAATATAATATTATTATTCCTTGTAAAAAATTTATATTTTTTTGGGATTTAATCAAAGGATGTAGGAAGGCCGTGGTAACATTTGTCATCCTCATATCATCCTTCAATTGTCGTGTTACGATATTTTTTTTCATTCGATTAATTCCTAAATTAATAACAAAAACCAACAAAATATATTTTAATTATTTTCAAACCTTTCTAAAATGGGATGCAGTACGAACATTAGTTTATGTTGCTTCACCTTTATTAAAGAGTTATTTATTTTATCAATAGACTATTTTAAAATTTAGAACTATGTAGTCTTGATTTCCTAAAGCTTTTAGGGATACGTAGGAGTAAGATTTAATCTTGTCAGGTCTAAAAATAAAACATAAATATTTTGTGTTAGACTATTTAATTTTAAATAAACTAACGACAATTAAATCATACAATTGACAAGGGTTTCGTTTAATTATGGGCGGACGAGGTGCTAATACCTTCCTCGATCTGTAATCGATTCTCGAACCTGGATATCACAATCCAAAAGCCCAATATGATTGGGCTAAAGGATTTTTCTACATTTTTTACCACAAAATGTAGTGGCCACTCTAAAATGTTGTGTAGCCAAAAATCGGGGTGCAACATGTAATCATATGTTATTGGAGTAGTAGAGGGAAATTAACAATAATTTATATTGTGAGCACTAAGAGATAGGAAGGGGGAGGGAATGACACTATATCATCCCGTGAGAATAGTTGACCATATTCTCGTAGAGGAGTGTTGGATATTTGTAGTAGTGTGGTAGGGTGTCATGTACTCTCGATTAATTTCAAAAAAGGTTTGAAGATAATTAGATAAGAATGTATGTGATTGACAAGTATTGTTCATGACATAGATCAAATTATACTTAATGGTATTCATCCCCATATTTTGAGTGCAAGCATCATATAAAATGTGTACTTTATTTGTCACTAATTGAATGTATAATGATGGATGATGCAGTAACAATGTCTATGATTCTTACACCATCGATGCATACATTTTTTTTTCTAACTTTTAAGTGTTGTCTTATAAAATTTTAAAATTTATTTATCTCATCTAAACTTAATGAAGGTTAATTAAAAAAATTGTAATATATATCAACTTACTCCAAGAGTAAGTTTTTTAAACTCACATCTTAGCCATCAATTCTAAGGGAATCTAATGGCTTGAATTAGTGATAGATCTAAACTATTAGAGTTCTTTAGAATTGATGGCTAAGATATGGAGTAAGTTTAAAAAATTTAGTCTTGGTGTAAGTGGATCCACTACAGTAAAACTTCTTGTTAGCCACGGTTGAAACCGTGGCTAAAGTGGAAAAAAACCGTAGCTAGATTGAGTTACAAATACTCTCTACATTCATTAAACTCATCCTTTGCAATGGAGACTTGTATTTTGTCCCCCTACAATCACTACAATAAAACTTTCTGTTAGCCACGGTTGAAACCGTGGCTAAAGTGGGGAAAAGCCGTAGCTAGATTGAGTGGCCACACTTAATGTCGTTGTGGCAAGGAATGGTGTTGCTAAAAATTAGCCACGGTCATTATGTTATTTCGCTACACTTCTGTGAAATGTGGTAACATCTATTTAGCCACAGTCTGTTTAATTCAGCTACAGTCGAGCCGTGGCTAAGTTTCTGATTTTGCCACACCACAACCGTGGCTAAGTTGCTTATTTTTCCACAATCCACCCGTGGCTAATTAAATTTATTTAAAGTTACTTTCGTACATACTTTTAAATTTATTTAAAGTTACTTTCTTACATACTCCTCTCATGATCCAAATGTGTCATTGTCTCACAATCTTTATTTTCAATAATATAATGGTAAATTTATAATAAAATTAAATATTTGCTAGCTAATAATAATAAAATTGAATCTTATACAATTACCAAATGTTTAACATTCAAAAATCCTTATAAAAAACAAAATGCTAAATGTTATGATCATATAAGTTCATGAATTCTAAGAAACCATATCTAAGATGGTGGAACATCACGAGCGAAAGTGGTTAACTCACTACCAAATTTTTCGACTAGAAACTTCTCAAGAGTAGCCAAACGATGCCTAAACGTTCCAAAAGCACTGGAGGGACAAATACCAGTGCCCAAACCATGCACTCGACCTGAATGTTCAGCTCCATATGCTTTTCCAATTGCATCATTAGGATGAGCAAATACCTTTGATGAAACACCTGAAGTAGTGACATTTTCTTGATCTTGAGGTAAATGCTCTGATATTTTATCCTATTAAATAACAAGAAATTAATAATTTATATAGTGGCAAAATGCAAATTGCATGGCAGTAACCTATAATGGAAAATTGCATCAATAGAATCAGAAAGGACAAAATGATATTATGCGTTTGCCTACCTAACTAACTGCATACCATTATCCATTTCACAACTTAGGAAATGGTTCTAAAAATGATACACTTTTTAGGACATATGTAACACATCATGTATGAAAAGACTTTAAATTACTTACAGCTAGAGTTTTTCCTTCTTCGCTTACATAGCTTCCGACAAAACAACCTCACCACGACATACAGGTCTTTGCAATTTTAGCTCCTAACACAACCAATGAAATATATATATTAAAATATAAGTTTTTATATTCACAAAACTTCATTCTCTACAATAATACAATTACATAGGACAACTTACCATTTGACGACCTCTCATTGCATTGCTCATACTACCACCAGCATGGGAAACTTAAACAAGAAACAACATAAAAATTTATTGCATCTGACATAATTATATTTAATACGCTGCAAGTTTTACTGGCTCAAACCAAAGGACAAAGAATAACAACAGTAGTAATAGATAGAGGGTCCCTACAAATGGGATTGGGAGCCAAGTGACATTGATCATCATCATCCATTTCTTCTTCTTTGGGCTTGATCACATGCTGCTCAATGTTTTCTTCACTACAACTCCCACTATAACAACAACCCACCCACTAAATATACCTACACATACAAATATGTCCAAATCATCAAACACAAGATTTTCAAATTAATGAAAATAGAAATAAAAAAACAAAACAAAAAAGGAATGGGTAATGTGTAACAGCAAGAGTACCTAGTTTGGTGATTCAAATATTTCCAAACAACTACAAAATCCCAAGTTTTGGTCTCAAAAAGGGGTCTAAGCCACTCTTTAACAAGTTATTTATAATCAATATGTATAGTTGTAGAGGGACTCTAATTGCTATATTTCCATTCAATATGGAATATTAAAACATGCTTTAATATTGTTAATACTTAACATAATACTTATCATAGTGTATCAACTACAACTACTAAGCAACAATTAAAAGAGGCTAACTCCCATAAATGATAACTAACTAATAAAAAGTATATGGACGAAAGGTACTCCTAGAATCCTGCAAATGCATTTTCTTGAAGCTTCTCCTTCTCTATCACTTTCAAAATAGCCAATCCTGCAACTGTACAAACAGGATCTCCACCAAAGGTGTTAAAGTAGTTAATGTTAGTCAACACTTGCAAGTTGCAACAATAACTCCATGCATGACATTAACATTCAAAGACTTCTTATAATAAGCATCAAGCTCATATGCTCCAGATCCATTGGCATAGTAGTCAGCTAGCTTAAGTGGTGTATCTAGTGTCAAGTAAGAGGGCAGTGGCTTTGATGGTGATGGAGTTGCATGGGCTATAACATCATAAGTTGGTATTCATTAGTTTGAATAAGAACTGGCTCAATGGAGTCTATTCCCATCATAACCAGTGAGGACGAATGACTTCCTTTTTTTCTGAGATGAGGTTATAAACATCAAAACCAGAACAACCTCATATTATTATCAAAACCAAATCTCAACAATTTCATCTAACCTCCGCTTAAAAATACTACGGAATCACAAAAATAATATCAAGTATAATACAACACACATGAAAATTATTGCTTAAGCCTAATAAAATTTCAATCTAACTCTTAAAGCATAGTGACACAAACATGAACATAAAATCCTACAAACAACATGCTTATTACCATACAAATCCATTACCCTTACCAAAGCAAACAACAGCTAAAAGGTACTCATAGAATCAGCACAAGCACAACTGATCATACCTCAAACAATCTCACATTCTTAGATAAACATCAAAATCATACCTCAGACAATTCCCTCTAACCTCCACCTAAAAATGCTCAAGAATAACCAAAGTAGTATCAAATATAATATGACATGTGTGAAAATTATTTCCTTAAACAAAGATTTACAAAAAAAACTCACATGTTAGGCTTTCTACATACTTTGGAAATCGGTAGAATATTTAGAAAAAAAAGTGAAATTAGAGAATTATGATTTATGATTATAGTACAAGAATCATGAAATTAGGGATTTCTATTCAAAATTGAAGTGAATCAAACCTCATGAGAAGCTTCAATTTGAGCTAATGTTGAATAACGGTGGAGGATGAAGCTCATATGAGGAAATAGCTCACAGTGACGGTGATGACAGAGCTCACAGTGACGACGATGGTGGAGCTCACAACGATGGCGATGATGCAGCTCACATCGATGGCGATGATGGAGTTCACATCGATGCCGACGATGGAGTTCACATCGATGCCGACGATGGAGTTCACATCGATGGCGATGATGGAGCTCGATGGTGGAGAGAGAAAGAGAAATGAACTAGGGGGAGGGGGAGAGTGAATGAGAGAGAAAGAAAAGTGAACAATGGAGAGTGGGAGGGAGTGCAAGTGAAAAAAAACCAGTTAAAATAAAAATTGCTATAAGTGGGTGTTGAACCTAGTAGCTTAAGTTAAAGGGTTAACAATCCACTAGGCTAGGAAAAGTAAGTGTACCTAATTTTCCGTTTTTCTAATAGTTTAACTACGGTTTTGAAAAACATAGCAAATGTAGCGTGGATAACTTACATATTTTTGGTAGTGATCCCCACTCAAAGATTTAGACATAGTCAATATATCATTCACCATTCATTTATATTATTTTTATTTAAGTATCAATGATAATTAAATATAAATAATAGATGATATAATAATACTACAAAATCTCTTACATTGTCGACGTATATATCTTTTTCTCTTAAAAAAAAGCAAAATTCAATAATCACCTCAAATGGTCAAGCCTGTTTAATTTATTTGAAACTCTAATCAATTTGCTCTCCTACACAAGGCACATGTACTTTTTTTTTATATTCTATGAAAAAAGATTTAGACATCCAAACAAGGTAACAATATATAGTGTCAATGTGCTTTTTATGCATTTTTAAATACGTGAATTTTACTTCAACAAAGAAAAGTAAGAGAAAATATAAATATAAATATATACCAACTTCAAATAAAATAACTCTTCTTATACACCTTATAATATGGGTCAATTTTAATGTGATGTGATTTGAAAGCGTTTAACATCATACACAAGATGTCTTAGAATTTGGTATCACTGATCTCAAATGCAGTTTAGTCTCTAAGGAACCCTGCCCTCTAGAATTATATTAAGAAAATTGTTCCATCCTAGTCAAACCAGACATATCACCTGACCAGGATGGGACCGACCCGGCTAAATCAGATGGTGTGTCTTCGGTGATTTTAATGTCATGCGGAGTGTTTAGAGAGGAACGGGGTTTGTGGTTCATTCTGTAGAAAAAGGCTGGATTGTTTAACGCTTGGATTTGTGAGATGAAGATATTTAATCTACCTTTTATAGGGAGGAGCTTCACGTGGTATTACTCTGGTAATGGCTCCATGAGCAGGTTGGATAGATTGGCCAAATTGTGCCTTTTGAACAATGAATAGAGATTTCTCTGACCATTGCCCTATAATAATAATTCAAAATTAATCTAATAAATCATCCCATATGATTCTATAGTCATAATGTTTTGCCTTTATATATACAAAATTTTGAGCTTTCTCTTTAATCAAAATACCAAGTATGGAACTAGTAAAAAGCAATGAAAGATTATGATCATTAACTCAATTATTAAATATAAAATATGGAGAAAAGGATGATGAGCTTGAGAGTATAGTAGTGAATAGATAAGGGTATACTTACCATTGATTTAATTAAAATTAGATATTATAACTTTTATTTTATAGATATATAGATAAAAGATGAAAACATCCATCCCAAAAGAAAATTAGACAAGAAAGACACACTACTTGGTGTATACATCTTATACTCGTCCATTTTACACATTATAGAATAATAACTTCGATGGTATAAGTTTATTAGTTGAGAAAATATGTATGCACATATATTGCTATGACTTTGATATACAGACACTGCATTATCCACTATTGATATTTCATTATCATTGTTTTCTAAAAAAAGGTAATTCAAATGAATGGTGGATGATGTAGTAAATCTCTTTACACCGACAATGTATACATATTACCATCTTATTAGTTATCACATAAGGCAATATGTTCCTACATCTCAAATTCAATATTTCACCCTCTTGGCTTTATTCTTAGGTAGAGGTTCTATAGCATTATATATAACTTCAATATCGCGGTACCTAATCTTACTATCGTAGGCTATATCTTCTTCTTCTTTATCATCATCATTATTATCATCGTCGTCATCATCATCGTCATTATCATCGTCATCATCATTGTCATCATCATCATCTCTAGTCGTAATAGTTGCAATGGATGATTCTGCATCATCATCAGCTTTGTTGTGGCTACAAGTATTATTGTTGCTGATGCTAAGTTGAATGAGAAGCTTTGCTACTTCGATCTCTGATTCAGAGAACACAACATGCTTCTTAGTGCTCGTGTTTTCACATGATTTAGCCATGATCTCTTGAGAGAAAGATGGTGAATAATAAGAACTAATGTAGATATACAATGATATACAACTCTTTTATAGTGTGAAAACCAGTGTGGGTTGGTGGCCATGAATTTTTATTTTATTATTTTATTCCTATGTTAATTTTGAGTATAATATATATGTAGTGATACTGTAAAAATCTGTACAATATTCAATTTGTACTTTTATTTTATTTAATAGTCAATGATGATTGAACATGAATGTGAATAATGCAATAATAATGTAAAAATATTTTACAATATCGAGACAAACATATTTTTCTCATTAATTTTAAATTACCTTTTTCTTTGTAGCGTTTCTTTATTTTTATTTAATGATTTCCATTTTGAGTATATGGTAAGTTTATTATAACTTTTCTAGGAAATTGCAGTAATATATGATATAATAAAAACAATTCATATTCTTTAATGTAAACATGTTTTTTTTTTCTATTACCATCCTTATGAAGTCCAAATGTATTAACTTTTATTTAAAGATTTATGCCACATACATAGTATTCATACCTATTATTAGGGGTAGTTGGAAATTATAGGCAATTCAAGATTTGACTCATTAAATGATGAATCAAATGAGTTTAAATTAAAAACAAATTGAGTTTGTTAAATAAATAGACCATATTTGAACAAAGTATAATTCAATTTGTTATATTGTATGTACTAAATCAATTGGTTATATATATATATATATATATATGAAATATTTTATAAATAAATAGACCATATTTATTTATATGAAATATGAAATATATATATGAAATATTTTATGATTATTATATATATGTTTTTATATTCATATACTGAGTGTAATATATTGTTTTGTATTATAATAGGTATTCTCTCATCATTTTGGGTAACTAATTAATCTATTTTGGATGTGAGACTGCTCCTCTTAATAAGCGTTAACAGAAATCGTTGACCATAAGTGTAATATATATTAATACTAAAAAATTAAGTTTCACGTACCTGTGGATGTTCCTGGCTCGGATCGGATTGCCTCCAGTGTGAAGATACATGTGGGAAACCAAAAAAAACTAATTAAACACATTAATGTGTAATTATACTTTATTTTATAAACTATTCCAAGGAGAATTTGACTTCAATGAAATAAGTCGTTGTTGTGATGTACATTAATGAAATGTTTTAAATTTTAGTTGTAATTCTGTTGTGAGTTCGAGCACCATTGTGGACATTACAAGCATCAAATTACAAATTGATATCATTGTAGTGTAAAATTTTATCAGATTAAAAAAAATACTTTTCAATTTGAATCAATCTCATGTGGCCTAATTAATATAGTTTAATGAAATCCAAATGTAGTATAAAAAATATATGGATAAAATTCTTTTCCAGTATGATTTCATCATTGTGGTTCAATATTATATTATAGTTGTAGACCAACGGGTGTTGGTTCAAGTGATACATATTTGATTTCCTTTAAGTAAGGTCTTGGGTTCGAATCTTGTGGATGAAAAATATTCATTGAGAGAGTTAGCCACACATACCTGTGGATGTTCTCGGCTCAGACAAGATTACCTCCAGTACGGGATACTTATGGAAACCAAAAAATTATTACAGTTGTAGAGTGATATGATTATTTATATATAATTATTGTAATATTAAAGTTGCATGATATAATGCACAATTTATAAACTATAACAATATGTTATTTGTGAATAGTGGAGAAATTAGACTAAATTTGTATCTATAAAAACTTATTTATATATATATATTTTTGGTGGAACTCATGATATCATGATTGACAAACTTAACACAACTATATACTAGCTATTTAAACAGTAAATTATTTAATATATGTATATTAGAGAAATAAATATTATTTTTTAATATAATTAGAAAAGTAATATTAAAATAAATAATTATACTTTACTAGGGTGTCAAAAATAATTGTGTCTATGAGTATTCGTAGAAATATCTAAAATAAATAATTACAATAATAATTTATTGGGGAGGATAAAAATTAACATATATGCTCCTTAATTCTTGCAAATATATAATTTTATTTTTTATTAAATATTATATATATATTATATTTTTTGTTACAAGATTATATATATATTATCTATTTACTATTATTCATAAAAAATTAATAATTGGATTATAGTAACAAATTTGTAATATGCATATGTTATTATGGAAGTAATAATCATTTTTATAAATATAATTATAAAATATATAAACATATGATTAAACTTGAAAACATACTGATATGGGGTCAACTTCAACATACTCTCATAGGCCCACCAGGAACAAGCTACCACCTAAATGGTTATCTAATTTTATTAGGAAGTAATATTTTAATTAATGTATCAGTTGGGCCAAGCTATAAGGCTCAACTATAGGAGTAACCCTAAATCTAATAGGAGTTGTTATATATATCCTATTAGCCTATAGCAGCAGCTATGATGAATGTTGTTTTTATTTTCTCTACTAGTTAATACAAGGTGGAATTATTTAGTAATTATTTCTGCCTCATTCCTTCTTCTTTTGGGAGCAACAGGACGCAAGACATGAAGCCATTACTGCAACATTAAAGGGACTCATAGAAAAAATTACTGGTATTCATTTTTTAACCCCTCCACTACCTAACCCCCCAAATATACCATCATCTTCTCATATTTCCAACCCTACACCTCAAAGTATGCACACACCTCATCCTTCTCCAACCCAAACTAACCCACCAGCCTTCCCAAATTTCCCTCCCTACAACCACTCACCAGTTCCCCCTTTTTTCCACCACAAATGCCTTTTACACGCCCAAATCTAAACCAAGCCTACACTCTTCCCTCACAACCTAGATCACCCAAACTACAGCTGAACGTTTTTTATGGTACCGAACCGCTGGCTTGGTTGTTTCAAGCAGAACATTTTTTCCAATTATATCAAATTCTCCCTAAACAACGTCTACATATTGTTTCATTTTATATGAAGGGAAAAGCACTGAGCTGGTTTAAATGGGCCTTTTATAATTCCACATTCACCGATTGGGAAAGTTTTATCCGTGCCTTGGAGATCAGATTCGGGCCCTCTACATACCAGAACCACCTGGCAGAGTTATTTAAGCTACGCCAAACTGGCACAGTGGCTGAATATCAACATTAGTTTGAAAAAATTTGCAACCGGATTTGGGGACTTGCTCCGGACGTTGTGCTTAACAGTTTTCTTTCGGGACTTATCCCTGAAATTCGGCGGGAATTGGCCATTCTGCGGCCTACTCATTTAGCCGAGGCCTTGGGACTAGCAAAATCGGTGGAGTCCAAAATCAAGGATTCCAAACCCACTTATACCAGGCCTGCTCGTTTTGCTCCACAGCCTACCGCCACAGTCCACCGTGGGCCAAATCAGATCCCCCCACCACTTCTACAATACCAATTAAACGTCTTTCCACTTCCCAGATGCAGGAAAGACGGGTCCAAGGGTTGTGTTATAATTGTGATGAGAAATATTTTCAAGGCCATAAGTGCCAAGGGCGACAATTCTTAATCCTCTTGGTGGATGATTCAACAGGTGAATTCGAGGATGTGTTGATTTCATTAGAGCCCGTTGAGGCTGATCCAGACCCTTCTACCGCGGAACTCGTTCATTTTCAACTGTCCGAGCAGGCATTAGAAGGTCAGCCCTCTCCAAAAACCTTGCGGTTCACTGGGTCCATCGCAGGGCAAGGGGTCACTGTTTTGGTGGACACTGGAAGTTCCCACAATGTCATCCAACCCCGTTTAGCCCATTACTTACAATTGGAGGTATCTCCCACGCCAAAGTTTCCCATCATGGTTGGAAACGGTGCACACATTTACTGCATTGGTTTGTGTTCTAATACACCTATCACTCTTCAAAATCAACTATTTCATATTCCATTTTATCTTTTACCAATTAAAGGTGCAGATGTGGTTTTGGGTATCGAATGGTTGAGAACACTGGGGCTTGTGATATCAGATTTTGCTATTCCTTCAATGACTTTTACAGTAGGGGACAACACCATCACCTTAAAAGGAGACACACACTCTACTATTCAACCCACAACTTTTCATCAACTTTCCAGATTTTTTCACACAGATTCCATAGCCTCCCTCCACACTATACAATTTCTCCACTTAGACCCCCAACCAAACACTACAGCCCTACAAACCAATCCCACAGACCCAAATATCCAATCCCTGCTAAACCGCTATGACACTGTTTTCCAAAAACTACACAGCCTACCCCCATCTCGCCCAGAAGACCACCATATTCCACTCCTTCCCAATTCCTCCCCCATTTCTACCAAACCATACCGCTACCCTCACTCCCAAAAAGATGCAATGACTAAGATGTTAACAGAAATGTTACATGAAGGAATAGTAATCCCCAGTAGAAGTCATTTTTCCTCCCCAGTTTTATTGGTAAAAAAAAAAGATGGTAGTTGGCGATTCTGTGTTGATTATCGCGGCCTAAACTCAATCACTGTAAAGGACTGTTTCCCTGTTCCTACGATTGATGAATTATTAGATGAGCTAGGCGGTGCTACAATGTACACTAAAATAGACCTTCGCTCCGGCTACCATCAGATTAGGGTCCATCCGGAGGACACACACAAAACTGCCTTTCGGACCTTTGATGGACACTATGAATTTTTGGTTATGCCGTTTGGGCTAACCAATGCGCCTTCTACATTTCTTAGAAAATTTGTTCTGGTGTTTTTGATGATATTTTAATTTACAGTTGTACATTACAAGATCACCTTAAGCATCTACAAATTGTCTTGGAATTATTGAGTTCTAACCAGTTTTATGCTAAATCATCAAAGTGCATTTTTGGAGTTGATTCAGTGAGTTATTTGGGTCACATTATTGCTGATAGTGGTGTTCAACCAGATCCAGAAAAGATTCAGGCAGTGGTAAATTGGCCACAACCACGTTCACTCACGACACTCAGAGGTTTTTTGGGGCTCACCGGCTTCTATAGAAAATTTGTGAGAAACTACGCCTCTCTCGCCGCTCCACTCACCGATTTACTAAAGCATAATAGTTTTACATGGTCCAGTACAGTAGAATTAGCATTTACAGAATTAAAAATGGCTATGACTACTACTCCGGTATTGCATCTGCCTGATTTCACGTTGACTTTCGATGTTGAAACAGACGCTTCCGCAACATACTCTCATAGGCCCACCAGGAACAAGCTACCACCTAAATGGTTATCTAATTTTATTAGGAAGTAATATTTTAATTAATGTATCAGTTGGGCCAAGCTATAAGGCCCAACTATAGGAGTAACCCTAAATCTAATAGGAGTTGTTATATATATCCTATTAGCCTATAGCAGCAGCTATGATGAATGTTGTTTTTATTTTCTCTACTAGTTAATACAAGGTGGAATTATTTAGTAATTATTTATGCCTCATTCCTTCTTCTTTTAGATCAGATATTTACATAATATCACATACTCAATACCCACATATAGATATAGATATAAGCACATATAAGTAGTACTCGTGCACACCCTACACAATTGTGTGCTATCCCTATATTTTACCAACCATGCCCCCATCTATTTTTGTAAATAAGTATTTATATAATTTAAAAATTGTATACATTATTTTAAAGTACATATCTATAATTATGAGTTTTTTGGTGATATATAATTACGTGTTTCTAATTTAATAAAAAAATATTTGGAATATATTTTTTATTAACTTTTCCATAATCAATAAATTAATTTCAAACAATCTTAATTGTAATCTCTCAGCCAATACTCTGACAAACTATACCTAGGACTTAAATCAACGACGCTATTATAACTTGAGCATAGATTTCATATATGAGTTCGAATACAATTGCATTAAATACATGATATTTAAATAAAAATTAAAAAGTATTGATGAAAAAATTTCAAATTTTGGAATTGATAATTTATAGAAGTATAATGCTCAAATAATTTAAAAACAAATTTTGACTGAAATAGGGAAATTAATATTAAAAGGTGCTCTCTACATTAATATAACAATTTGAAATACCCTATTTTGTCATTAACTTTTCCGTTACTTAAACCTAATAAATTACGCATAGACAATGTAATTATGTAAAGGCACTAAGTCATATCATGAAAATGCTATCTATAAAAATTAGTCTTATCTGCAAGTTTTATTAAAAATAAGTTTTGACGGTAACCTAATGAACTATATATTATGCATTAAATACTCAATATATGACTTTATTAAAGTTTTTCGTCAAATCATTATCTAAATAAACAATTTTTGTGAAAATAACTGTTTTAAAATAGTTTTTCAAAATTATTGCTTTCATAAATAATTTTCCTCTGTAATTAATTCCATTAAAATATTTCATAAAAAAATTACACGTACGTCTTACTTAAATATATTTATAATTGCTTTCCTTAAATTATTTTGCAATAAATTATTTTGCAATATATTTATAATTTTCCTCATTTTTTACTCAATTTTATATTTGGAAAATATAAACTAATAAGGAAAGGATGAGGGTCATAATCAGATACTTCATTATGAGTGTGTGAACGTCAGGTGTGAGAAAATAATAAGCTAAAAAATTGAAAAGATTGTGTCCAATGTACGTGTTTGGTCAAATCAATTTTCAAAATTTCAAATCAAACTCACCTACATCATTAAATATTTTAAGAGTAAATTACACTGACACCCCCTGAGTTTTAATGAAATTACGCAAACCACCTCTCACTTTTCTAAACTTACACAAACCTCCCCTAGTTTTGTACTTTCATTACACTGATCACCCCTGTATAAGAAATAAGTGTAATCTTTTAAACAAAAAATGTGATAAATGCAATTAAGTTAAACAAAACATGATATATTGTGTAGACAAGTCTAAATAATATACAAATTAATGTATCTTTATTATTTTTTTGTTACAAAATGCATCAACAATTATAAAGAAATATTGTTTAAATCACTCTTATAATGTAGTGTAACACGAACCAAAAATAATAAAGATATATTGATTTGTATATTATTTAGACTTGTCTACACAATATATCATATTTTGTTTAACTTAATTGCATTTATCATATTTTTTGTTTAAAAAATTACATTTATTTATTATACAGGGTGGTCAGTGTAATGAAAGTATAAAACTAAGGGAGGTTTGTGTAAGTTTAGAAAAGTGAGGGGTGGTTTGTGTAATTTCACTAAAACTCAGGGAGTGTCAGTGTAATTTACTCATATTTTAATTTGGTTTGGATATGGTGGGTTTGGGAATGAATCCAAATCCGCTCACGCCTGGACACCAAGGTAAAGATCAAAAAAGACAATTTCTATAAAATTTATAATTATTGAAATTAATAATATTGAATCAATAATAATTTTTAATTTCAAACTTCACAACTTGATAGACTGTGTGGATGACATAGTAGGTACCAGCCTCCGGCTTGGTAGAGTGAAAGAAGTCTCCACGACTGCATGGTGAGATGGAAAGCGCATAGTTGTGTCGTCGCACCCTATCTCTGGCTCCAGGCCACAAGGTTCTGTAGGTATAGCGGTCCCTATCAATTCTCCATGCCCTGGGACATCGAGAATCGGTAGCTCTGAATTCGCGCCGATTTGTCCATCTGGACAAGGACGTGTACCAAAATACAAGGAGAAAGAAAGGGAGTAAGACATCTAATGAATATTTTTTATCGATAACATGGAATTATACATAATATCACATCCAAACATAACACACATAATATACATAATATGTTATCAGATACATAAATGCAGATGATGAATGATGTTTGTAACTCATGATATGCGGGTTAATATCCACAAGTTCAATATATGAATGTTATGCTTAGTTCATTCGTCCTTACACCAATATCCTCCCAATAAACTATTCGGAAATAACTGAGAGCACATGTCCCATAACAAACCGATTCGAATGCACCAACTTATTCCTTGCAAGGATATATAATCGATATGTTCCAATGGAACTGTCCATTTCAAGACGGTGTCGTATCAAACACTCTCTGGACATCTGTTGTGAACCTCTTGGGGTAAAAGGCTCTTGAAACGATCTATCTTGGTTGGTGTATGGCCTAGGCTCATGGTTGAGTAGAGCCCTTGAGTTTATGCAGCGGACATAACTTGTGTTTGGATAAAAGAAGATGGAAAAGATTTGAGGTGAAGGCGCCACAAACAATTCAGTTGTTTGATAAGCCAAAGTGATGCTCGCCACAAGAACTTGGTTCTTGATAAGAACTTCTGATCTTGGTTCAGCCAAGAAGGTTTGGAGAATACTCTCACAAGGATATAATCCTTTTTGATTCACAAAGGA
>NC_032020.1:7463805-7471129 GCF_001865875.1 Lupinus angustifolius
AGGTGCATGCTTAGCATGCTTACATTGGATACTCTAAAAGCAAATGAATCTACTCCGAATCTAGACTATATTCGAGTAGTAAAGGAAATAGCACATGTGTTTCGTGTGCTTTATTACAATTGAAAACAAACTTAATGACTTGGCCTAGGGTGCTTGATTGCCACGATTGGATAGTGAAAAACATAAGATTCTTTTTCTCCTTAAGTGCTTGGCTCAACCATTAAGTGAAATGATCAAGAGACTTGAAGACTCCTTAATGCTCACGGCTAAGCTTTGATGAGCTTCATTGGATTCTTCTAATTTGGCACAGGGAAAATGTTGGAATTAACCCTTCTTAATGCTCCTCGGGTAAACTTGGACTTGGCATAGGATTCCTTTGCTAATGAATGAATTTCCCACGGCTAAGTGTTGATTAAGGATGCACTAAATAGCATAGGATGTCGTTGGTGCAAGATGGTAGGCTGCCAACGGCTAGGACATGTGCATTAAGCACCATTAATGCACCATTAAGGTCTCAAACGACCATATCCAAATTCCACACGAGCAACTTTGCTCCAACAACTCTGAAATTAACTTAGGATTCCTCTGAAAGAATTGTGCCCAGGTGGATTTAGCTCCAATGGTCCAAACATAGTGTTTAAGCCCCATAAATGCTCCATTAAGCTCTTCCATGGTCACTTTGTGATTTCCCTCGAGCAATCTCTTTCCAAAGGCTACATTAGTCTTTATTTACCTGCCAAATAATATTAGACAAAGTTAGAATGAGTTTGGTTCACGAAAATAATAAGTTGTTCCAAGCATTAAAGAGTCGGTTACACTTTTAGGCTTGTCTTAATCATCCACGTGTCAATTTTCATTCTGGTCAATTTTTAAGAGCAGATTTTTTACAACAATATTACAAACATGATTAAATTAATTAAACTAAGTGGTGGAGAAAAGTTAGCCCACACATTTATTATAAAAATTAAATTTGCTCAATACTAATTAAATTGGCTAGGCCTAACTCGGTCAGGCTACGCCGAGTGCCTGATGCGGCACGCTTGGCGCATGCGCCTCGATCAGATTTCCTGGCCAGGCCAGTTTGGCCCAGCGCCTGGTGCAACACTGGGTGCACCAAAGTCCCCAACTCGGTCAGATTTATCTCGGTCAGGAATTGAGCCTGATGCGTCTGGCTCCATGCCAAGGTCATTTTTGGCGCTTTCCTTAGACCCGTGGCCTGAGTGTTTTGCATGGCCTGGTCCATGCTTGGCTCGGTCAGAACCATGGACCAAGATGCTAGTGAGCATCTTTACACCCCCTTGGGCTATTTTTGGCTCACCATCATGGATCAACATTATGAGTTGTCCAAGGGCATTTTGAGCCCTTTTTGCCCTAGCCCTAGTCATAGGACCACTTATTCCTTCAAGACCACCAAGATCAAGGTTAGGCTCTTTGAGGTTCATATCAGCATCCCTCTTATCGATCTTGATTGCAAAAGGGGTTGTCAGAGATTGTCTAGTTTGTGCTGTAAGAATTGTCCGATACAACAGAATACCTCATCGAAGAATACATGGGACTCATCTCACCTAGACTCTCCCTCAAGGATTTTGGTGAAGCATCACCACCATCACCGTCCCTCTCAACACCTTGGGGCTCATTTGTCTCCCGTAACTTTCCTTTACACTACTTCATTGTTCATAATGAGTATGCACACTAACCGAGGTTAGCCGATTAAATCATTTAATCATTATGTATTTTTACATGATTGGCCCAGACTAGGACATCTCCCAAAGGGATACTTCTTGTGGGGCCCGATCTTGCATCATAACATAAAATAGGAATAATATCCTCACTACTACGAACCATCGCTGAATCACCCTGAACGGGCCAATGACCAAGCCACTTACGGTTAGACAATCTCGCTGCGTGGTAAACATAACCTTTTGGGCCTCGCCCTTAATGCCATAATAGTTGACGACTTTGTCAGGAGGGCTCTAAGTAATCATGTTACCACCAATAGCCCATACTACCGATAGATAACGCTTAATTATGCTATAGTGATACGTATTTGTTTCATCTTTGGGATATCAGTCCTTTTTAAATTATTTTATCTTGTATTACTTGTACTCCCATACTTTCCATCATTCAGACAATTTTATAACACTGATAATTGATTATGCCAAAGGTTAATCAATTATTCCTAGTTATAGTAGCTAAAAGAATTATAACTTCTGGTATCGATAATCGATTAGCAGACCAGGTAATCGATTATGTCCATCGGACAAGGAGATTTTAGAATATTGGTAATCGATTATGTTACATGTTAATCGACTACTCCTCGTTACAATAGCTACAAGATTCTGATTTTTGATATCGATAATCGATTATGTAAAAGGGTTAATCAATTACACCTAGTTATAGTAGCTACAAGATTCTGATTTTTGATGTTGATAATCGATTATTAACCATGGTAATGAATTATGACCATCAGACATGGGGTTTTTAGAATACGTAAAATCAAATATCTCAAGGGATAGTCGATCCTTCCTAGTTACAGTTATTCGAGTAATGTTCATCCATGGATCACCACAACATTACTCCATACATAGACATAACTTAAACGATATGACTTAAGTGATCATCTGTACTTAATCCTAACAGACAAACAATTTGATTAAGTACGAGATTTCTTAATACTCAAGACAGCTCCAAACCTTTGAGGTAGTTTAGGAGATACGGATGTCATATTCTGACACCGCTGTGTCACGATGTATTCTCCCTCACCTTAGAGTGTCAGGTGAGTGGTTCTCTTGATGATAAGTGAAAAACGAGTATGATGCTCAACTTCGAAAGCTTTGGAAATAAACACAAGAACAAATCAGTAGGTTTGCGAGTTAAAATTCTTGCATGATAACCCTTAGGTAAAGACATCTTTTAGCCTATCATGGACTCAATCACTTTCATCCATACGGTTCAAGATTACATATTCGTGAATCATCCTTTATCATCGAAAGTCTTGTTTAAGAAAACAATCCTTTTTAAAATAAGACTTTAACAAAGCTTGAACTTTTAACTTTAATACAAATTAATACTTTCATGAAGACTTTTTAAGTCATATTCACCACTTTAAGGTAAGTTACTTAACCAAAGTCAACACTTTAAATCAAGATCTCTTAAGTTAAACTTACCACTTTAAAGTAAGCTAACTTAAGTGGATTCAATACTTTTGAACAATAAAACTCCATGGTCATTTCAACACATTTCATTCTAAAGCAACACAAGGGTTGATTTGATCACATAATCAAGAACAACATACTAAAAGATGATAACTATCTAATGGTGTAGATGTGAGATTTTGAGAAAACAAGAAGGGAAATACCTTGAAATCTCTTAGAAGTGCTTAGAATGCAAAGTGAGAAAGTGAGAAAAAAATTGTTCTCCCTCAAGGCCAAGGGGTTGCTTTTATAGAGGGTGTAATTAGATTTGGGGGAGATCAAAGTGGTTCCCCAAAATCATAGTGGTGTAAGGAGATGGTGAGTGATTTAGGAGATTATGTAAGTGATTGTATTTTTGCTTATTCAACAAGCAAACTTGACTCATGAATGGATAATGTGACGAATGTGATGACATATCGTGATTAAAACCATGTCTGAGTATTGTGGTTAAAACTCGACTGGAGATTAAAAATCTCTTGATTTAGGGTTACGTTTAGAACGTCGAAACTTGGATTTTAGAGTGAAAATATATAGAGATGAGTTATAGATAAACTTTGTGTCTACTTTGACTAGAAATAATATTTTGATTCCGAGTTACGAAACTCAAAAATCACATTTGGGCCGAATTTAGGGTGCATTTGGACCCGAAAAGGCCCGACGTTTTGTCTTAGAAAATTATGAAAATTTACCATAAATTAGGAAATAACAATACAAAACAAGACTAAAACTCAACTGAGGTTTAGCCTAAATCAATACCTATTAATTTCTAAAATTATTCGCTTGTCAATTAAATAATTAATAAAACGCGTATAGAAAAGCACGGTGTTACACAAGAGCTTGTGTTATTAAAAGTGGAGAATCAACAACGTCCCCACAAGTGAGTGTGATAGATTTGTCACGTACAACAATGATCAATTGAGGAGACAAGGTTGTATACAGGAAAATAAATACTACTTGCTTGAGAAAGTATTGTCAATTCTCCATTTTCTACAATGTTTACTTGGAAAATGTTAAGTGAGATTTTGAAGTATTTCATTAATGACCATTTTCCCTTTTAAATTGTCATGAAATAATAATCTTGACCTGTACATATATATATATATTAATTGTTTTGAGATGATATTTATTATAAATAATTAAGATTTGTTTAGTGTACAATGTCTCTTAAGGTTTTTTTGGAGTCTTTCGCATGTTATTAATTTTGACTTCGCATTCTATGTCAGAAATAATCTTACTCGTTTTCATGAGGATGTGTGAGTCTTATATATTTAATATGCTAAAGACATATATATGATTGTGAAAATGTTGTTACCATAATGTGAAGTGCTAGTTTGTGGTAGTTCATCAACATGAAAGTGTATAACATGATAATAGATGAATACTTGTGAGTATTTGTGATGTATTATTTGATAGGTGTTTTGTCATATTCTTTTGTTCTCAACTTTCTGTAAATTGGATTTATCATATTTACCATTTGTTTGTTATGGTGGCTGAAATGGGTGATGATTGTGAATTTCATTAGTGGTCAACGCTAAGAATAGTGAAGATGTGATTACCTTTAAGGCGATCTTGGGTGAGCATGATGAGAATAAAAGAGTTTTTTTAGCTTAAAGATGAATGATAAGTTGTGAATGATAGAGATAAAGGTGATCATAGCTTATATAAGTTGGTAGCTATGATAGTATGAGGAATAAGATAGATAAAATTTAATAAAATATAACTTTTTTTGCAATCTCTATAAATTGTGATTTTTAAATTTTGCTTATTCTAAATTAAGATTTTTTTCTAATTTTTGCTGATGTGGCAATGCTAACTAGATTTTCATTATGTCAAGTCACAACTTTTCATCTAAGCTTGGTGCTTAAATAAAAAGTGGAAAAGAAAATTAGGGATAAACTATTAATACCTATAAGACTAAAATCAAATTTAATAACTATTTCTTTATGATAAAAAATATATACATTAACATTATATGAGTTATATATACTGTCACTGTATCATCCAACATTCATACTTAATCATCGTTGACTTTTTTATAAAAGTAATTCAGGTAAATGATAAATAATGTAGTGACTATAAATAAATTTTTACAATATAATCATATATATTACCGTCTAATTATATATAGGGTTGCATCGTTTTTATTTTGGCCATATGTTCACACTATAGCACAGCCATTGCGGATGAACAATGATCATATCTAATATTGGAGAGGCAAATGCATGTTTTTCGTTTGTTTTTAAGGTAAAAATGTAATTTCATTGTAATCAAAGAGATAAATTTGTTATTAATATTTATATTTTCTTTATTTTTTGAAGTACTTACCTTTCTATTAATAGATAGGATTCTAACCT
The DNA here is from genome assembly GCF_001865875.1 of Lupinus angustifolius. Taxonomy (NCBI): domain Eukaryota; kingdom Viridiplantae; phylum Streptophyta; class Magnoliopsida; order Fabales; family Fabaceae; genus Lupinus; species Lupinus angustifolius. Next base: position 7,469,354 of record NC_032020.1, read on the forward strand.
ATTAGGGAATGAGCTTTTTCATACACGTATATCAGCCTCAAAGTGAGATCACATGCTTAAAAAGCTTCAATTAATTGGATTCAACTTTGACTAATCAATACATAACTAAATTGATTTAGTGAAAATAGTATCTTTATGAAAAGTATAATCTTGAAGAGAAATATAATATTTTTTTACATATACTACACCAAAATTGCAAAATAATACTACTTAAAATTGACATTTAAGAGTACTTTTGAGTATTGTTAATATGAATGTACTAAAATGTAGGACTAGATTTAACATTAATTATAAACTGTTGTAGTAAACGGTGAATCAACAACGCTTGCTTGAGAAAACATTGTTAATTGTGTTATATTCAACAATGTTTTTCTCAAATGTTTGTTGTTCAATGCATTTAGGACATTAACTCCTACACAAAATTGTAGTACAATTAGAAAATGTTAAGCATGCTGCATTTTATAAAAACAATTATGTACACCAAAATGCTCACCCAATATTATAAGGTGCAATAAATAATTTTTCATCGTGATTTTTCGAAGAATATTAACAACATATTCCAGTTGTCCCTTTTTTTTCCATCAAAGCTTCTATCTTTCAATAAAAAAGTTGTCCTTTACAAGGACAAGAACATCACTAATTTTTTTATCATTGACAAAATTTGCATACAAGTACGTGAAAAAATATTGATAAAATGGTCAATTGTCAACAATATAGTAACACCAAATATCCTGGAAGATCTCATATATACACAAGTGATGGCGGCTCCAATGAGGCTATCGTGGAAGACATGGATTAGAAAATTGTTATCCTCTGTATAGGGAGTCATTCTCCTAGCATACATGGTGAGGTGATCCTTAAGACAAGAAATTCCTTGATATTTCTCAAATTCAGGCATCCTGGACTTTGGTGGAAATATCACATTCAGGACCAAAAACATGCTTGTAAAGTCCTTCAAACTGTGGGAGCTTGCTTCCTCAATAGCTTTAATTCTTTCTTTAATTGCCTTGATCTTCTCCCAATCTTGAGGATCTATAACATTGTAGGACGTAGATGAATGATTGGGATTATCATGGACAAATGGGGTTTCCATATGATAGGAAATTTGCAAATTTGTCCTTGGGGATGGTTTATTCAATATGAGCAACTGATTTATGTTGTGCAGTCTCGAGAGCAAGATTCTTTCTTCCTTATTACATCGTTTCAACCAAGTCCAATAATATCACCTTTAAAAACCATTTTTCAACTCATGAGTGTCCCTGCTAGTGATTTATGCATGAGGTACATGAATGATTGAGATATATGAATGTCATGAAGATGTAAATTTTGATTCATGCAATATACATGCATGTTATTTTTCCTCGTTTTGAATTCATGTGAAAATGCATGAATTGACTTATTTTTTAGATAATGGGTTATGCATGATAGTGCATGAAATGCAATATTTGAATGATTTATTATTTTTTATGAATGTATGTAAATGTAGATGAATGTGTGATGATATATCATTTTTTGTATGAATGGACAAATGAATGTTTGATTCTTTATTTTGATTTTATGTATGTATGTATAAATAGATGAATCATTTTTGTTACTTTTGACTCATGTGGACAAATGTTTGAGTGATATAATAACTTTTGGAAGGATGTATATTTTTGTGAATGTTTGAATTATGCATGTATAAATGAATGAATGATTTTTTATATTTTTTATGGATGTTTTAATGATGTATATTTCGATGAATGTATGAGTGACTGACATGCATGAACTTGATAT
>NC_032020.1:7471229-7472149 GCF_001865875.1 Lupinus angustifolius
AGGGTTTGAATAGTCTAAAGATAACAACCCTATAGCGGGGTACTAGGTCTTGATTAAAGTGAACTCGATAAGAGCTTTAGACTTGCGGGTCACCAGATTACATCCAATCTAGGAAGAAAAGAAACCCAAAATATTGAAGGTTAGAAACAAGAGGTGTCTAGCCCCTCGAGCATCTAACTCATGTTAAGTATCAATGGTTAAAATACACCTAGAAGGGGGGGAGGTTGAATAGGTGTAGCGGTTAGAATATCCGCTTTTCGAAAACAACACTTAATGCTGAATCAGCCCCAACCCCAGATTAATTGATTAAAGGAATAGAGATAATCGATTAACGCAATTAACTTAATCGATTAAAACAGAAAAGCAAGCTCAAACATATTCGGTTTCTTGCACGACAATTAATCGATATTAAAATGGATACACAAAGCTTACAATTTTATCAGAGTATTAACAGTATAGCACATATACAGAATATAGCAATTAAAACTACTATACAAGTTAACGATTAAATGCAATAAAGAGAGAAAGAGAGAGAGAAAAAATCCTGCAACATGATTTTTATCCTGGTTCGTTTGCGTGTCCACTTGCAAACTACATCCAGGCCTCCCGGCTGATCTGGGAGACTTTCTTCACTATAATTGAATCAATGTTTTTACAAGCACTTCTTCCAATTACAACACTTAGACATTCACAAGAAAATAAAGAACCTTATTCTATGGTTTGACTCCCTTCCTACCGACAAAGAAAACCTTTCTTTCGACATAGCCCCAGCCAAGAACCTTGTTCTTTCTTGTCAAGAACTCTAAGCAATATGAAGATACAACTCAGTCTCTTAGGTGGTACGACACCTCGAGATTCCCAATGTTACAACGATTTTTTACAATAAAACTATAGAGTAAACTTAAGCAATTACAAAGCTC
>NC_032020.1:7472249-7473209 GCF_001865875.1 Lupinus angustifolius
TCAATAAGAGTTTGAGATGAGTTACCAACTGTTTCAGTGCCAAGAATCTTTACCTTGTTGTTGTCTCTGTACGTGACCTATCCTTTTCCTTTAAGTGAGAGATCCAGGAAGTTTGATCTGTCACCTGTCATATGTCTCGAACACCCACTGTCTAAGTATCATTTTTGTCCTTGTGTTCGAAGACATACCTGCAAAAGAGATCACTTGCTTTTCTCAGGTACCCAATTTATGTTGGGTCCTTTTCTGTTAGTAATCAGGGAGTCATCTCCCTTCTTTATCCATACATAAACGCCGCTAGGTATACCATACTTTCTGATGTAACATGAATATGAAGTATGACCATATGTATTGCAGTAAAAACATGTAGGTGTGTGCTTATGATATTTATTTTTGGGATGAGCTACAGGTTTTCTATATGGTCTTTTATTTTTAGTAGAGCGAGTATAACCTAGTCCTGTACGATCACCAACGTTTCTTGTTTGATTAAGCAAAGTGTCTAATTGTTGTTGACTGTTTGTGAGACGTGTGAGTTTTTCTTTAAGTTTAAAATTGTCTTCTTGCAAAGTCTCGCAAGTCTCACAGACAGGTTTTTGACATAGAATATTTTTAGAGCAGTTACATGTGCTACAAGAATAGATGAGGTCAAATGTTTAATTTTCTAATTTTAATTCATCTAATTCTTTTGTAGTTGGCTTATTTGTTAGGTATCAGTGGTTACAATACACCTAGAAGGGGGGGGGGTTGAATAGGTGTAGCGGTTAGAATAGCCGCTTTTCGAAACTCAACACTTAATGCTGAATCACCCCTAATTAATCGATTACAGGATGAAGATAATCGATTAACAGAACAAACTTAATCGATTAACACAACAGGGATAATCGATTAACGTAACAGTCTTAATCGATTAAAACAGAAACAGTAAGCTTAGACAGATTCGATTAATTGCACAACAGTTAACCG
>NC_032020.1:7473309-7485399 GCF_001865875.1 Lupinus angustifolius
ATCGATTAAAGTATTAGTTAATCGATTAACAGCATTTTTAAATGTGTATTTTTAACTACAAAACCTCAAATACGTTATGCACTTAGTTCATACATGTTTAACACTTAGTTTATGCCTAAAATGCACATATACATGTATTTATGTAATGCATGAACATATTATGAATGACATATCTCAAAGATGAAATGATTTAAAAGTTTTATGCATATGAGACATGTGTTAGGGTTACCTAAGCCTTAGACTCAACCTAAACTAGTTTCTAGTCTAAGTCTAGTACCAATCAAAAGACTTGAGCATGTTGATTTGTTGATGATCTTCAAGCTCTTATTAGCACAAGTTGTCCTCATCAAAAACCATGACATATAATGAGAGAGCTTTCCAAAGTGTTCCTCTTGACATGCGCACTTTCAACTCACAATACTCGGTAACAATCTGGGTGGTTCATCATGCTTATACCAGTAAGATTGAATCTAATACCTAGAAAAGCGGATGTCCCTTCTATCTCAAACTTAATCTCTAATGCCTGGGTATAGGGCATATGTGTGTGTTTAATCGAGTGTACTGTGTTGGTGTGTGAGGAAGCGTACAAAACTTTTGTTTAATAAAATAGAATTCCCACCCCCAAACAATTAAATTTACCTGTTTATTAACAACTGGAAATTGGTTTCTATATTGGAGTTACTAGGACATTAGGGGTATGTTCTCTCATAAGCTTAATTAAACTTGTTAGATAATTCTTGATTAGGTCTTAGATTCGTGTTACCGACACACCATGATAAGAAAGATGAACGTCCTCAATTATTACTTTTTATTTTAACAATATGCATATGGATGCTCTTACTAAATGTATATGTCTATTTTTTGCTATTCAAGATACATAATAAGTAAAAATGCATTTTTGCTTATATTCCATGAATAGAATGGATGCTCGATTTATTTAAAAATCACTTTTTAGATTAACTTGCATTTCAGTCTAGCAAAAATATACATGTTTATGAATAACCAATTAAACAAAGGGCAGTTAAGGTAGGCATATATAATTGGAATGCAAACTAAAATAAAAAAGGGGATATGTCTACTAAATACATCTACCTGCTTAGATGCTCGGGGTATGTATAGACATTTTTATGATCAGAATGCTTACCTGATTGTATGGTTATCCTGGTATTATGAGTGTATGTTCTGTGTTGTATCTTTGATTTTTGTTATGCCTCTGAGTAATCTAGTTTCTCTCAATGTTATTATTATGCATGATATCGGTGTGCTCTATGCCTGCTTCTTATGTATCAAATATGCGTTTTTTATCTCTTCCTGAGCTCTCTCTGTTTCTGAGTTCTCTTTTTTCATAACTGCATATGATAGTTTGTTATCTCCTTTTCTGATCTCTGTGTATGTATAGCATGTTTTGGTATTGCAGTCTCTGGTTTTTCTCTGCTCTGTTGCAATGTATGTTTCTGGACTCTCTCTTGTATATCTGTGTTGAATAGTCTTGTTGTACTTTTTTGTTTTTGTGACTCTATAGCCTATGTGTGCACTGCCTTTTATAGCTGAGTATAGGTTAATACAAAAACCCTTTGAATTACTAACTGAAATTTAGTAATATGCCCTGACTTTTTGCTCTCTGATTATATACTCTGAAACTTCTCAATAACGGTCCTCATTCATGCTTATATGATTCTTGTAACTGAAATTAGGATAACTTATAAGGTAGAATTCCTGATGTATATCTCCATTATTGCCACTTGTGAAATTCTATATTGATAACCCACGGTTGGACCACTTTTCTGATTCCATTCTGATTACCTCATGATTGCTGCTATTTATGTGGCTTGTGTAACTGAAATGCCAATAATGCTATATTCTATCTAGTGAGTGCCATTTTGCTTCGAACCTTTATTGCCATCATTTGATATTTTGCCGATTGGCATGATTGATTTTCTATATTCCTTTTCTCTTAATGCTATTCCATTAATGTTTCTGAGTGTCACAGTTTATAGGGAAGAGAATCTGATTGAATGGTGCAGGGTCCATGATACTGATTTTATGAATGTGGGTCTGAATGTAATAGTGCAGTATGAGAAGCACTTTGTAATGTGAGGTCATTTCTTAGGACTTTGGGATGATTGCATTGACAAATATCATGTGTTTAATGCCATCTACTTCGTATCTTAATGGTTAGAAAAATAATTCAGAATACCCTCATTAGCACGTGGCTACCTTTTATTCTTCTATTGCAGATATTATAACTCATTGGCTTTTTATATTCCCCTTTTATGTTACTTGATTTTGTTTTTTAGAGCCATAATGAGATGTTGAACCTTATTGGTTAAAAGCTTAAAACTGTTACTTGCCAAAATGTATGATATGAGAAGTTGTTTTCTTTTGCCAGATGTTTTGGAATTTATAATGTCATCAACTCACTCCCTTTATTCCCCATGTTATACTCTTTCAACCACTCATTCCTTTCGTTAATTTCTTTGGCAACAAATGCAATAAAAACTGGATTTTCTTACAAAAGTAGCACTAAAACAAAGTTCAATTTATTATTGATTAAGATGAAAACCACAATAACGGATTTGTTTGTAATTGTTGGTTACGAATCAGACATAAAAAGGTTTAGAGACAACAAAATATATCTTTTTTTCAATTTTTTGTTGTTGTTTTGAACCCTTATATTTTTAATATTTTGTAAATAGCCCAGACAAAATTGAGTATTCACAATTGGATTTCCAAAGAGCATAATCGGCGTTTCATAAAGTGGCTAAAAATCACATTGTTGAGAAGTTGAATATAAATGCACATTTGATTTCTGAAACATTGGAATTGTTAGCCAATGGTCCAAATATTCATGTCTTATCCTACATTGGTTACCTAATTAATGAGTTTACATTTTGTACAAAAAACAAGATATCAAAGTAAAATGCAAAATAGTGGTGTGACTCTTGTTGCTCCAACTTTACATATGTTAAGTGCAAAAGATAGAAACTCAATATATGTGAATATGTCATACTTCGTGGTCATTGAATGAATATGGAAATTGAATTACACATTGTTTTGGTTGCCGGTTTTTTGTTATGTGTGGGTTGATAGTAACAATAGCCTTCGAGTTGATGAGTTAGGGTTCATGCAAGTGGATCTTAATAGACCATGATATATAGATGAACCATTTATTCTAGCATCACAAACTCAACATGTATTCTATGTTAGTGACCTAGCTGATATAAAATGGTCCATTGTTCTTTTGACTAACAAAATAATCGTCAATAATACTGATGACCAAGAATATGAAGATATTGATGCCGAAGATGATCATTTTTTGGGACATCGCAGTCGTGTGAGAGCGGACCAACTACGGATGATGATTTATATACAAGAGATGATCCTGATAAGGGGCTTTGAGTGAATTAATATATTCCTCCAAATAATGTTATTACAAGCCAAAAACAATCAAAGAAAAGGAAAAAGTAGATGCATGTCTATTATAATTATAGCATAATTTTTTTTGTAATTTGCATATACTGTACTTATATTATTTGTTTATAATCTTATATATTCTGCCAAAATGTAATTGACATGATATTATTTGTTTGTAATTTGTATTGTATTGATGTTAATAATACAAAATTCTAGTATTAATATGTCTGTGCTATTGAGAATATATATGTATGTGCTATGGATAATGTGTATGCTGTTGATAAATGTATATGCAGGTAATAATGTGTTCAAATCAACAACGCATCCAAGAGGAAGCTTTGACAAGAGTTGTTATATGTATAAATACAATAGTTCTCATTATAGACAACGTTATTGTATGCATACAATATAATGACGCTCATTATAGACGATGTTGTTGTATGTATAAAATACAATAACGCTCATTATAGACAACATTGTTGTATATGATTAATACAACAACACTCGTTGTAAGTAACGTTATTTTATGTATGTGTTGTTGAGACTATCTATGAATAATACAACAACACTCCATGTAGTACACATTGTTATATGTATAAAATATATTACAACGCTCTTTGGAGGGGGCGTTTTTGTATGTATGATATACAAAAATGCCCACATAAGCGCTGTTAATTATGTCTATATACTACTGTGCTCACAAGAAAGCACCTGAAAGCGTTGTTATATATCTAAAATGCATGTTGTTGAATTTCAACTCTAGCGTAATGTCACCATTGATTTGATTAAAATAATACTATAACTTTTATATCATAGATATATAGATAAAAGATGAAAACATCCTTCCCAAAATAAAATGAGATAAGAAAGACACACTACTAATGTAGAGTGTATATATACATCTTACTCATCCATTTTAGACAAAACACATTATAGAAGAGCAACAACAGCCTTACACACTTATAATAACTTTGATGGTATAAATGTTGAAAGCAGATTCTACACTGGGAATCCCCCCTCAACAACAAAACGTGTCACTTGCTGAAAGGGTTTTCCTAGTGTGCAAGTTATTTTATTTAATTAGAGTGATGAGTTATGAACAATTTATTTAGTGACTTTATTTATTTACTCCCTTTTGGGTTCCTTTTAACTATACCATAAACGTCGGTCTCACTTTATTAAGTTAACCATACAATTTCTTATGAAAGGTTGGTATCAAAGAATAAAATGAACAAAAAAGTAAAGTTAACAATTAACCGTATCACTTCTTTCAAAGGGTTGGTATAAAGAATAAAAGAATAAAGCAATAAATAAATGTTAGTTGTGGAAATGTAAATGAAAGAAAGTAAATGTTAGTTGCGGAAAGGAAATGATAGAAAGGAAATGATGGAAAGTAAATGTTAGTTGCAGAAAGTAAATGATAGAAAATAAATGTTAGCGGTTAGACTATTATTCATCACTCTTTTATTGTCAAGTAGGATTGCACTTTTTGCATTTTATTCCTATGTACAAAGTTACAAACCATGAATTGGTCTGAACTTATGTTTTTAGGAATCTTTAATCAACAAATAAAATTTATAAAGTTTAACACTGTACTATTTTGCACTTGCATCTCTTTCAAGATTCAATTATAGTATAGTATAGGGTTATGTCGAATCAAAGAGAATTGTATTAGAAGAGAATTACATAGGCATATTATAGAAAAAATAATTATTAACAACTTTTTGATGATTTTGTGTTATGTTTGCATAAAAGTTAACTAAGAAAAACATAAACCAATATTCACAAATTCTTGAGGAGAAGATTGGTTTGAGTTATGAAATTATTGTTGGGTTCCAGTGAGGTAAGAATACACCTAGAGGGGGGAGGGGTGAATAGGTGTAGCGGATCATTATTCACACTTTTCCGATATTTGCGCACAATACAAAGTTGCTGTAGTTAATCAATTGTCAACATGGTTAATCGATTAAGGACAATTTTTTAAATCGATTATGGTCAGTACGTTAATCGATTATACTGATTGTTTACTCTTTGAAAAACAGTTTCTTGCTTTGAAAAACAATGATGAATCTAGATCTTTACTATCCTAATATTGATTCGTGATTATCAACAGATTAACAACAATTAGTAATTAATCACATAATGTAAATTAACTAAGAAAGTAAGTAAAGACAAAAACGTAAAGAGATAGGAAAAGATAAAATATGCTCGAGGATTTTATCCTGGTTCGTTTGCGGGTCCACTTGCAAACTACTTCCAAGCCTCCTGGTTGATCTGGGAGATTTTTCTTCACTATCAGAAATGTAATTCAATTACAAACACACTTTCAATGATCATAGGATAAACTGCTTTCTTGAAACCGTTGAGCTACAAAGCTTGGTTTGACCTCTATCTACGCCTACTTGGATACCACACCGTTCACACAATTTGGCCCCAGCTAAAACTTTCGCTCGAAGCAAGACTCTCTGCCTTGTGAAGACTACTAATTCTCAACTCGTGATAATACCACACATCACAAGAATTATCCTCAGTTTATAGAATTTTTCCGAGTTACTATGCACACAAGATTGTGTGGATATAGACACTGAAATCGACTCTCTATAACCCTTGACAGAAGATCTCACAAACAAACCTAAGAACTTGATGTAGAAAGCATACAATGTATTTCAACTGAATGAAAGTGTTTGGCACAATGAAAAGACTTTCTCTCTTTCCTCTCTCTTTTCACTCTTGAAAATGTATGTAAAAAAAAACTTCAAAAAATCAACAAGATAGCTTCGCAAACTGAAGCACAATGAATCTGTGTTTTTCTTTTCTTTCAGTTCTATTTCGTTGTTTTTTTAAAAGTGTGAAAAGCTTATTTTAAAACATGATTAGATTATGTTTCAAAATAACAGATTTTGTTCATAACTGACTCAATTGATATTAATCGATTAAATGCCAAGTTAATTGATTAACGTGTTCCTTAAAAACAAATTTTCAATTATGGCTTAATCGATTAGAAACTTGCTTAATCGATTAATAAGCAGAAATATTGGGTGGTTAGCTTCTGTAAATCCATTTAATCGATTACGTCTTTCGTTAATCGATCAACGGATTTCACGTGGACTTAATCGATTACCAAATGGGTTAACCAGTTAATGTTGTTTTAAAGATAGTTTTTCTAACTATATGGTAAACATCCTATATAATGACTAAACATGCAACATGATTTTAGAAATGATTAAAACTTTTATGCACAAAACCATGTATGCTTAATGCAAATGCATGAATGTTACTTATGATATATATGTATGTAGATGTTATGCCTCATCCTATATGATTTTCATTTTAGTCTTTTTGTGAGACACTTCCATCTTGGGTTTACCTATCCTAAGACTCAATACTAGGCAAACATCTTAGGACTCTAGAATATAAAAAACAATCATAAGTTCTTTGATGTTGACCTTGAGTTCTTGGTATGTTGTTTTTTGATATGTCCAAGTCTTCAAGCTTCCTTATAAGACGTTGTCTTCATTAAAACTTTGTAGGTTGGTTATAATGGAATCCTTTGACTATTTTCCATTTCAATATCCCCCTTTTGATGATGACAAACACTAAAACAGTTCCTCTATTTGATGACTTGAAGTTGGAAAAGCTATGTTTGCAAAGGTTGAATCAGAATGCACTGCTCCCCCCCCCTTTGTTCCCCCCCCCCCCTCACTCCCCTCACTTTGTTCTTCCCCTCAAACCATGTAAGAGGTAATGCTAGGGTAGCAACATGATTAGTTGCGAAAGCTCACTTCAACCTTCAAAACAGCTCAAACAACACCTTTCTCCCCCTTTTGGCATGATGAAAAAGCTATGGCAGATTATGATATTAAAAGCCAAAAGTAAGGAACGATTTACACAGTTTACTAGTCTTAATCCATTAATTAATCAAGGATAATCGATTAATCAGTCAAAAATTACTTGAACATGTGCACAGAGTTTAACATTAATCGATTATTATATGGACGTAATAGACTATTTGGTAATAAAAACAGATTAGGACATATTTGATTGCGAGATTTATCTATTCGTGTACGTGTGACATGAATTCCATAGAATGATCAATGATTAATGATTAATGATTAAACAATATTCAGAGCATATTAATCATTCAATAGTAGATATACACATGTAGATAAAATCAAAGGATCATGCAATAACTGTAAACATAATCCACATTAGCAACAAAGTTTTACGAAACATAAGAGTAAGTGCAAACGAGTACATAGGAGTTGAATAGAAAAAAAACATAGCAAAATACAACCAAAATACAACGAACACCAAAAGATAATTTCCAAAGCATAGCACACACACACACCCTAGACACACTAGACAATCCTATCTAGGCTAATCTTGAGGAGGTGGTGGTTGGGATGAGCCATGTGTAGCACGCACAATGAAAATGATGCATTCAAGATCTTTGGACAATCTCTATTGTTGCTGTTGAAATTCAACTGCTATGGAATCCCTCCTCGTCTGAAAATGTCCATCAATATGCGAATTGAGGCAACATTCCGTAGCATCTAGGTGAGCATGCCCAAACGATGGTTCTTGAGGCTCAACATATGCCTCAGTAGGTGGTTGCTTAGGGATAGGCTCACTAGGATTCGCAACATTATCTTCATTTGGCATATCCTCATTCACTTTAGCATTATGATCTTCTTCATATTTCCATTCATTACCATATTTATAAATGCCCATTTTGTGAATCAAATTATCACCAACAGATGCTCTCGAGAGTTTGTCATGATAGTGTCCACATCTGATGTGTTAATCTTGTAATAGTCAATGACACGAGAGATGAATATCCCATATGTGAGCAGTCCTGATGAAGATGAAGCTATGTCCTGCATAACTTTCAGAATCTCCAAAGGCCAGTTCACCATAATGCCTTCCCGTATGGTGAACATAAGCTCCAAATCATTGATGGAGGGTTGAGCATGGTTGGTATTCCTCTGAGCTAATATATATGCAATCAAATAGTGCAAGAGTCAGTTTTCAACAGATAATGACCTTGCTTTAGTCAATTTCCCTTTCACAAACAAGTGAGGCCCTCTTAGACATGACTTGTACATTTCAATAGCATCAAATGAATCCCATGACTCATTGTTACAGTCCCCTATCCTTGCTCCATGACTATCAAGACCTCGAACATCCAAAAACAACTATTCACCCAGAATAATCATCTTCCCCATTACCATTGAAGAAAATACCTCATCTTTATACCTAAAGTTGCTATAGAATTTCCTAATGAGCAAAGGATAAATTTTACCTTTCAATTCTAAGAATTTATTCACTCCTTGGGTCTCCAAACCATGTGGAATTGGAAGCCTTGTGCAACCAGCAATTCTGCATTCGCATACTGGATGTAAGTTTGCTCTCGACCTTGGAACTTGGCCAATCTAGCTTCCTGAAGAATGGGAGAGTAGTAAGGGTCTCCATGGTTCTTTCATCCTCCTTGAGCCGAGAAAGAACCTTTTTCTCAGCCTCTTGCACGTTTGGCGATGTGCTTCACTCTCATACTTCTTGGTTACTCATCCATATAGGTATAATACTAATTTAATCGATTTGATACTCGATTTTCTGAATTAAGGGTTATAGGGAAATGGAACTACGAGATAGTATTTGAAATTGATATTTATTTCTATGAGAGTACTGAATTTAGAGGACTGAATCAGAAGGGGGAAGTAAAGAGAGTTAGGGTTCTAAGTGAAGAATGACCCAAAATGTCATTTGAATATGATATAGCAATGTCGTTAATCGATTATCTGCAGAAGTTAATCGATTAACCAACTTAAAGTTTTCAAAAAATTTAAAATTTGAAGTCCAAGTAATCGATTGATTTTGACGATAATGAATTAATTAGATAATAATTTTTAGATTTTCAAAAATATTGAGCCTAGGTAATCGATTAAAACGCAAGATAAAAATTTATTTGGCTACTGGAACTCAAATTAATAAATTAAAACACAGAAAAATCGATTATTGACAGAGCTTAACACAGATTTCAGTGCATTTTCAAGATTTCTAGAGTATGCTTAGAGTGCTATTTCTAAGCTACAAACCTAAAGGATTTTGACACACTAAGGGAGCATAGAAACATTCATGAAGATAATCTAAGACAAGGAAGCATGCATTCACAACATATATTATTCATAAGCATATAATCAGGATCAAGCAAAGGCACAAGATTATCCTAAGAAAATTAGCTTAGGTATTTTTCATCAAGTATGCCAAGTTCTCTGCGTAACACAAAGAATGTATCCCGTGTAAGGGGCTTGGTGAAGATATCTGCTAATTGCTTCGAGGTTTCAACAAATTCAAGTATGCAGACACCTTTTTGTACATGATCTCTTAAAAAGTGATGTCTAATCTCTATATTCTTAGTTCTAGAATGCCCAATAGGGTTCTTCGATATATTTCTGGCACTAGTGTTATTGCATTTTATAGGAATTTTTACTAGTTTTAAGCCAAAGTCTGATAGTTGTTGGTTTATCCATAGAATTTGAGCATAACACAAGCCTGCGACAATATATTCCGCTTCGACGATAGACAAAGCAACACATACTTGCTTCTTACTATGCCATGATATTAGGGAGCTTCCCAAAAGTTGGCAAATCCCACTAGTACTTTTCTGGTCTAACTTGCATCCTGCAAAGTCAGAATCAGAATATCCTATTAGGGACAATAAAGCATCCCTAGGATACCATAAACCCATAGATATTATTCCTTTAAGATATTTCATAACACGTTTTACAGCACTAAAATGAGATTCCTTAGGTGAGGCTTGATATATTGCACACATACATACACTAAACATTATATCGAGGCGACTAGCAATTAGATACAATAAAGAACTAATTATCCCACGACATTTTGTTACCTCAATTGCTTTACCTTTTTCGTCTATGTCGAGATAGTAGGATGATGCCATGGGTGTTGGCGCTTCTTTACATTTATCCATCTCGAACCTTTGCAATAGTTCCTTTTAATATTTTGTTTGGTGAATGAATATCCCGCTGCTCATTTGTTTTATTTGTAGTCATACAACCTTGTCGAGCGGATGATCTTTCTTTGTCTTCCACACCATAGGCATTTCTTGATGATCTGCATTTATTTTCGATCATCCTGAACCTCATTTTCGATTTCCATGTTCTTTGTGTATGCATTTTCTAGCGCACTTGAAATATCATCACACACAACCTTCCTCTTCTCTTTCGGGGATGATTCATCAACTTTTACAAGGACAGACTCTTCAACATGCATAGTATATTTATTAAAGACTCAATATGTTTTACTATGAATAGAGTACCCCAAAAATATTCCCATGTCAACTTTCAAATCAAAATTTCGTAGTAATCTTTTACCATTATTCAATATGAAGCATTTACATCCAAAAGCATGTAAGTATGAAATATTAGGTTTTCGGCCTTTTAGCAATTCATATGGCTCGAACATCCACTGTCCAAGTACTAGTGCTATCCTCGAGTCCGAAGGCATACCTGCAAAACAGTTTACTTGCATTGTTTAGGTACCCAAGTTATATTGGGTCCTTTCTTGTTAGTAATCAAATATTCTTTCCCTTTTTGCATCCATACATATTTACCACTAGGTACTCCATATTTCCTAATGTAGCATGATATATATGTATGACCATGTTTACCACAATAAAAACAAGTAGGCATTTTATGATTAGTCCTATTATGCATATTGTAACACTGCAAATTTTACGATTTTGAATTATAAGATTTTATTAATATTGTTATTAATTATATTTTCGAAAATGAATTTATGGGAATTTTCGGTAAAGAAGTAGACGAAACTCTAGTTGAGTTTTAGTCTTGTAATTCTATTTCCAATTTGGTGGTAAATTTTCATGATTTTTAGAGACAGACGGTTTCGGACTGCTGTCGGTGCCGAATCTCACCTGGTATGGCTCAAAAGTGGTTTTTGAGTTCCGTAAATTGAAATCGAATTCCAATTGCGCCATTGACTTCGTAATTTCATTTCGAGTCCATATAGACCTTGAGTACACCCATACCTATTTTCTAAATATTTTTCACTCGGAATGCCGAAATCCGAAATTCTAATCAGATATTAGAATCGGGAGATTTATAATACCCGATCGAGTATTGGCCGATAATAATCGAGCATTTTTATCGCACGTGTCCACGAAGTGGTCATTTCGCGTTGGGATATGAAATTTGCTTTTCCATAAAGCAAACCTCACATCACTTAATCTTATGAGATCATCATTAGCCACCCTAGGAGATTTTTGATGATTTCCTATAG
Source organism: Lupinus angustifolius (assembly GCF_001865875.1). NCBI lineage: Eukaryota > Viridiplantae > Streptophyta > Magnoliopsida > Fabales > Fabaceae > Lupinus > Lupinus angustifolius. The sequence continues at coordinate 7,485,046 of NC_032020.1, forward strand.
GGAAATCTGATTTCCCTTCTCTCCTTAAACCCTCACACTTCATACTTAACTCTCACACTCTTTCATTTTCAAAACTTACCAAGAGAAGGTAAATTCTCTCTTCATATTTTTCTCTCATTTCTCATTTACTCTTCCATCTTCAATCCTTGATCTCTCAACATTCAACCAATGGATATTGATGAGATTTAATTATGTTGTTCATGAGCATGTCGGGAACATATTCAACCGTGAAATTTTCTAAAACACTTTCTAACTCATTTTCTCCTCAAAACCGAAAATAGTGATGTTCTTGAACTTATGAAAATATTTTGTTGAAACCATGAACAACTTGTGTTCATGAAGTTGTTATAATGT
>NC_032020.1:7485499-7485851 GCF_001865875.1 Lupinus angustifolius
TTACTTTAAAATGGTAAGACTATCAAAGAACGTCTTAAATCGGAATACGTAGTTTTACAAGAAACCGTACCTTTAAAAGGGATGGAAATCGTGAACGAACTTTCAATGAAAAAGGACGGTCAAGAACATGGGATGTTGGACCGGATGGATGAAAGGGATGTATGATCACGATGGGGAAAAAGAGAAATGATTTTAAGTATTTTGGTAACGATTTTAGAAATATCATAAAGTAACGGATTTTTATTGTGGTAGTTACGAAGATTTCGGTGTTCGAACCTTGAAAACCAAACCACCCTTAGTTGACGAGTTAAAGCACGCTTCATTAAGGTGAGAGAGAATGCATCCTGACATA
>NC_032020.1:7485951-7489015 GCF_001865875.1 Lupinus angustifolius
ATTGTATATGAATGTTGTTGGGAACTTTTTTGTGTGCAGGTGTTTGAAAAACCATGTTTAAATGTGTTTTTGGTTGTCGAAAAGGACAAAATTGGTATTCTGTCCAAGTCTCTGTCGCTTGGGCGAGCACAGTCTCGCTTGGGCGAGAAAGCCTCGCTTGGGCGAGTAAGGGCCTCACTTGGGCGAGAAAGTCCAAGATTTTAATGAGCCTCTGGAACTCTCCCGCTTGGGTGAGAGATGTCTCGCTTGAGCGAGAAGAGGCCTCGCTTGGGCGATAGTACCTTCGCCTGGGCGAGGAAAGCTTCAATTTATTGGAGATTTAAAGATGAAATGTCGCTTGGACGACTAGTCCCTACTTTCGCGAGGGACAATGTGGAAAGATTGAAATGAAATGATGTGGTGAATAATGTGATGAACCCGGGTAGGGTGTGTTGTGATATAAAGGTTGTGGAATGAGATCATGGCTTACATGAGAAGCATGACTCCACAAAAGTATGAAAGCATTGTTTGTGTTTATGCCTTGTTGGGCAAGTATCCGACTTGAGGTCGTGAACTAGGGGGTACCCTAGTAAGGATACATGATATCACGGAACAACGATCGACCGACCGTAAGAGGCTTGGTCATGTGACCGTCCGGGATGATTCGGTGATGGGTTGTAGTGATTGAGATGTTACCTTGAGCATGTACGGTTGACGTACTATCGGGTCCCACGAGAAGCATTCCTTGTCGGGATATGGCTTAAGGATGGGTCGATCATGTGTTTGATTACTACATTGCATTTGACTCTGACTAGGAATGCATTGCATTGTGACCATGAAGTAGTGGAGAGGAAATGACGGGACGACTTAGATCACCATGATGTAAGTAGGGATGGCACTGATTGGACGGTGATTCACCAACAATGCCTTGAGGGAGAGTCTAGGTGTGACGAGTCCATTGTATTCAGTGGGAGGTACCCTGTTGGATCGGACAGTTCTCACAGGACAAACTAGGCAATCTCTGACAACCCCTGGATTGCATTCGAGATCAATGAGAGGGATGCCCAGAAACGTTTGTACGACCAAGGTCCGGGTAGGACTGTTCCTGAGGAACCGATCGATCTATTTTTACTTTCTTGCAAGGATATATTATTTCGGGTGCGTACAAAGAGGCGTGGTATGGGACCTGTACTCTCGATTATTTCCGACTAGGATGTTGGATGGATATTGGTGTAAGGTGGATAATCATGACATATCATGCATACATTATCATTGTGGAAGTGAATTCCCACATGTGAGCTACAAGCATTGTGTATTCCTATGTTTATGCATGTGATATGGTTATGAGTAGAATGTTGATTATATTACTTGATATATTGGTAATGTTGGAATAAAGGGTAAGTTGTGAATTTCTTCATGATGTCAATGATAAATGATGAACTATGTGTTAAAATATATTTTATGTCTGAGTGTGATATTATGAGTAAGTCCACGCCGTCAATGAATTTATCTTCATTAGATGTCTTACTCTCTGTTGTATTGTTCTTGTTTTGTATATATTTGCTATATAGATGGGCAACAACAGCACTCACATTCGAGGTTATGACTTCATACATAGGCCCCTACGGTCTGTCATTGCACATGGTGTGCAACGGGTCATCGACGATGATCCCTCAACCCGACACCTACATTGATACTTCCTTCACCTTGCTGCCAAGGAGGCTGAGGTCTCTAGTGGATGGACTTCGACACCCGCCAGTCAGAAGGGATGGCGCTGCTCCCTCCCACGGTCATAGGACGTGGTCAGATTGTTTGGATGCTCCGTCATCCAATAGAGCCCAGAGGAGCCGAGTTCTTGGAGGAGGTCCCTGCAAGAAGGCTCCGGTTTTGAGAGTGTCATCCCCTCCGAATTATGTCGCTGGATTATGGCATAATGAAGTGGAGGAAGAGGAAGAGGAAGAGGAGGACGAGGTCGTTGAACTCGTAAATATCGAGAGCTCGGTGGAGGTGATCGACCTCGTGTCTGACTCGGAAGATGAGGAGGACCCAAGTGAGGGGTCTAGCATTCCTGGAATCTTTTGAGTCAGCTTGCGGCCAGTCGATGTCCCTTTTGTTTTTTATGTTAGTGGCGAGGTAGTTTCCGCCATTGTTGACCTAGTCTGTATGAACTAATTATGACTTAACCGATTATATGCATTGTGTTATTCAGGAAATTGTGAATCAGGTTAAGTTATCATTCGATAACGATGAGTTGATTTTCTGCATTCGAGTTACTTAAAGTGATGTCCCGGAAAAGGAAGATTTGGAAAGGAGGCAATTTTATATAACTCATTTCAAAAAAAAAATTACCCATTTTTCCGCAATGTTTTTGAGAAGTATTTTTCGGGATGTTACAACATGGTAGCAGAGCGGCTCTTTCCAATTCGGCCTGGGCATGGCCTTACATGCTTTCTTGTGTGACTTTGTATGATAGTTGTTTATTTGAGTATGATTATTTGATTGTCGTTGGAGTTCGACGATGGAAGTTTTTAACGAGAAGAGTATCTCCCCTAGTTTAAATGTGTGGTTAATAAGATGGCTGGAAGAGGAACCACAAACCTGGACTTCATGGCCGTGATGACCGCGACAATCCAAGGTGTAAATCTACACAAGCTGAATCAGCAACAACATCAGGCTCAGTCGTCTCAAGGGTCGACTCAGTAAAAGGGGCTGGACGAGTTCTGTCCTCGTCAACCCCCAAGATTTGAAGGAGGATTTGCACCTGAGGCTGCAAATGAATGGATCCAAGAGCTGGAGAAAATCTTCCGGGCACTCACGTGTACCGACGAATAGAAGGTTACCTATGCTACTTACATGCTGAGTAAGGAAGTAGATAACTGGTGGGAGTTTACCTGGAGACAGATGGAGCATGAGCACCAAGTGGTTAGCTGGACCACATTCAAGGACAAGTTTCTGTAGAAGTATTTCCCTGCTGATATGAAGACGAGGAAGGAGCTGGAATTCCTGAAGCTTCAACAGGGGAGTTGGTCGGTGGGAGAGTATGCCGCCAAGTTCGAGGAATTGGCGAGGTATGCCCCACATTACA
>NC_032020.1:7489115-7492718 GCF_001865875.1 Lupinus angustifolius
GTCAGAGCGAGGAATGCGACACTGAAAAGTGTTGTATCACCTCCAACATTGGTCAGTCCACAGAGGAGTAGTGGACAGGGGTTTGGAAGGGGAAGGCCCTTCAACCGAAATCAAAGGTTTGTTGCGTCTTCTTCAGGAAGTCATCAGTGTTATAACAATAGAGGCTTCAGACCAGGAAACAATAACAACAGCAATAACCACAACAACAGCCACAACAACAACATGATGAGTTCGTATGTCGGGAACTACACTCAGACTGCGACACCAGTGTGTCCTAAGTGCAAGGGAAGGCACGTTGGTAACACCTGTGTGACTTGTTTTCATTGCAATGAGGTAGGGCACTACAAGTCTTCATGCCCAAAGCTAAAAAGGGAAGAAGTGAACTCAGTGCAGGCGGCACGACCCAGGGCTCAGGGCAGAGTGTTCACGATGAGCGGAGCAGAGGTCGGGGCTAACGAAGATCTCATTCAAGGTACCTGCAACGTTAACGAGATTCCTTTATTTGTACTGTTTGATTCGGGTGCGACCCATTCCTTTATTGCGATTAATGTTGTCAACCGTTTAGCTTAACCTGTTGTGTCTTTACCTTATGATTTGCTTGTATCCACACCCGCTAGTGAACCGATTATTGTGTCAACCGTGTGTTCCCAATGTCTGATAACTTTAGAAAACCGTGTATTTTTGGTGGACCTGATATGTCTACCCTTATCCCAGTTAGATATCGTTATAGGGATGGACTGGTTATCTAAAAAATATGTTCTTTTGAACTGTTTTAGTAAGACCTTAGTGTTTAGCGAACCTATAGAAACAAGTAAACCCAACTATGAGGCTAAAAGTACATCTGCTAACGAGATGGAGAAGTTGTGGAAGAACGGAGCTCAGGTGTTTATGATGTTGGCTTCGTTGGAAAAGGAAGGTAGAGTAGAGATTCAGAGCTTACCTGTAGTCAGAGACTTCTCCGAGGTATTTCTGGAAGACATTCTTGGATTACCTCCACTAAGGGAGATAGAGTTTGCTATCGATCTAGTTCCTGGAACTGGACCGATCTCTATCGCTCCTTATAGGATGGCGCTGTTGGAGCTAACAGAGTTGAAGCAGAAGTTGGAAGATCTGCTGCAGAAACAATTTGTCAGACCTAGCGTTTCACCGTGGGGTTCACCAGTATTGTTTGTCAAGAAAAAGGATGGTAGCATGAGGTTGTGCACCGATTACCGGCAGATGAATAAGGTCACTATCAAGAACAAGTACCCATTGCCGAGGATTGATGATTTGATGGATCAATTGAGAGGAGCTACAATGTTTTCTAATATCGATCTAAGATCTGGATATCACCAAATACGCATGAAGTCGGAGGATATTCCAAAAACTGCTTTTCGGACGCGTTATGGTCATTATGAATACCTTGTAATGCCATTTGGTGTAACCAATGCTCCTGCAGTATTGATGGATTACATGAACAAAATTTGTCATCCTTATCTCGACACATTTGTAGTCGTATTTATCGTTGATATTCTAATTTACTCAAAGACTAAAGAAGAACATGCTGAGCATCTGCGAGTGGTGCTGCAGATATTGAAAGACAACATGCTTTATCCCAAACTTTCGAAATGTGAGTTTTGGCTAGAGTCTGTAAATTTTCTCGGGCATGTGATCTCGAAGGGAGGAATTGCAGTGGATCCTGCAAAGGTGGAGACTGTAATGGACTGGAAGTCTCCGAAGTCAGTAACGGAGATCAGGAGTTTCCTTGGTTTAGCGGGCTATTATCGGAAGTTCATTGAAGGATTCTCCAAACTGGCATTGCCACTGACTATGCTGACCAGGAAAGATAAAGTGTTTGTTTGGACGGCCAAGTGTGAAGAGAGTTTTCAGGAATTGAAGAAGAGGTTGACCACAACACCTGTTTTCACCTTGCCAAATCCTAGCATAAACTACAATGTGTATTGTGACACGTCGAAACAAGGGTTAGGTTGTGTGTTGATGCAACAAGGAAAGGTGGTGGCTTACGCGTCAAGACAGTTAAAAACTCATGAACAGAACTACCCAACACACGATCTGGAACTAGCTGCGATCGTGTTTGCTCTCAAGATTTGGAGACACCATCTGTACGGTATAAGGTTTGAGGTTTTCAGCGATCGTAAGAGCTTAAAGTACTTATTTGATCAGAAGGAACTGAATATGACAATATGAGGCAAAGGAGATGGATAGAATTTCTCAAAGATTATGATTTCGACTTCTAGTACCACCCTGGAAAAGCAAATGTGGTAGCTGACGCATAAAGCATTAAGTCCTTGAATATCGCGACGATGATGGTTAGCGAGATGAAGCTGATAGAAGAATTCAGAGATTTGAATCTAGCAGTTCAAGTTGGACCTAAGAGTTTGATTTGTGGCATGCTCACTGTAACGAATGAGTTCATGGAGCAATTGAAAGATTTATAAGATTTGGACTCAGAACTGCAAGAGAAGAAAAGACTGTTGGTCAAAGGAAAAGCTTCCGAATTTCAAATTGGGACTGATGGGGTACTCAAGTGCAAAAATAGAATTTGCGTGCCAAGAGACCCTGATTTGAGGATGGCAATCTTGGACGAAGCACACCGGAGCAAGTTGAGTATTCACCCGAGAACTACCAAGATGTATCAAGATTTGAAGAAAATGTTCTGGTGGTCAGGGATTAAGAAAGAGGTAGCCGAGTATGTTTCCCGTTGCTTGACATGCCCGAAAGCGAAGATTGAACACAAGCGACCTGGTGGAGAACTACAACCGTTGGATATTCCGGTTTGGAAATGGGACAGCATCTCGATGGACTTCGTGAGTTGATTTCCGAAGACTCAGAAGGGTTACGACGCTGTTTGGATAATTGTGGACCGTTTGACCAAGACAACCCACTTTCTGCCTATCAACATGAAGTACTCTTTGGAGAGATTGGCGGAGTTGTACATTAAAGAGATTGTCCGATTGCATGGTATTCCCACTAATATCATCTCGGATAGAGATCCGCGCTTCACTTCCAAGTTCTGGAATGGTTTGCAATCAGCTTTGGGGACTAAGTTAAGCATGAGTTCAGCTGGTAGACTGATGGTCAATCAGAAAGGACGATCCAATCATTGGAGGATCTTCTTAGAGCATGTGTGTTGGAGAACCCAGGAAGTTGGGTTGATCATCTGCATTTGATCGAGTTCACCTACAATAACAACTCTCATTCAAGTATCGGTATGGCGCTGTATGAAGCTTTGTACGGTAGGAAATGCATAACGTCGTTATGCTGGTTTGAAACGAGGGAGAATTTTGTTAGGTATCAGTGGTTACAATACACCTAGAAGGGGGGTTGAATAGGTGTCGCGGTTAAAATAGCCGCTTTTCGAAACTCAACAATTTATGTTGAATCACCCCTAATTAATCGATTACAGGATGAAGATAATCGATTAACAGAACGATCTTAATCGATTAACAGAAACAGGATAATCGATTAACACAACAGTTTTAATCGATTAAACAGAAACAGTAAGCTATTACAGAAACGATTAATTTGCAGAATAGTTAACCGATAATGGAACGAATAACAGAGCTTACAGATTTTGTATCAGAGCAACATCCAGTATAGCAT
>NC_032020.1:7492818-7493327 GCF_001865875.1 Lupinus angustifolius
ATCCAAATCCCCATCCCCATCCCCATCCCCTTCCTAATCCTAATCCTAATCCACATCCTCATCCTCATATTCATCCTCATCCTCATCCTCATCCTCATCCTCATCCTCATCCTCATCCTCATCCTCATCCTCAACCTCATCCTCATCCAACTCCTCATCCTCACCCTCATCCTCATCCTGATCCTCGTTCACATCCTATTCCTAATCCTCATCCTACTACTCCCCATCCTCATCCTAATCCTAATCCTCATCCTCATACTAATTCTATTGCTAATCCTAATGCTAATCCTAATCCTAATCCTAATCCTCATCCTAATCCTAATCCTCATCCTCATACTAATTCTAATGCTAATCCTAATGCTAATCCTAATCCTAATCCTAATCCTAATCCTCATCCTCATCCTCATCCTCATCCTCATATTCATCCTCATCCTCATACTCATCCTACTACTCCACATCCTTATCCTTATCCTCATCCTCATCCTCATTCTCATCCTCATCCTAATCCT
>NC_032020.1:7493427-7494533 GCF_001865875.1 Lupinus angustifolius
CGTAATGCCTTAATCGATTAACAGCATTTAAAAATGTGTTCCAGTAGCAACCACTTTTCACAGCAGTTGGGTTAATCGATTAAAGGATTGGTTACTCGTTTAGCAGCAATTAAAAGTGTGTATTTTTAAATACTAAACATCAAATACGTTATGCACTTAGTTAATACATGTTTAACATTTAGTTTATGCCTGGAATGCACATATACATGTATTTATGTAATGCATGAACATATTATGAATGACATATCTCATGGATGGAATGATTTAAAAGATATATGCATATGAGACATGTATTAGGTGCCCTAAGCCTTGACTCAACTTAAACTAGAATCTAGTCTAAGCCTAGTACCAAATAAAGACTTAAGCACGTTGATTTGTTGGTGATCTTCAAGCTCTTTTAGGCACAAGTTGTCCTCATCAAAACCATGACATATTAGGAGAGCTTTTCAAAGTATTCCTCTTGACATGCACACTTTCAAATTTGATTTTAGGACCCGATGTGGTTCAGCAAATGACGGACAAGATTTGAATGATAAGGGAGAACATGAAGACAGTTCATAGCAGACAAAAGAGCTACTTTGACAAGAGGACGAACCCTCTCAGTTTTGAAGAAGGCGGTCATGTATTCATGAGAGTGGTTCCGACAACTAGTATTGGCAGGTTATTAAAAGCCCGTAAGCTTACCCCAAAATTCATTGTACCATACCAAATCCTTAGGAAAGTTGGATCAGTAGCTTACCAAATAGCCTTACCACCTTTATTGTCCAATCTACACAATGTTTATCATGTGTCTCAACTTAATAAATACATTAGTGACCCGTCGCACATAATCGGACCCGATTCAATTCAGTTAAAGGATAATCTTACGTTTGAGACATTGCTATTAAGGATCGGTGATCGTAGTATCAAGAATCTTCGAGGGAAAGAAATCGCATTGGTCAAGGTCATATGGAGTTAAACGAATGGCGAAGATGCGACTTGGGAGGTCGAGGATGCGATGAGAGAATCCTATCCCCATCTGTTTGAGTGAGAGGTATGCTCTATTTTCGAGGACGAAAATCTTTTAAGGGGGGGAGGATTGTAACACTGCAAATTTTACGATTTTG
>NC_032020.1:7494633-7495010 GCF_001865875.1 Lupinus angustifolius
TTTCCATAAAGCAAACCTCACATCACTTAATCTTATGAGATCATCATTAGCCACCCTAGGAGATTTTTGATGATTTCCTATAGGGAAATCTGATTTCCCTTCTCTCCTTAAACCCTCACACTTCATACTTAACTCTCACACTCTTTCATTTTCAAAACTTACCAAGAGAAGGTAAAGTCTCTCTTCATATTTTTCTCTCATTTCTCATTTACTCTTCCATCTTCAATCCTTGATCTCTCAACAGTCAACCAATGGATGTTGATGAGATTTAAGTATGTTGTTCATGAGTATGTCAAGAACATATTCAACCGTTGAAATTTTCTAAAACGCTTTCTAACTCATTTTCTCTTCAAAACCGAAAATGATGTGGTTCTTGA
>NC_032020.1:7495110-7502054 GCF_001865875.1 Lupinus angustifolius
CGGCCTCGCTTGGGCGAGAAAGCCCAGGATTTTAATGAGCCTCTGGAACTCTCCCGCTTGGGCGAGAGATTTCTCGCTTGAGCGAGAATAGGCCTCACTTGGGCGATAGTACCTTCGTCTGGGCGAGGAAAGCTTCAGTTTATTGGAGATTTAAAGATGAAATGTCGTTTGGACGACTAGTCCCTACTTTGGCGAGGGACGGTGTGGAAAGATTGAAATGAAATGATGTGGTGAATAATGTGATGAACCCGGGTAGGGTGTGTTGTGATATAAAGGTTGTGGAATGAGATCATGTCTTAGATGAGAAGCATGACTCCACAATAGTATGAAAGCATTGTTTGTGTTTATTGCTTGTTGAGCAAGTATCCGACTTGAGGTCGTGAACTAGGGGGTACCCTAGTAAGGATACATGATATCACGGAACAACGATCGACTGACCTTAAGAGGCTTGGTCATGTGACCGTCCATGATGATTCGGTGATGGGTTGTAGTGATTGCGATGTTACCTTCAGCATGTATGGTTGATGTACTATCGGGTCCCACGAGAAGCATTCCTTGTCGGGCTATGGCTTAAGGATGGGCCGGTCATGTGTTTGATTACTACATTGTATTTGACTCTGACTAGGAATGCATTGCATTGTGACCATGAAGTAGTGGAGAGGAAATGACGGGACGACTTAGAGCACCATGATGTAAATAGGGACGGCACTGATTGGACGGTGATTCGCCAACAATGCCTTGAGGGAGAGTCTAGGTGTGACGAGTCCCTTGTATTCCTAGGGAGGTACCCTGTTGGATCGGACAGTTCTCATAGGCCAAACTAGGCAATCTCTGACAACCCCTGGATTGCAATCGAGATCGATGAGAGGGATGCCTAGAAAGCGTTTGTACGACCTAGGTCCGGGTAGGACTGTTCTTGAGGGAACCGACCGATCTATTTTTAATTCCTTGTGAGGATATGTTATTTCGGGTGCGTACAAAGACGCTTGGTATGGGACCTGTACTCTCGATTATTTCCGACTAGGATGTTATTTCGGGTGCGTACAACAGCACTCACATTCGAGGTTATCACTTCATGATGTCCCCGATCGGACAATGGGATAGTGACGGGCACAGATATACATACACAGGCCCCTGCGGTCTGTCGTTGCACATGGTTTGCAATGGGTCATCGATGATGATCCCTCAACCCGACACCTACATTGATACTTCCTTCACCTTTCCGCCAAGGAGGCTGAGGTCTCCAGTGGATGGACTTCGACACCAGCCAGTCAGGAGGGATGGCGCTGCTCCCTCCCACGGTCATAGGACGTGGTTAGATTGTTAGGATGCTTCATCATCCAGTAGAGCCCAGAGGAGCCGGGTTCTTGGAGGAGGTCCCTGCAAGAAGGCTCCGGTTTTGAGAATGTCATCCCCTCCGAATTATGCCGCTGGATTATGGCATAATGAAGTGGAGGAAGAGGAAGAGGAGGACGAGGTCGTTGAACTCGTAAATGTCGATAGCTCGGTGGAGGTGATCGACCTCGTGTCTGACTCGGAAGAGGAGGAGGACCCTAGTGAAGGGTCCAGCATTCCTGGAATCTTTTGAGTCAGCTTGTGGGCCAGTCGATGTTCCATTTTTGTTTTTGGTTGGGGGGTTGTGTTTCTTTTTGATTTTGTATATGTTAGTGGTGAGGTAGTTTCCACCTTTGTTGACCTAGTCTGTATGAACTAATTATGACTTAACCGATTATATGCATTCTGTTATTCAGGAAATTGTGAATCAGGTTAAGTTATCATTCGATAACGATAAGTTGATTTTCCACATTCGAGTTACTTAAAGTGATGCCCTGGAAAAAGGAAGATTTGAAAAGGAGGCAATTTTATATAACTCATTCAAAAAAAAAATTTACCCATTTTTCCGCAATGTTTTTTAGAAGTATTTTTCTGGGCGTTACACATATAATCTACTTCTCTCCTATATGGTCTTCTATTTTTCTTTGGTTGATAGCCAAGACCTCCATGATTACTTACATTTCTAGATGTAGGAAGTAGGTTGTTCAGGTTATAACTACTATATGTGAACTTTGCCAATTTTTCCTTCAAATCAGAAATTTCAGCATTTAAAGTCTCGCATTGATCACATGTAGGGGTTTCAATTAACTTAGTGGCGCAACTACATGAGGCAGAAGAATAAATAAGATCTAGAGTCTCATTTTCTAGTTTTAGTTCATTTAATTCCTCTTGCATTTTAGTTATTTTACTTTCATGCAACATGATAACTCGTTTTCTATCTACATATACTTTTGCTAATTTCTTAAGCTCCTCATGCAACTCAACAAATACACTATAGGAGATTCATCAGAACACGAAGAAGAGTCAGAATAATGTACCTAACTGGTGTCATCCGGATCGCTTGTGCTGCAATTTTCTTGAGTGTTTGCCATTAAGCACAATTTGGGCCTCTTCATCAGATGTGGTACTTGTTGTCTCGTCCTCTGTTACATCCCATACTATATAGGCCTTCTTGGATTCAACCTTCTTGAGGTGACTCGGGCATTGGAATTTCATATGGCACGGTTTGCCACACTCATGAAAAATGAGGCGATCTTTGGGACCTTTGCCTCTTCTGGTTTAATCACTTTCCTCTTTCTTTTGAAAGCGCCTAAACACTCCTTTCTTCTTGAGAATTTTTCCAAACTTTCTAGCTAGGAGCATTAAGGTTTCATCATCTTATTCAGACATGGAATCATCATCATCTCTCACTTCTTGTGGCTGTGATGATGTAACTTTTAGAGAGATCCCATTTTTCTTTCGGTTTGAATCTTCATGCATTGTTAAGCGTCCTAACTCCATTTTGTGTTCTTGGAGTTTGCCAAAGAGAGTTGCTAGAGGCATTGTGTCTAAGTCTTTCAACTCCATAATTGCTATTACCTTGGGCTGTCATTTCCTATCACGACAACACATCACTTCGTTAGTAAGCTCACCAATAGCAAAACTCTTATATAAAGCAATTAAATGATTAATAATACGAGTGAATCTTTTATGCATTTCATTAATCAATTCATTTGGAAACATATGAAACAACTCATATTCATGTGTTAATGCATTCAATCTTGTGTGCTTAACCTCACTTGTGCCTTCGTGGGTTACTTGCAAAGTATCCCACATCTCTTTTGCATTTAGGCACTGTGACACCCGAAAAAATTTATCGTATGATAAGACATAGGTTATTATGTTCTTTGCCTTGAGATTGTGATGGACTTTATGTCTTTCCTCGCTAGTCCACAATCCCTTTGGTTTTTCTTTGAGCTCACCATCTACTAAGTGAAGTGGATTAAAAGGCCCATTGACAACGGAGTCCCAAATATATGTGTCTATTGCCTCAATAGAGATTCACATGCGCACCTTCTAATAGGTGTACCACTCGCCACTGAAGAAATGAGGGCGGTTGATGGATGTGCCATCACCGCCGAAAGAGTTAGTTGAACCCATAGTGATTAATCCATTTGATCAACGAATTTAGCGGCCAAGCTAGCACCTTCGTACTAGCTCTGATACCACTTGTAGGGTACTAGTGAGGTAAGAATACACCTAGAGGGAGGTGAATAGGTGTAGCGGACCACTAATCCCGCTTTTCCGATATTTGCGAAGAATATAAAGCTGTTGCAATTAATCGATTATACTGATTGTTTACTCTTTGAAAAACAATTTCTTGCTTTGAAAAACAGTTTCTTTACTATCTTAATATTGATTTGTGATTATCAATAGATTAACAATAATTAGCAATTAATCACATAATGCAAATTAACTTAGAAAGTAAGTAAAGACAGAAACGTAAAGAGATAGGGAAAGAGAAAATATGGTCGAGGATTTTATCCTGGTTCATTTGTGGGTCCACTTGCAAACTACATCCAGGCCTCCCACTTGACCTAGGATATTTTTCTTCACAAGCAGAAATGTAATTCAATTACAAACTCACTTTCAATGATCTTAGCAGAAACTTCTTTCTTGAAACCATTGAGCCACCAAGCTCGGTTTGACCTCTATCTACGCCTACTTGGATGCCACACCATTCGCACAATCAAGACTCCCTAGCTTGTGAAGACTAGTGATTCTCAACTTGTGATGATACCACACACTACGAGAATTATCCTCAATTTACAGAATTTTTCCGAGTTACTTTGCACAAAAAATTGTGCAGATATAGACATTCAAATCGGCTCTCTATAACCCTTGATAGAAGATCTCACAAATATCCCTAAGAACTAGATGTAGAAATCATGCAAGATATTTCAAGTGAATGAAAGTGTTTGGCACAATGAAAAGACTTTCTCTCTTTTCTCTCTCTTTTTACTCTTGAAAATGTATGCTAGAAAAACTTCAAAGAATCAACAAGATAGCTTCATAAACTTAAGCACAATGAATCTTTGTTTTTTTTCTTTCAGTTCTATTTCGTTGTTATTTTGAAAGTGTGGAAAGCTATTTTAAAACCATATTTGATTATGTTTCAAAATAACAGATTTTGTTCATAACTGACTCAACTGATATTAATCGATTAAATGTCAAGTTAATTGATTAACATGTTTCTTGAAAATAGATTTTCAGTTATGGCTTAATCGATTAGAAACTTGCTTAATTGATTAATAAGTAGAAATCTTGGGAGGTTAGCTTCTGTAACTCCATTTAATCGATTATGTCTTTCCTTAATTGATTAACGGATTTCACCATGACTTAATCAATTACCAAATAGGTTAACTGATTTAAAGACAGTTTTTCTAACTATATGGTAAACACCCTATATGCAATATGATTTTACAAATGATTAAACCTTTATAATTTTTCATATCCATCGTATCCTAGGCTTGAACATGTTTATTCAAACTAATTAAACATGTTAATGTGTAATTATACTTTATTTTATAAACTGCTTCAACGAGAATTTGACTTCAATAAAATAAGACATTATTGTGATGTACATTAATGAAATGTTTTAAATTTTAGTTGTAATTGTGTTGTGATTTCAAGCACCATTGTGGACATTGCAAACATCTAATTACAAATTGATATTGTTGTGGTGTAAAATTTTATATAGTTAAAAAATATACTTCAATTTGATGGGCCTAATTAATATAGTCTAATGTGACTTAAATGTAGTATAACGTAGTTATATTATTTCCCAACATGATTTTATCATTGTGATTCAATATTATAGTACATTTGTGGAGTGATATGATTATTGATATATTATTATTGTAATGTTAAAGACAAATCAAGGGCTATAATTCACAATTTATTAAACTACAACAATATATTATTTGTGAATAGTGGAGAAATTAGACTAAATTTGTATCTATAAAAACAGTTATATATATGTATATATTTTGGTGGAACTCATGATATCATGATTGACAAACTTAACACAACTATATACTAGCTATTAAAACAATAAATTATTTATATATATATATTAGAGAAATAAATATTATTTTTGTATATAATTAGAAAAGGAATGTTAAATCAATATTAAAATATTTAATTGTACCGTATTAGAGTGTCAAAAATAATTGTGTCTATTAATATCCGTAAAATATTCACAATAAATATCTACAATAATAGTTTATGGATGAGGAAAACAAAAATTATCATATCTACTCTATAGTACTTCCATATTTATAATTTTATTTTTTATTAAATATTATATAGTATATATTATATATTATATTTTTTATTACTAGATTATATATATTATCTATTTTTAGTAGCAAATTTATCATAAACATATATTATTATCGATGAAATAGTCATTTTTATACATATTATTATTATAAAATATATAATTATATAACTAAATTTGAAAAAACATTAAGTACTCACAAATAGGTATATGAGCACAAATAATTACTACTAGTGCACACCCTATTCAATTATTATCCCTATATTTTAACAACCATGCCCCTTCTATTTTTGTAAAAATAATTATCAAATTTAAAATTGTATATATTATTTTAAAGTACATATCTATAATAATGAAATTTTTGGTGATATATAATTACGAGTTTCTAATTTAATAAAAAAGTATTTGGAATATATTTTTATTCACTTTTCCATAATTCCTATTTTGCCCTCATTATTTTCTAATTTTTACCAAAAAAACCATATATAACTAATGTTCCTCTCCAACCAATATATGTTCCATATTATTTGGTTAACTATTTCTTCTTACATTATAACTATCAGTTTTGAATGTAAAACATGAATGGTCAATTTTCTAAATTGAACATTACACAAATCGAATAAATTCAATTGTAGATTACAAATATTTAACATAAAATATTATATTTGATATTTATGACATACAAACTATACATTATAAATGATAGGAAAGCGGGTTGGTAGGCACGACAGTGCATGTCAACACGCTAGTATCTATAATAATGAAATTTTTGGTGATATATAATTACGAGTTTCTAATTTAATAAAAAAGTATTTGGAATATATTTTTATTCACTTTTCCATAATCAATAAATTAATTTCAAACAATCTTAATTGTAATCTCTCCACCAATACTCGGACAAATTATACCTAGGACTTAAATCAACGAAGCTATTATAACTTGAACATAGATTTCATATTTGAGTTTGAATACAATTGTATTAAATACATGATATTCAAATAATTTAGAAGCATATTTTTACTGAAATAGGGAAATTAATATTAAAAGGTGCTCTCTACATGAATATAACAATTTGAAATACGATATTTTGTCATTAATTTTTCCGCTACTTAAACCTAATAAATTACGCATAGACAATGTAAAGGCTCTGAATCATATCATCAAAATGCTATCTATACGAATAAGTCTCATCTACAAATTTTATTAAAAATAAGTTTTTACGGTAACCTAATGAAGCATATATTATGCATTAAATACTCAATATATGACTTTATTACAGTTTTTGGTA
>NC_032020.1:7502154-7503975 GCF_001865875.1 Lupinus angustifolius
ACAGGTTCCTATCACAACAAAACAAAAGAGAAACCTTCTAAGTCGGAGATGCACTGGAAGCCTCACTAGGTTCTTCCTCCACTTCCGATTTAGAAGTGATCTCAATGACCTCAAATGAATCTTCTATGCAGATAAGCTCTACACAGTCGTTGTTGTCTTCCTCCTCCTCCACTCCCCAATCCATCGAGAGGTTCGGGGTGTACTCCCTTGGCATGGCCCCGTCTGTCTCTCTTGGCGCCGATCCTGATGATGAGAGGACGGTGTCGTATCAAACACTTTCTGGGCATCCCTCTCATCAATCCTGCTTGCAAAGATGGGTTGTTAGAGATCGTCTAGTTTGCGCTATGAGCACTGTCTGATTCAAAAGAATACCTCATCCAAGAATACATGGGACTCGTCTCACCTAGACTTTGCCTCAAGACGTTGCTGACGAATCACCGCCATCAACTGCGTCTCTCTCAACATCTCGGGGCTCATTCATCTCATGTATATTTCCTCTCCACTACTTCATTTTTTACCATGGATATGCACCCTAACCGAAATTAGCAAATTATGTCTTTTAATCCATCTTTTCTAGCGATGTGCCCATCCTAAGATATCTCCCATTGGGAATGAGATAAGTGCCAAACATACCTAAATTTTATACACTTTTATGGCACTTATCTTAAGCATAATTGAGAAAAACCAACTTAAAACAATACTTTTTGTATAAAATATCACAATCTTGTATATTTGTGTTTGTATTTCTTTTTTATGTGTTTTGTAGGACATAGAAAGAAGAAGAAAAGAGAAAAAAGACTCGTGTTCAAAAAGTAAAAGAAGTCAAAATGAAGGTGCTCTAGCAGGCAGTTGAGCATGGACCAAGCCACACTAAGTTGACCTGGACACCAACCTAACCTGGACGAAGCTGCTCAAGCAAGAAGCTGAGCGGACCTGCTTGGCGGCTCAGCCTAGCATCAGACTAATCCTGACACGGTCAGAACTCAAGCTTGGCTCGGTCAGCAATGAGCCTAGCACACGCCCAAGGTGTTGAACAAGCAGCTCAGCAGTGCAACCAGACTCCTACCTAAGTCAGCAAGCCCCATGCCACGTCCAAGTCAGCACGGTCAAAGCTGCTGAACAAGCAGCTTAGCGGTGCTACAAGTGTGCTAAGCGGTGTGCACCCAGGCTTGACTTAGCAATCAAGCAAATCATGAAGTCACCAATGACATCACTTCAGGTAGCCCACCATAGGCTTTTCAGAGTAGCTCACCATAGCGAGTCCCATAGCTCACAACTAGCTTTGATGAGTCAAGCATAAGGAGGTGACAAAGCTAATTCATCAAGGGATCAAACCCATGCTGAAGGGTTTGGTCAACTGCTGAGTGGTGCTTACAAGCAGCTCAACGGCTCCAGGGAACTTCTATAAATAGAGGCACATTTCATTCGAATAAATCATTCACCATCTTGCCTAGAAATTCTTCCCTGAAGTTCTCTCTTCTTTTTCTTAGTTCATAGGACTTTTATTTAAGTAAGTTTTGTAATTTTAGTTTATAATTTATGAGGAGAAAAGGAGAAGGAAAATGAGATGCAAAAAGTCAATTTTGTAATCTCATTTAGAATTCAAAGCATCCAATCCTTGGATGGATGGCTCATGCTCCTAACAATTTCTTTTGAATATGGTTATGTATTTCTACTTCTTCTTATATTGTAAAGTTTGAATTTTAATCATTCAAGTTGGTGCTTTGATTAATTTTACTCGGTTGAGAAATTCTTAATGATCTTTTTAGATTGATCACCTAAAAATTGATTTCAAGCCATAAAATCACTTGTCTCAAACAC
>NC_032020.1:7504075-7509727 GCF_001865875.1 Lupinus angustifolius
TAATATTGTTTAGTAATAAATATAAGTGATTATCATTCTACCATTTTAGGACATACACTAAAAGGAGGATTTTAGAACTTGGTGTTTGGAGTTAACCAAAGTAAAACATAAGAACTTGTCTACGTAGTTCAAATTCATAAGAAGTTGAGAAATGTTTTCCTTATTCAAAATGACTTTGGCTCCTCAAGAATTTGTTAACATTTAGTATGTTTCTTGTTAATTGTATATATGAAATTCAATTCAAATCAAAACCAAAATATGTTTAACTCATTATTTGTGCATTGACATGTTCATATGATTCAGTCTATTAGGCAATTCCTTGTGGTTCGATATAACCATATACTATACTACAATTGAATCTTGAAAATGTGTAAATTGTAAAATAGTAATATGTTATCAATAAATTTATTTCTTGAAAACACCTTTTAATATACAAAAGTGATGAAGCTAACTTAATAACTTTTATTTATTGTTATTTACATTCCACAATTTATTTATTCTTTAATACCAACCTTCCTTATGGAAGAAGTTTGGTTTGTTAATAAAAGGAACCCGAAAGGGAGTAAATAAATAAAGGTCACTTAATTTTATTATTATTTTGTTCTTTATTTATTTATTTGTTTCTTACAACTAACTATTCATCACTTTTGTACATTAGAATACTGTTAAATCGGTGTTGGAATTTATTTCACAAAAACGAGATGGTATTGAAAGGTACTTAATAATTATGTAATAGGGGATTGCTTCAATACCATTATACCAGCGTTAGAATTTATTCTAACAAAGCCGAGATGGGGCAAAGAAGGAATAACTTATTCACATGATTATTAAAAGTAAGTTATAACTGGAATATTCTTGAAACCATTATACCGGTGTTGGAATTTATTTCATCAAAACCGAGATGGCGAACAAAGAATAAAACCGAGTTCACTTACTTAATCAAATAAAAAGAAAACACACCGAATTGAGGCAAGTTCCGCTTTCAACGAATTGGCACTACTGCCGAGACGATTTGTTGAGAGGGTAAAGTCAACTCTTCCCCCAATAAAAACCTTTCAACAGAATGCTTCTATTAGATCCCGATCTTAACATTTAAACAAAATGAGAATAATTTCGGCACCACTACGAACCGTCGCTGAATTATCCTAGACGACTCTCAAGCCAAGCCACTTACGTCCAGACGATCTTGCTGCATGGGCACAACATAATACTTCTTAGCACCACTGTGAACCATCGCTGAATCATCCTGGACGACTCCTCTAACCAATCCTCTTACGGTCAAACGATCTCGCTGCGTGGGCATATTATCACACCCTCAGGTCTCGCCTTTAACAAAGCAATTCCTTGCTTTTATTACTTTCAAGAAATTCATATAGTTATTTACCTTTACAACTTCTTGATAGCAAACATGCCAATAGGCTCTCGTATATATGAGAGTTATCATTCAGACGACTTAAAAAGAAGTCATCAATGTATGGAGCCCTCTCGCTCAAGCGAGGGCACATCCATTTTTGAAGCATTTGTGACTTAAGCGAGAAAACAATCAGTTTTCTTGGCTTAAGGGAGAGCTGTCTCGTCCCGAGCTAAAACACTCATTTTCTCTAGACACTTCTCGCTCAAGCGAGAAGAGTCTGGATATCATTTTAATTACTTTTCTCAAGGAAAATATTTCTCATTTCCAAACAAATAACTCATCTAACATTGTCCAAAGATATAGTTTTTCCATCTAAGAACAAGGAAGAAATTTCAAGATTTACAAAAGTCAAAAACTACATAAAGGTTCATATGATTTTATTAGCATCGCCTTTAGTTATGCCTTCATATAATACTTAAAGAACAAATATAAACTCTAGTTTATGAACAACATAATAAAAGCTCATAACTTTCTATGAAGTATGAGAAGAAGAGAAAATAAAAGACTACCTTAGTTTATATAGGGAATTTAGTGTAAAAATGAGAGAATGGGGTGAGGTATTTATAAGAGAGCCTCACCCTCATCAAATCAGAAAATTTAATGCAAATGAAGTAGATTTAGAATAGCATAGGTGATGTGTCTAATGATGGTGGAGTGAGA
Source organism: Lupinus angustifolius (assembly GCF_001865875.1). Taxonomy (NCBI): domain Eukaryota; kingdom Viridiplantae; phylum Streptophyta; class Magnoliopsida; order Fabales; family Fabaceae; genus Lupinus; species Lupinus angustifolius. Next base: position 7,506,150 of record NC_032020.1, read on the forward strand.
GGATTTGTTGAGTGATTTAGGGGCTTTTGGAAGCTTTTAAATTACTTGTGTAAAAAGTAAATGGCTCATGAAATCATGACTTCCAACTTTATTGATATGATGTAATTTCCCAAAGAAGATCGTGTCCGAACATTTTCGGATAATTTCGTCCGGAAATATACAATCTCTCGATTTAGGATATTTGCCCAAAACGTCGAAACTTGAATTTCAAGGTGAAAAATATCTAGAGATGAGTTACGAACAATATTGATGTCTATTTTGACTAGAAATAATATTTCGAAGTCAACCGTGAAATTGGAATTCGATTCGGAGTTACAAAACTCAAAAACTGGGCGAAAACTCGATAAAACGACCCGAAATCGTCTCACAAATTTTTATTCTCCAAAAATCTTGAAAACATAGGAAAAGCAAGAAAAACATAATACAAGACTAAAACTGAACTGAGGTTTAGCCTAAAATATTGTTGATTGTTTTCTATAATTAATCCATTAATACTAATTACTTAATTAAAAGTGCTCTGAAAACACAGTGTTACAAGTGTATACTTCATTATGAGTGTGTGACCGTCACATTTGAAAAACTAATAAATAAAAATTTTAAAATGTTGTGTGCAATGTAAGTATTCGGTCAAAAAAAATTTCAAAATATTAAAATCCAGGTATAAATGATAATTAATTGAATCGAGGAAATAAAATCGATCAAACTCACCAAACTAACCTATACTATTAAATATGGTTTAATTTGGTTTGGATATGGCGGGTTCAAGAATCAATCCAAATTCGCTTACCCCTTGACACCAAGATAAAGACCAAAAAAGACATTTTCCATAATAAATATATAATTTTTAAATTCTAACTTAAATTCAATAACTTTTTTATTTAAATAAAACAATAAGATATATAATATTTTTTTATTCAAAAATTAATTCGAATAATGTATTACTAGTGTTGATGCCAAAACAACTCAAATCATGGATCGTATGTTATGCATTTCTATATAAAGTCATTATGCCAGATATCGTAATCAACAGCTGTCATTCAACAACGGAATTTTGAATGGCGTTGTTGAAAATGAGGCGGAAGAACATCAACAACACATAATAAAACAGGCGCTGTCAATTTGTGTAACTTCAACAGTGCATTCTTGACAATGTGCTATTGAACTTCAGTAACGTTAGTGTTGGCTTGGATTATTTATTTTTAACAGTGCATTTGATAGAAAACGTTGTTGATGAGAATATATGCAACAACACATATTTAAGGAAGCGCTGTTGAAGATGACATAGTAACAACGCTTGCTTAATTATACGCTGTTGATTTTTTACGACTTTTTAAGCGTCCGAGAAATTAATGGTGGAGTAGTAATGCGTTTCGTCGTTTGTTGAAGTATTAGTGGTTGAGTACTTATGCGTTTCTTGGTTGTTGAAATATTAATGGTTGAGTGGTTATACGTCTCTTCGTTGTTGAAATATTAATAATTGTTCATCTATAAATATTGTGGTTCACTCAATGTTCTAATTCATCAGTAAGCTTAGTGCCTAAGAGTATGTGTTTCTATAAGAGTATGTTCGTGAAGATAGGAGGTAGAAAACACAAAGTAGTACAAAAGAGAGCAATACTACGAAGAGTGAAAAAGAGAAAAAGCACCCAGATTTGTATAGAGGAGTCGAAGAAAAAATTGCGTTTCTGTTTCAGAATAATGTCAAGGAGGTTTTTAACAAGTTTTGATTTCAGAAGGAATGTGGTTGTCATACAAGATTTGCGTGAGATGAAGCAATTGAAAGTAAATAAAAGGAAAAGGGGAATAAATTATTTAGTTCATTGAGCTCTTTCAATTTTTATTTATCTCGTTCAATTATTTTCCTTCATCATCTGCAACAACTCTTAAAGTTCATTGATTTCTCTCATTCGATTTTCATGGGAAAAGGACCCAGATTTTAAAAGGAAATCAATGAACTGTTGTACAAGATTTGTATAGAGGATAGAGGAAAAAATTGTGGACAAGATTATTTCCTCTTCTACCAAATCATTTAGTCATTATATTCGTATGTACCAAATCATTTAGTTCATTATAATGTATTTTGCCTCTCTGAATGAATAATAAAACAATTATTTTGGATGTTAATTTCTGTTTTTTGTTAATTACTTGGATGGTTATTCTCTTTAATATTTTGGCATTGTTCCTTATTAATAATCACAATAAACAAATTATCAATACTTAATAAATACAAAAACAAATTAACAAAATGTAATGTTTAATATTTTATCCAGTTTCGTATTAATAAACACAATTATATAATAATAATCTACTTCATGGCAAATTCATGTTAATTTAAGTAAATTCTTGTTGTATAAATATTTTCCAGTCATTTAAAATGCTATTTTAATAGCGCATAACTACGAATACGATGTAAATTTGGAAAATGAGTTCAGTTTAGTAGCGCATAATTACGATTGCACTGTCAATTAGATTCTATTCAACAACGCATAATTCAAATAGTGCTATCAATTAGATTCTAATTAACAACGCTACATCTAAGTAGTAAACAACTGGATACGCAACAACAACGCAATCCTTAATATGTGATGTTGAAGATGTTGATACAACAATACTATTTTAAATATGCGTTGTTGAAGAGGTCGTGTTCATAATATGAGTTGTGTACAGTTGGATATACAACAACAGCGCAATCGTTAATATGTGATGTTGATGATGTCAATACAACAGCGCTACCATAAATATGTAATGTTGAAGAGGTTAATACAACAGCGCTATCATTAATATGCACTGTCAAATGGTTACTACAGTTTAAATATCTAAAACATGAGTCTTTTCCTCTATGCTCTCAAACTTACTCAAAAAGAAATCTTCTCACTCTCAGCAAACCCTCATACTCTCATAAACTGAAAAAAATAAACTGAAAATAATTCATCAATGGCTTCCTAAAGTGGGGATCAATATATCTCATAGTGGTTGTGAAGCTTCACCGACTCCACAAGACCAACAAATCGTAGTGCAAAAACGACCTCCACGTGGAATGACTTCCATGAAGAATGTCATTCGGCCAAGAAGCAAGGATGTGAAAATAAAAGTTTAATGGAACTCTAAAGGCCAACCATTAAACAAGAAGGGTGGCAACGCATTGGTAAGCTACATTGGTGTTGTTGTTAGGCAGAATCTGAATCTAACAATCAAGAAATAGAGTGATGTAGAGAATACCGTGAAGGAGCATATTTGGAATGAAATAAGAGTAAGTTTATTTTTTTAGTTTTTGTGTTTTCATGCAATGTACGTATATGTGTTACGTTTTTATGCAATGTACGTAGATGCATGTAATATATAACATATATGTGTTTTTATTTTATGCAACTTTTGATGTTGATGAGGAGCATAAGGATTATATCCTTAAATTGGCTCGCAAGGCTCTCCGACCATTCCAAACTGATGCCAGAAAACTACTCAGAGATGCTGATGGCAATGTCAACCTAAAACCTTCAACTAAATATGAGAATATCATTGATGAAGAGGATTGGAAGACTTTTGTCACCCTACGCACAAAAGACGAGTCTTTCTTGGTA
>NC_032020.1:7509827-7536026 GCF_001865875.1 Lupinus angustifolius
TTGGGTAAATCAATATGCTCCTCCAGACAAGGATGACCCTAAAAGACAAAAATAGTCAAAGAAAATGAAAAAATAGATGCAAGTAGCCTTTGTATAATTTTGATTGTTTGTAATTTGTATAATATTGTTTCTTTGTAATTTGTGTAATTTTTTTATTTGTAATTATGTACTCTGTCAAAACATAACTGGCTTTATATTCATTGCTTGTATTTTGTATTGTATTGATGTTTAATAAAACAACTTCTGGTCTGTATTAATGTGTTTGTGCTGTTGAGAATATATGTTCTGCTAATAAATGTATATGCATGTATTAATTTATACAAATCAACAGAGAATTCTAGGGGAAGCCTTGACATGTCCTGTTGTAAAGGATAACTACGACATCGCTTTTTATAGAAAGCATTGTGGTAGTTATCCTTTACAACAGCGCTATGCATGTGATGCCTAGTTATATTAAGGTGTTGTTTGTGAAAATTTATTAATAATATAACAACGATTTTCTGTTATTTTGCTGTTAAATATATGAACTTCAATAGCGCAGGTAGAAGCGCTGTTAATAAGACCTATAAAATGCGTTGTTAACAAGACCTATAAAATGCGTTGTTAATAAGACCTATAAAATGCGCTATTTATTTAAGACTATATAACAACGCTTTGTGGACTACGCACTGTTGTATTGATCCACTATATGGTTGTTGTATTGATCCACTATATGACAATGCTTTTTATGTGGTGTGCTATGGTATATAATCAATACAACAACATTTTTGAAGCGCTGTTATCCTAATCTTCGTGAAGAACAATAAGATCTCTTCTTGAAGTGAAGTTACTCATGAAGAGATCACTTTCCTTGATTGAAACATATTGAGTTTTCTTGAGTACTGAAAACTCGAATATAACAACGTAAACTCAACTTAAAAATACTAAGCAGAATACTCACGAGAACCTATTCTATATGAGAAATTTATGCAAAGGTTTTCACAAAACAAATTTCACAATTTTCAGAAAATGGACTTTTCTTACTTTCACTTTAAAAACTTATCAAGAAAACAAGAATGAATGTTATGCATGAAAATCCCTTGAGATGTATGCTACAACTTCAAATTCTAAGCCCTATTCGACATGTTCTTATTCTCTAAACTTGTCTAATGCAACCTATATGACAATGTATGCTCAAAGATCTTCTGAATATGCAAGATATGAAAATATGAACCTTATACCACATGGGCCAGAATTCCAGCATTTATACCAAACATACTCATGTTGTTATTAATCGATTATGCATCCACTTAATCAATTAGCGAGCTGTTAAAAGTTAATTTTTATGTTACGTCTTAATCAATTAACACACCATCATGATCAAATTGGTTAGCTATTGTAATTCTCGATAATCGATTACACATAATACTTAATCGATTATACTGATTAAAAATACTTTTCTTTATGTAAGGTAAACTACCTATATGATATGCACATGTTATAAGTACTTTTTCAAATATAATACATTTAATGTATCAGACTATGTATGTGAATGTAGGAGCCTACTTATCATATGATATCTAGATGTGATGTCTCAATTTCAATCATTTTAAGACTTTTAATAAAAGTAAAGCTTACAACTCCTTAAGTCTATAAATGTAACCCTTGAGTGTTCAGCTCGTTGTTTGTGGTACGATCTTCAAGCTTACTTGCATGTATGTTATCTTTATCACAACAAAGGGTAGCGTCAAATGTGCAAGTCTTAATTATTTGCGCTTTTAAGTGGAGCACAAGTGAGTATCATAGATTTGCCACATTCAACAATGATCACTTGAGTAGACATGGTTGTATATAGGAAAATTAATATCACTTGCTTTAGAATGTCTTATTTATTTTCCACTTTCTATATATATAATGCTTGCTAGGAAAATGTTAAGTGGGATTTGGAAAATAGCTATACCCTAGTGCTCATCCTCTATGGCCTCATCTATGGTCTTAGGCTCTAATTGTGATACGAAAGCAACAAAATTACAAAAGTTACACAAAGAACTACGGGTTACCACCCCCATAGTGATATCACCTATTATTTTATCAAGTGGATGGTCTTTCTTGGTTTTCCACATCCTCGACAAGTCTTGATGGTCCTCATTGACTTCTTGATCATCCTAAGCCTCGTTGTCCTTTTCCAAGTCTTTAATGAATGCTTCTTCAAAATCACCTATAACATCATCAGACAAAACCTTTCTCTTCTCTTTTATAGAAGATTCGTCAAAATGAATATGGATCAATTCTTCTACAATCATTGTATATTTATTAAAAACTCTAAATGCCTTACTTAATTTATTTATTAAAAACAGATCAAGACCCTTTAATTGATTACTCATCATATGCCTCGAACATCCAATATCTAGATATGAGTCTTGTCCTTGTGTCTGAAGGCATAATTTCAAAACAATTTACTTGGTTTGTTTGGATACCCAAACTATATTGGGTCCCTTGTTGTTAGTAACCAAAGGACATTGTCCCATTTTCACCCAAACATTAAGTACCAGTAGGCACACCATACTTTCTAATATAACATGCAATGGATGTATGGCCATGAGTGCCACAATAGAAACATGTACACACGCGAATATGTCACTTTTTATGAAGTTGGACTGCAGGTCTCCTATATGGCCTTTTCTTATTCGTTGGGGGTTTATATCCTATTCCCATATGGTTACTAGCATTTCTCGATTTAGCAAGTAATGTGTCTAGATTAACTATACTCTATGTGAACTTTGTGAGTTTTTCTTTTAAATTTGAATTCTCAGTTTGCAAAGTCTCGCAAGTATCGCATACAACAGGTTGACATAAATTATTTTTAGAGAAATCACATGAACTACAAGAATATATTAAATCAAGAGTTTCATTTTCCAATATTAGTTCATTTAACTCATTTTTCATTTTAATGATTTGTTGTTCATACAATAGGATTACCCGTGTCCTATCTACGCTAATCCTAACAAGCTTTTTCAATTCCTTATGTAATTCAACAAATGCATTATACAATTCATCATATGTAGGGGAGTCATAAAAAAAGATGAAGTTTCAGAATATACCTCATTCGCATCATCCTGGCCACTAGAGCTGCAAGCATCTTGCGTTTTTACCATTAAGCATAGTTTCACAGACTCCTTCTCATCAGATGTGCTCGATGTTGATTCCTCCTCGGGAGCATCCCACACAATGTATGGTCTCTTTGATTTGAAGTCTCGACAAGTGCTCTTCTCATATTCAACCCTTTTAAGTTAGGTCGGACATTGTAGCCTCATGTGTCCAGCCTTCCCACATTCATGGCAAGTGAAGCACTCCTTTGGGTTCTTGCCTTTCTTGGTTGAGTCTCGTGCTTCTTTCTTTTGAAACCACTTGAATCCCCCTCTTTTCTTCAAGAATTTGCCAAATTTTCGTACTAGGAGATTCATGGTTTCGTCATCCAAATCAAAGTCAAAATCGTCATTCACTTTCTCTTCATGATCTTGTGACGTGGTTGCTTTGAGAGATATGCATTTCTTCTTCCTATATGAATCCTTATTCATCATCAAGCGCCCTAACTCCATTGCGTGTTTCTGGAGTTTGCCAAACAATGTCGCTAAAGGCATGGAATCCAAGTCTTTCGACTCCATGATTGCAATTACTTTCGGTTGCCATTACCTATCAAGACAATGCAAAACTTTGTTAGTTAATTCTCCTTTAGCAAAATATTTATCAAGGGAAACTATAATGGTTAACAATGTGAGTAAATTGCTTTTCCATTTCACTAATAGATTCATTTGACAACATGCGAAATAACTCGTACTCATGTGTAAGCACATTTAGCCTAGCATGCTTAACTTTGCTCGTGCCTTCATGAGTCACTTGTAAAATGTCCCACATTTCTTTCGCATTTTGGCACTGCGAAACCCTAAAGAACTCATCATATGATAGGATCGATGTGATAATGTTTTTATGTCCAAGGTTATGATGAACCTTCCTACGCTCACAATTGGTCCAAAGACTTTTTGGTTTTTCTTTGGGTTCATCGTCCACCAAGTGGAGTGCAACGAAAGGACCATTGACCACAAATTCCCAAATGTTTGTGTCAATTACCTCAATGAAGATCTTCATGCACATTTTCCAATAGGTGTACCCCTCGCCACTAAATATTGGAGGGTGGTTGATGGATGTGCCATCACCGCAAAATTAGTTTGTGGAATCCATCTTATTATCCTTTAGGAGGGAACGAATACGTGGTCAAGCTAGCACTTTCGTACTAGCTCTGATACCAGTTGTTGGGTATTAGCAGGTCAGAATACACCTAGAAGGAGGGTTGAATAGGTGTCGTAGATCACTTACTCTGCTTTTCCTATATTTTGCGCAAAATAGAAAACTATTGCACTTAATCGATTTAAAAACTATAATGTTTAACAATGTGAGTAAATTGCTTTTCCATTTCACTAATAGATTCATTTGCCAACATGCGAAATAACTCGTACTCATGTGTAAGCACATTTAGCCTAGTATGCTTAACTTTGCTCGTGCCTTCATGAGTCACTTGTAAAATGTCCCACATTTCTTTCGCATTTTGGCACTGCGAAACCCTAAAGAACTCATCATATGATAGGACCGATGTGATAATGTTTTTATGTCCAAGGTTATGATGAACCTTCCTACGCTCACAATTGGTCCAAAGACTTTTTGGTTTTTCTTTGGGTTCATCGTCCACCAAGTGGAGTGCAACGAAAGGACCATTGACCACAAATTCCCAAATGTTTGTGTCAATTACCTCAATGAAGATCTTCATGCACATTTTCCAATAGGTGTACCCCTCGCCACTAAATATTGGAGGGTGGTTGATGGATGTGCCATCACCGCAAAATTAGTTTGTGGAATCCATCTTATTATCCTTTAGGAGGGAACGAATACGTGGTCAAGCTAGCACTTTCGTACTAGCTCTGATACCAGTTGTTGGGTATTAGCAGGTCAGAATACACCTAGAAGGAGGGTTGAATAGGTGTCGTAGATCACTTACTCTGCTTTTCCTATATTTTGCGCAAAATAGAAAACTATTGCACTTAATCGATTTAACTTGATATTAATCGATTAATCTGTGCTGGACTTAATCGATTAATCTATGCTGGACTTAATCGATTATGCATGTGGATAATGAATTATCATGAGTTCTTGCAGATTCTTGATTTTAATGGTTTCTTGCTATGCAAGTAACCAATTACCAATCCTTATGCAGTTAATTGATTACAAAGATTACAGAATGATGTTTACACAGATTATAACATGTAATACATAATCAATTCGATTAGCAAGAATATAATAACAAAAGTAAATGAGATTAGAGTTAAAATATTGTGTACAAGGAACTTTTTATCTTGGTTCGTTTGTGGTCCACTGCAAACTAAATCCAGGCCACCCCTTCTGATCTCGGGAGATTTTTCTTCTTCACTATTGAAGTACGTTTGATACACACAAACTTCCAATAAACGATAAAACTAAGACGCAACTTTCTTGGACTCTACAAGTTTGACAACCTCGGTTTGACCTATCTTCTCGCATACTAAGATCAGCTATCTTTCCACGATTAGGCCTCAGCCACATATCGATTGCACCAAGACCTCCTAGTTTTCTGAAGAACAACAAGATCTCTTCTTGAAGTGAAGTTATTCACCAAGAGATCACTTTCCTTGATTGAAAAATATTTAGTTTTCTTGAGTACTGAATACTCGAATATAACAATGTAAACTCAACTTAAAAATACTAAGTAGAATACTCACGATAACCTATTCTATATGAGAAATTTATGCAAAGGTTTTCACAAAACAAATTTCAAAATTTTCAGAAAACAGACTTTTCTTACTTTTACTTTAAAAACTTATCAAGAAAACAAGAATGAATGTTATGCATGAAAAGCCCTTGAGATGTATGCTACAACTTCATGTTTTAAGCTCTATTCGACATGTTCTTATTCTCTAAACTTTTCTAATGCAACCTATATGACAATGTATGCTCAAAGATCTTCTGATTATGCAAGATATGAAAATATGAACCTTATACCACATGGGCCAGAATTCTAGCATTTATACCAAACATACTCATGTTGCTATTATTGATTATTCATCCACTTAATCGATTAATAGGCTGTTAAAATTTATTTTTTCTGTTATGTCTTAATCAATTATACAATGTCTTAATCGATTAACACATCATCAACATCAGATTGGTTAGCTATTGTAATTCTCGATAATAAATTACACATAATACTTAATCGATTATACTTATTAAAAATACTTTTCTTGATGTAAAGTAAACTACCTATATGATATGCACATGATATACATAGTTTTTCAAATATAATACCTTTAATGTATAAGACTATGTATGTGAATGAATGAGCCTACTTATCATATGATATCTCGATGTGTTATCTCAACTTTAATCTAATTTATATTAAGGCTCATGTGAGACTCCACTTAGGTTTACCTAACCTAGACTCGATTTAAGGAAATCATTTTAAGACTTCTAATAGAAGTAAATCTTACAACTCCCTAAGTCTATAGATGAAACCCTTGAGTGTTCGGCTCGTTGTTTGTTGTACGATCTTCAAGCTTACTTGCATGTCTGTTGTCTTCATCAAAACTTAGGTTAGCGTCAAATTTGCAAGTCTTGACTCTTTGCGCTTTCAATCTCCCCCTTTTTAATGATGACAAACTCTACACCAAATCATTGTTTGATGAGCTTGATGATGATCAAGATGTGTTTTCTTAGGTGGGTTAAATGTCAAAGTTGTGCTGCTCCCCCTCACTTTGTTCTCCCCATCAACCAAGCAATGAGGTGATATAAGCAAGATTTTGGTAGAAAACTTACGGAAGCCCAACAACATCAAACACGTCAAACAACAAAACAATTTTTATCCTCCTTTTGACATTATCAAAAAGTATAGATAATTAAATGGTAATTACTGGTCAAAAGTAGGAAGAGATATTATAGTTGGTGAAATGAAACTGTAATTAATCATGAAGTACAAGTTGTGATTGATTAACTAGTTTCTAAGAATTGAACAAGTAAACAAATCACTAGATTTAATTGATTATCAAGGCACTTAATCGATTAAACTTAGAAGAATAGAATATGAACAAAGTTTGTATGATATATCCAACATGTATAAACGCAGTCAGACATTGAATGATTAATAATTCTGATTTATTCAGCTTCAGCATGTATTAATCAAACATATATAGTATACACATAAGATATGATCAAGATTCTCATAAAAACCACAATTCATAAACTATTGACATAATTAAACATTGTTCAACAAAACATGAAATAGCGAATTAAAGAGAATACATAGTAAGAGTTTGAAAGCATGTTATAAGAAAAAGACACAATGCCCAAAATGAAATGATGTACTAGACCCAAATGATATACTAAACCATAAAATATAACGCCCTAAAGGCTAGACACTCCTAAACTATGCCTAAGGTGGTGAAGGAGGATGTCTTGCTTGCGGATGCATGATGTTGTGGCTGGTCCAGATGAGGAAGTCTAAGTTGTTGATTTCTTCATTTATCCGTTCATTTTGTCTCTCAAACCTCAACTGAATGAAGTCTAAGTTGTTGATTTCTTCATTTAGCCGTTCATTTTGTCTCTCGAACCTCGACTGAATGAAGTTCTTAGAGACTCATATTGTGTGGCAATGCGAGCATTAATCCTCTATTTAATGGCGTCCAAATGAGCTATCTTGAAAGGTGGTTCTTGAGGCATAGCAGCAACCTCCCCCTGATTTTTAGGAACCTGTTCATCCATGGTAGTTGGAATTTCTTCATCAGACAAATTCAAATCCAAAGTTGTGTTGTGATCCTCCTGGTATTGCCATGCATTACTATACTTACATATTCTCATTTTGTGGATTAGGTTATCACCAATCAAGTGCTCACGGGAGTTCATTATGATGATCACTGTATCAGATGTATCTATTTCTAGATGGTAAATGATGTGAGATATGAAGATGCCATAAGAAAGCAACTTGGTTGATGAGGTCGAGATACCATAATAACCTTTAGAATTTCCTCGGGCCAGTTAATCATTATGTTTTCTCAGATTGCAAACATAAATTTTAGGTCATTGATAGTTGGTTGGGCATGGTTTTTGTTCCTTTGTACCAAAATATATGCCACAATATAATGCAGAAGTCGGTTTTCAACCGATAGTGATCCAACCTTTGCTAACTCTCCTTGCACGTACAAGTGTGGTCCTTTAAAACAAGATTTATACATTTCAGTTGCATCAAATGAGTTCCATAACTCATTTTGAGCAGTCTCCTAGTTATAGTTGTTTATTGGGAAGGCCATGGATCCATGCTTCAGGGGATGTTCCTTCTACATTGCACCAATTAGTTAAATTCATAATGGATAGAAAGCTCCTCACCATTCTAGGAGAAGAGGATATGTTGGTATCAAGATCCCTTGACACTCCATACATCAAAGCAGCAAGGGAAACCATTGGAACATCCTTATAAGCACTAGAGATTGACAATACCTCACTTGTAGGAGTAGGAACACCCATACTAAGTCCCCAACCTTAAGATGCATCACTAATGATGGAAAAAGTAATGCTAAAAAAGGGATATCAGTTAGGAAAAGGGCTTGGAAAGTTTGGCCAAGGAAGAGAAAACATAGTCATGCTATGACACACCAAAGATCGGTATGGCTTAGGATACAAACCCACCCGGGAAGATAGGGAGAGAAAAGGAAGGATGGCTCACCTAGGGCAGTGGGAGTATGAAGTTGGAGGGATGTTCATCCCACACATTAGTAGGAACTTCATTAGTGCAGGCTTGGAACCAAGAATGATTGCTATTGTAGGAGATGATGATTCAGAAGATGGAGTAGACTATGTCGTCCAGTGCCCTCCAAGCACCACTCTCAACAATTGGACAGAGGAAGATGCATCTCCACAACTGTTTTTAGAAGCAATGTAATAAGATGCTAGAATCCCTTAGCCATGTCTAAAGCTATTGGATTTATTGTCATTCTTTTCAAATAAGGACACATGTTTATGTTTCATTAAGTCGTACAAGTTTATGAATTCAATAAAATTCATTTCTTTCTTCATCTTTCGTGTTTCACTATATTCTTCATTTTTACACTTGCACACACTAAAACAAACTGAAATAAAAAAGCAACAAGTAAAACCATGAAAAACCCAAAATAACAAAAAAAACTAATCATAGCATCAACCTAATGCAGATTCGACATTAACCCTAGAAATAATAACCATTGTATTAGCCACACCTTCAATCATGATCATCCAATTAATCAGCTCAACGAAGGAGATAGTGATGAAGAATGAGAGGCATCACCTGAGTTATTGAGGATGGTTGAGCAAGAGTCTAGAGAGATTAAGCCTCATGAAGAGTCCATTGAGCTAGTAAATTTGGGGACAGAGGACGATAAGAAGGAAGTGAAAGTAGGTACATTGATGAAAGAAGAAGAGCGCAAGAAGATGATTCAGCTTCTACACGAGTTCAAAGATGTTTTTGTGTGGTTGTATGCCGATAAGTCTAGTCTGGATAGAACATAGTGGAACACAAATTGTCATTGATTATAGATTCATGTCCGGTCAAGCAGAAGCTATGGAGGATAAAGCCAAAGATTTCCTTATGGGTGAAAGATGAGGTGGAGAAATGGCTAGATGTTGGGTTTGTGATAGTCTCTACATATCTAGGATGGGTGGCTAATGTTGTAGCAGTACATACCATGCCCTTTTATCTTTTATGGATGGATATTCTGGTTATCATCAGATCCAGATGGCTTTTGAGGATGTGGATAAAACTACTTTCATCACCCCATGGGAAACCTTTTGCTATCTAGTCATGTCTTTTGGTCTGGAGAATGCTATTGCTACATACTAGAGAGCCATGGTAGCTATTTTCCATGACATGATGCATAAGGAGGTGGAGATCTATGTAGACAACATCATATGCAAATCCAAATCAGAGGGGGGCCATGTGGAGAATTTAAGAAAGTTATTTGAACAAGTCAGCAAGTATAGCCTCAAGCTAAATCCCACAAAATGTATCTTTGAGGATAAGTTAGGACGCGTTCACTGCCAGCCATGAAGGAATTGAAATAGATCCTGAGAAGGTCAAAGTAGTCATGGAAATGCCAACACCCCAAACCGAGAAAGAAGTTAGAGGTTTCTTAGGGCAGTTGAACTACATATCCAGATTCATCTTAGCTAACATCTACATGTGAACCAATTTTCAAGCTATTAAGAAAGAATCGGGCAATTAGATAGAATGATGATTGCTAGAAAGCCTTTGAAAGCATAAAGCGAGTGAAATTCATAATGGATAGAAAGCTCCTCACCATTCTAGGAGAAGAGGATATGCTGGTATCAAGATCCCTTGACACTCCATACATCAAAGCAGCAAGGGAAACCATTGGAACATCCTTATAAGCACTAGAGATTGACAATACCTCACTTGTAGGAGTAGGAACACCCATACTAAGTCCCCAACCTTAAGATGCATCACTAATGATGGAAAAAGTAATGCTAAAAAAGGGATATCAGCTAGGAAAAGGGCTTGGAAAGTTTGGCCAAAGAAGAGAAAACATAGTCATGCTATGACACACCAAAGATCGGTATGGCTTAGGATACAAACCCACCCGGGATGATAGGGAGAGAAAAGGAAGGATGGCTCACCTAGGGCAGTGGGAGTATGAAGTTGGAGGGATGTTCATCCCACACATTAGTAGGAACTTCATTAGTGCAGGCTTGGAACCAAGAATGATTGCTATTGTAGGAGATGATGATTCAGAAGATGGAGTAGACTATGTCGTTCAGTGCCCTCCAAGCACCACTCTCAACAACTGGACAGAGGAAGATGCATCTCCACAAGTGTTTTTAGAAGCAATGTAATAAGATGCTAGAATCTCTTAGCCATGTCTAAAGCTATTGGATTTATTGTCATTCTTTTCAAATAAGGACACATGTTTATGTTTCATTAAGTCGTACAAGTTTATGAATTCAATAAAATTCATTTCTTTCTTCATCTTTCGTGTTTCACTATATTCTTCATTTTTACACTTGCACACACTAAAACAAACTGAAATAAAAAAGCAACAAGTAAAACCATGAAAAACCCAAAATAACAAAAAAAACTAATCATAGCATCAACCTAATGCAGATTCGACATTAACCCTAGAAATAATAACCATTGTATTAGCCACACCTTCAATCATGATCATCCAATTAATCAGCTCAACGAAGGAGATAGTGATGAAGAATGAGAGGCATTACCTGAGTTATTGAGGATGTTTGAGCAAGAGTCTAGAGAGATTAAGCCTCATGAAGAGTCCATTGAGCTAGTAAATTTGGGGACGGAGGACGATAAGAAGGAAGTGAAAGTAGGTACATTGATGAAAGAAGAAGAGCGCAAGAAGATGATTCGGCTTCTACACGAGTTCAAAGATGTTTTTGTGTGGTTGTATGCCGATAAGTCTAGTCTGGATAGAACATAGTGGAACACAAATTGTCATTGATTATAGATTCATGTCCGGTCAAGCAGAAGCTATGGAGGATAAAGCCAAAGATTTCCTTATGGGTGAAAGATGAGGTGGAGAAATGGCTAGATGTTGGGTTTGTGATAGTCTCTACATATCTAGGATGGGTGGCTAATGTTGTAGCAGTACATACCATGCCCTTTTATCTTTTATGGATGGATATTCTGGTTATCATCAGATCCAGATGGCTTTTGAGGATGTGGATAAAACTACTTTCATCACCCCATGGGAAACCTTTTGCTATCTAGTCATGTCTTTTGGTCTGGAGAATGCTATTGCTACATACTAGAGAGCCATGGTAGCTATTTTCCATGACATGATGCATAAGGAGGTGGAGATCTATGTAGACAACATCATATGCAAATCCAAATCAGAGGGGGGCCATGTGGAGAATTTAAGAAAGTTATTTGAACAAGTCAGCAAGTATAGCCTCAAGCTAAATCCCACAAAATGTATCTTTGAGGATAAGTTAGGACGCGTTCACTGCCAGCCATGAAGGAATTGAAATAGATCCTGAGAAGGTCAAAGTAGTCATGGAAATGCCAACACCCCAAACCGAGAAAGAAGTTAGAGGTTTCTTAGGGCAGTTGAACTACATATCCAGATTCATCTTAGCTAACATCTACATGTGAACCAATTTTCAAGCTATTAAGAAAGAATCGGGCAATTAGATAGAATGATGATTGCTAGAAAGCCTTTGAAAGCATAAAGCAATATTTGACCAAACCCCCAATATTGATGCCTTTAGTACCTGGTCGACCTCTTCTAATGTACCTAATAGTGCTAGGTGACTCTATGGGATGTGTCTTCGCCCAACATGATGAATATGGCAGAAAATAACAAACCATATACTATATAAGAAAGAAGTTTATTGAGTATGAGACAATATACTCATTGCTAGAACGCACACGTTGTGCTTTAGCATGGGCATCTCGTTGCTTGAGGCAGTACATGTTGAGCCACACCACTTGGTTGATTTCAAAATGGATCTTGTGAAGTATATCTTTGAGAAACCAATATTAACAGGAAGGATCGCTCGATGGCAGGTCTTATTGTCGGAATATGATATAGTATATGTGACACAAGAAAAGAAATCAAAGGTAGTACCCTTGCGGATTACATTGCCAGTCAACCCATGGAGAAGACTGAATCAATGAACTAGGAGTTCCCGGATTAAGGTATCATGAGTCTATCATTGGAAAAACCAACAAAAGATGGTGTATGGACGTTAGTATTTGATGGGGTCTCTAATGCACTCGAACACGAGATAGGAGTCGTACTTGTATATCTAGAAGGCAACTTCACTCATATTATTGTCAGGTTATGCTTTCACTTCACCAACAATATAGTTGAATATGAGGCCATATGACCTAGGTTTGTGGGCAATTGGAAAGAAAAGTTAACATTCTAGAGGCCTTTGGGGACTCAGCCCTAGTCATCCATCAATTGAAAGAAGAATGGGAGACCTGTGATAACAAGCTAGTACCTTACAAGGAGTATATCCACATAATTGTTGAGCACTTTGACTTAATCGACTTCTACCATATTCCGAGAGAGGATAACAGACTAGCTGATGTCTTATCCATATCATCTTCAATGTTCCATATAAGTGGGAGGGATTAACTTCTCATCAAAATAGAAAGTAGAGATCAACCAATCCATTGTTGTGCAATAGAAGTAGAGCAAGATGGGAAGTCGTGGTATCATGACATCATGGTCTACATCCAGAAAAGGGAGTATCCCCTTGGTGCCTCAGAGACCGACAAGCGAACCTTGAGAAAACAAGCCATGGGTTTCTTTCTAGACGGGGATATTCTTTACAAAAGAAATCATGACATAGTACTCCTCATATGCCCAGAAGAAGAGAAAGAAGCTGAAGTGATACTCAAGGACGTGCACGAAGGCTCCTTTGAAACTCATGTAAACAGACATTCTATGGCTAGAAAGATCTTAAGGGCATGTTACTTTTGGATGCCACAACTATCAAATATATGCAGACAACATCAATGCTCCACCAAATCCTCTAAATGTTCTTTCAGCATCCTAGCCCTTCTCCGTGTGGAGAATGGATGTGATTGGACCAATAGAGCCAAAAGCTTCTAATGGACATCGCTTCATCCTTGTAGCCATCCACCACTTCACGAAGTGGGTTGAGGCATGTTCATATGCCAATGTGACCAGGACAGTGGTGCTCTGATTTATCAAGAATAAGTTGGTGTGCAGATATGGCTACCCTGCAAAATCATCACAAACAATGCCACCAACCTAAATAATATGATGATGACCGAGATATGTAGCAAATTCAAAATCAAGCATCACACATCCTCGCCTAATCCCCCTAAGATTAATGGAGCAGTAGAAGCAACAAACAAGAATATTAAGAAGATTGTTCAGAAGATGGTCGTGACATACAAGGATTGGCATGAAATTTTACCTTTTTCTCTACATAGGTACTACACCTCAGTACGCACATCAACTGGGGCAACACCATACTCGCTAGTGTATGGGATGGAGGTAGTGCTCCCTATTGAAGTAGAAATTATGTCACTCAGAATCATGGCAGAATTAGGACTGAAAGAATTAGAATGGATCCAGGCGTGCTAAGATCAGACGAGCATGATACATGAGAAAACGTTAGCCGCTACATATCATGGTCAGTTGTACTGGAAAAGACTCATGAGAGCTTATGCTAAGAAAGTTCGACCATGCCACTTTCAAGAGGGGGATCTGGTGCTTAAGAAGATACTCTCAATCTATAAGGACCATAGGGGGAATGGACCCCAAATTATGAAGGACCATTTATAGTGAAAAATGTATTCTCTAAAGGAGCATTGATATTGACTACAATGGACGGAAATGATCTACCTCTTTCCGTGAATTCAGATATCGTAAAGAATTATTATGCTTGAGAGACCTTTCAAACAAAAACAAAACAAGTTTGGACATTGATCACATATTTTTGCATACTTTCATACACTCTTTTAGGAGGATGGTGTAAACAAATCACATACGGTGTGTACCTTCACACAGGTGATGTTGATGACACAAGGCTTCTTTGTTATTCCAAACACCAATGAAGATATCCCTGGTCACCCTTATTAAGCCGAGACAAAAGGAAAGAAGCTTACGAAAAGGGGGTGGATTACAAAAAGAGTCTGCTAAGAGTTTTAGTAAAACCTTAGGCAAAAGTTAAGGCCAATCAAAACAAAATCTCAAATTAGAATGGTTACAAAATTTTCCTTTTCCGAAAGGAATGGAAATCGTATCCATGGTTGAAATGAGGAGTTGTTGGAAAAAGGATTATGGAGAATATGGAGAAAGTTGGGGGTAGGAAACAAATTATTTGAGCCTTATGTCCTATTCTTTCTTGTAAACCCCTAACTAGACCACATTACAAGCCCAAAAAGTCTTTGTTGAGTTTCGAACTGTTTGGGATACACACCAAGGGTACCAAATGTCTGACTCAAAAACAAATTCAAAATATTTTTTTCTTAAAAAATTATACATAGTGTGATCAATACACAAACACTCTTAAAGAAATGAATAAGTCTTGTTAAGTCGAAAACTCGAAAGGGCGGTCTAAGCAAAACTTAGGGACAAAAGAAAAAAGAAAAAGGAAAGGTCTCTTAAGAGCATAAGGTAGTAAGTCAATATTGGAGCATATATGTATATTTAACTTCAACAAAGAAAAAGTAAGAGAAAATATAAATACAAATATATACCAAGTTCAAATAAAATAACTCTTCTTAGACACCTTATAATATGGGTCAATTTTAATGTGATGTGATTTGAAAGCGCTTAACATCATACACAAGATGTCTTAGAATTTGGTATCACTCCTCTCAAATGCAGTTTAGTCTCTAAGGAACTCTGCCCTCTAGAATTATATTAAGAAAATTGTTCCATCCTAATCAAAAAAGACATATCGCCCGACCAGGATGGGACCGACCCGGCTAAATCAGATGGTGTGTCTTTGGTGATTTTAATATCATGCGGAGTGTTCAGAGAGGAACGGGTTTGTGGTTCATTCTGTAGAAAAAAGGCTGGATTGTTTAACGCTTGGATTGGTGAGATTAAGTTAATTGATCTACCTTTGGAGGAGCTTCACGTGGTATTACTCTGGTAATGGCTCCATGAGCAGGTTGGATAGGTTGGCCAAATTGTGCCTTTTGAACAATGAATAGAGATTTCTATGACCATTTCCCTATAATAATAATTCAAAATTAATCTAATAAATCATCCCATGTGATTCTATAGTTAGAATCTTTTGCCTTTATATATACAAATTTTGAGCTTTCTCTTTAATCAAATACCAAGTATGGAACTAGTAAAAAGCAATGAAAGATTATGATATTAACTCAATTATTAAATATAAAATATGGAGCTTGAGTGTATAGTAGTGAATAGATAAGGGTATACTTACCATTAATTTAATTAAAGTTATATATTATAACTTTTATTTTATAGATATATAGATAAAAGATGAAAACATCCTTCCCAAAATAAAATGAGACAAGAAAGACACACTACTTGGTATATACATCTTATATTCGTCCATTTTACACAAAACACATTATAGAATAATAACTTTGATGGTATAAGTTTATTAGTTGAGAAAATATGTATGCACAGATATTGCATGAGTTTGATATACAAACATTGCATTATCCACTACTGATATTTCATTATCACTGACTTCTAAAAAAAGTAATTCAAATGAATGGTGGATGATGTAGTAATTGTGCATAAATCTCTTTACACCAATCATACATACATATTATCCTCTTATTAGTTATCACATAAGGCAATATGTTCCTACATGTCAAATTCAATATTTCACCCTCTTGGCTTTATTCTTAGGTACAGGTTATGTAGGATTATATATATCTTCAATGTCGCGGTACCTAATCATACTATCGTAGGCTATATCTTCTTCTTCTTTATTGTCATCATTATCATCATCGTCGTCGTCATCATCAGCATCTCTAGCCCTAATAGGTGCAATGGATGATTCTGCTTCATCATCAGCTTTGTTGTTGCTACAAGTAATGTTGTTGCTGATGCTAAGTTGAATGAGAAGCTTTGCTACTTCAACCTCTGATTCAGAGAACACAACATGCTTCTTAGTGCTCGTGTTTTCACATGATTTAGCCATGATCTCTTGAGAGAAAGATGGTGAATAATAAGAACTGATGTAGAGATACAATGATATACAACTCTTTTATAGTGTGAAAACCAATGTGGGTTGGTGGCCATGAACTTTTATTTTATTATTTCATTCCTATGTTAATTTTGAGTATAATATCTATGTAGTGATACTGTAAAAATCTGTACAATATCCAATTTGTATTACTTTTATTTTATTTAATAGTCAATGATGATTGAACATGAATGTGGATAATGCAATAATAATGTAAAAATCTCTTACAATATTGAGACAAATATATTTTTCTCATTAATTTTATATTACCTTTTTCTTTGTAGCGTTTCTTTATTTTTATTTAATGATTTCTATTTTGAGTATATGGTAAGTTTATTATAACATTTTTGGGAAATTGCAGTAATATATAATATAATAAAAACAATTCATATTCTTTAATGTAAACATGTTTTTTTTCTATTACCTTCCTTAAGAAGTCCAAATGTATTAACTTTTATTTAAAGATTTATACCACATACATAGTATTCATACCTATTATTAAGGATAGTTGGAAATTATGGGCAATTCATAACTTGACTCATTAAATAATGAATCAAATGAGTTTGAATTAAAAAAAATTGAGTTTGTTAAATAAATAGACCATATTTGAACAAAGTATAATTCAACTTGTTATATTGTATGTACTAAATCAATTGGTTATATATATATATATATATGAAATATTTTACGATTATTATATATATGTTTTTATATTGATATACTAAGTGTAATATTTTTTTTTGTACTATCAAGGGTATCCTTTCACTATTTTTGATAAGTAATTAATCTATTTTGAGTGTGAGACTGCTCCTCTCAACAAATATCGTTAACAGAAATCGTTGACCTTACATGTAATATATATTAATACTAAAAAATTAAGTTTCAAGTATTTAATCATTATTTGAGTTGTATATATTTAATGTTATTAAACCGTTTGAAAGTTTGTAATCTCTAATTGACTCAAAATTGAGCTGAAAAAATAGTTGACAACAAACTATATTTGAAACTTGACTTAAGGAGTGGCTTTCCCATATATAATTTTTCATACCCATTGTATCTCAGCATTGAACTTGTTTATCCAAACTAATTAAATACACCAATGGGCGTTGGTTCAAATGGTACATGTTTGATTCCCTTTAAGCAACATCTCGGTTCGAGACTTGCGATGGAAAAAATACCCGCTGAGAGGGTTAGCCTCACGTACCTGTGGATGTTCCCAGCTCGAACATGATTGCCTCTAGTGCGAGAATACCCGTGGGAAACCAAAAAAAACTAATTAAACACGTTAGTCTGTAATTATACTTTATTTTATAAACTATTCCTACGAGAATTTGACTTCAATGAAATAAGACATTGTTGTGATGTACATTAATGAAATGTTTTCAATTTTAGTTGTAATTGTGTTGTGAGTTCGAGCACGATTGTGGACATTGCAAGCATCACATTACAAATTGATATCATTGTGGTGTAAAATTTTATTAGAATAAAAAAAAATACTTTTCAATTTGAATCAATCTCATGTGGCCAAATTAATATAGTTTAATGAAATCCATATAAAAAAAATATGTTTATATTGCTTTCCAACATGATTTCATAATTGTGATTCAATATTATATTACAGTTGTAGACTAATAGGTGTTGGTTCAAGTGATACATGATTGATTCTCCTTAAGTAAGGTCTTGGGTTTGAGCCATGTAGATGGAAAAATATTCGTTGGGAGAGTTAACCCCACATACCTGTGATGTTCTCGGCTCAGACAGAATTACCTCCAGTACGAGGATACTTATGGGAAACCAAAAAAAATATTACAGTTGTAGAGTGATATGATTATTTATATATTATTATTGTAATATTAAAGTCACATGATATAATGCACAATTTATAAACTAATTTGTGAATAATGGAGAAATTAGACTAAATTTGTATCTATAAAAAACTTATATATATATATTGGTGGAATTCATGATATCATGATTGACAAACTTAACACAACTATATACTAGCTATTTAAACAGTAAATTATTTAATATATATATATATATTAATTAGAGAAATAAATATTATTTTTTAATATAATTAGAAAAGGAATGTTAATTTTAAAATAATTAATTATACCTTGCTAGGGTGTCAAAAATAATTGTGTGTATGAGTATATGTAGAAAAACCTAAAATAAATAATTACAATAATAACTTATGGATGAGGATGAAAATTAACATATTTGTTCCGTAATATCTGCAAATTTATAATTTTAATTTTATTAAATATTATATATATATATTATATTTTTGTTACTAGATTATATATGTTATCTATTTACTATTATTCATAAAAAATTAATAATTGGATTATAGTAACAAATTTATCATATGCATATTTTATTATCGAAGTAATAATCATTTTTATAAATATAATTATAAAATATATAAACATATGATTAAACTTGAAAACATGCTAAATACCCAGAAATAGATATAGATATGAGCACAGATAAGTATTACTCGTGCACACCCTACACAATTGTGTGCTATCCCTATATTTTACCAACCATGCCCCATCTATTTTTGTAAATAAGTAATTATATAACTTAAAAATTGTATACATTATTTTAAAGTACATATCTATAATTATGAGTTTCTTTTGTGATATATAATTACAAGTTTCTAATTTAATAAAAAATTATTTGGAATTTATTTTTTATTAACTTTTCCATAATCAATAAATTAATTTCAAACAATCTTAATTGTAATCTCTCCGCCAGTGCTCTGACAAACTATACCTAGGACTTAAATCAACTAAGTTATTATAACTTGAGCATAGATTTCATATTTGTGTTCGAATACAATTGCATTAAATACATGATATTTAAATAAAAAGTATTGACGAAAAAAATTTAAATTTTGGAATTGATAATTTATAGAAGTATTGAGAGTGCAAAGTGTCAAGGATAGCAGTAATATTTTTCTGTCTATGTTTTGATGAAGACAAGGTTCTATTAAATCTTGAAGATGGCTCAACAATCAACATGCTTTATGCTCATTTGGTCATACCTAGACTAGGACATTATTTGAGTCTATATTCTAAGTAGTCTGAGATGTGTGCCGTAGTAAGTGAGTATACATTGCATTATATTGTATAGGGCTATTTAGAGAGCCTTTTTCATAATTGTTTTACTGATTTTGCAGGAGAGATTGCATGCCTGAGAAGAGAGATATTATGATGTTTTGATTTCTATCATTTGCTTACTGTTTTGCATAATTCTATGTTCATTCTTATCTTGCTCACATGCTCTTGCATTAGATAGATTGTTAGAGAGATTATTTGTATACTGTTTTTGATTAACTCACATAAATCTTGATGGCTTAATTGATTAGTAAGTGGGTTAGTCTTTGAGTCTTTTTCTTGTAATATTCCAAGCATTATTATGCTTAGTATACCTTGTTGTTTAACGTGTTTTTTTGTGTGAGATCACTATAGAGATTGAGATTCTTCACCAAGGCTAGGAGGGCTTGATTTGAGGAAAAGAATCTTGGTTGGGGCTGTTTTGCGAGAAAGGTTTTCTTAGGCGAAGGGGAGGCTTGGATGTAGTTTGTAGTGGACCGCAAATGAACCAGGATAAAAATCCTTTGTGCACCGTTCTTTCTCTCTTAATCTTCTTTAAGTTTCTTTCTGTTATAAATTGAATCTGTAATTGATATTCTGGATATTTGTTTACCGCCATATGCTTAATATTTGTGTGTAAAAATATCTGTATTATATTTGTTGAGTTGTGTTTAAATTACTGTGCAATTTGCCTATCTGATCATTTTGTTATGTGAAATAGTTAATAGATTAAAGCGTGCTGTTAATAGATTAAAGCGTGCTGTTAATAGATTAATTTGGCTATTTCCAGCAGTTGGGTTTTGGTTCAAGAAGCGGTGATTAATAACTACTACACCTATTCAACCCAATCTTCTAGGTGTTTCTAGACCACTGATACCTAACAAGTATAATGCTCAAATAATTTAAAAACAAATTTTTATTGAAATAGGGAAATTAATATTAAAAGTTACTCTCTACATTAATATAACTATTTGAAATACGATATGTTGTCATTAACTCTTCCATTACTTAAACCTAATAAATTACCCATAGACAATGTAATTTGTAAATGCTCTCAATCATATCATGAAAATGCTATCTATAAAAATAAATCTTATCTGCAAGTTTTATTAAAAATAAGTTTTGACGGTAACCTAATGAAGTATATATTATACATTAAATACTCAATATATGTCTTTATTAAAGTTTTTCGTAAAATCATTATCTAAATAAACATTTTTTATGAAAATAACTGTTTTAAAATAGTTTTTCAGAATTATCGCTTTCATAAATAATTTTCCTCTGTAATTAATTCCATTAAAAAAATTCATAAAAAAACTACACGTACGTCTTACTTAAATATATTTATAATTGCTTTCCTTAAATTATTTTGCCTTCCTTAAATTATTTTGCCATAAATTCTTGAAAAATAAATGATGGACGTAGGGCTGAGAATATTTAGGGTCTCATTTTTACTCAAGTTTAGATTTGGGAAATATAAACTAATAAAGAAAGGATGAGGGTCATAATCAGATACTTCATTTTGAGTGTGTGAACGTCAGGTGTGAGAAAATAATAAGTTAAAAAATTGAAAAGATTGTGTCCAATGTATGTGTTTAGTCAAATCAATTTTCAAAATTTCAAATCAAATGGACCTACATCATTAAATATTGAGTAAATTACACTGACACCCCCTGAAATTTAGTTAAATTACACAAACCTCCCCTAGTTTTATACTTTCATTACACTGACCACCCCTGTATAATAAATAAGTGTAATTTTTTAAACAAAAAATGTGATAAATGCAATTAAGTTAAACAAAACATGATATATTGTGTAGACAAGTCTAAATAATATACAAATTAATGTATCTTTATTATTTTTTGTTACAAAATGCATCAACAATTCTAAAGAAATATTGTTTAAATCGCTCTTATAATATAGTGTAATGTACCAAAAATATTAAAGAAATATTGACTCATATATTATTTGGACGTGTCTCCACAATAATATCATGTTTTGTTTAACTTAATTGCATTTATCACATTTTTTGTTTAAAAAATTACACTTATTTCTTATGCAGGTTAGTGTAATGAAAGTACAAAACTAGGGGAGGTTTGTGTAAGTTTAGAAAAGTGAGGGGTGATTTGTGTAATTTCACTAAAAATCAGGGGGTGTCAATGTAATTTACTCTTAAATATTTTAATTTGGTTTGGATATGGTGGGTTTAGGAATGAATCCAAATCTGCTTACCCCTGGACACCAAGGTAAAGATCAAAAAAAGATAATTTCTATAAAATTTATAATTCTTGAAATTAATAATATTTAATCAATAATAATTTTTAATTTCAAACTTCAATTGAATAAATATTTTATCTAAAAAATAATAATATATAATAATTTTTATTAAAAATATTAATTCGAATAATATAGTACTCGTGTTAATGCCAAAGCAACTCAATATGGATTGTATGTTATGTATGTATATATAAAGTTGAAATGCATTTCAATATTGGATTAGATAGATAAATAGACAATATATTTAATATTGTTGCATTTATATATAATTATTATTATTGTTTTGGATACATATATATATCTATATATATATATATATGTCTATTTGTGTGAGCGGATATTATTTGATATAACAAATGAGGCATTAATACTACTCTAACATAAAACAATATTGTTGTTAGAGCTTGCTAGAGCAAGAAGTAACGTCTCGAAGATTACTTTATGAATATTGTGATTAAGATGAGAATTGTTTTTTAATATATCATTAAAAAATGTTTTACTTATATTCATTTCTTTTTCGAGACATCACATTCTTAGTAACATAAACTGCGGATAATTAATAACGGTTACCTAATGGTAACTGAAAATGATACAATACTTTCTTGAATACATCTTCATTAATAATTAGACTTGACTCTACAACACGTATAACTTGGTGTTGCTTGGTCAAGTAAAATGTCAATATAGAATACACGGCGGAATCTAATCATCGCCCAACTGAAGCTATAGAAAATATGTTGAATTCTTCAGCACTTAAAAAGTACCATACACAGATCATCATCTTCAGATTCCATCTCCTCCATGGTATCATAGGCAGAACCCCTCGATCTAATCCTCGTCCTAGCATACGCCTACAATTATGGCATTGTATGCCAAGCGACTCTCCTTGGCAGTGTAGAACGGGTCACATCATTCTATCTCCATCGCTTCATTAACGTTCCTGCAACAGCTGGTCCACAAGGAGTCGAAGACTCGATGGATGACATAGTAGGTACCAGCCTCCAGCTTGGTAGAGTGAAAGAAGTCTCCATGACTGCATGGTGAGATGGAAAGCGCATAGTGGTGTCGTCGCACCCCATCTCTAGCTCCAAACCATAAGGTTCTATAGGTATAGCGGTTCCTATCAATTCTCCATGCCCCCTGGGACATCGAGAATCGGTAGCTCTAAATTCGCGTTGATTTGTCCATCTGGACAAGGACGTGTACCGAAATACAAGTAGAAAGAAAGGGAGTAAGACATCTAATGAATATTTTTCATCGACAACGTGGAATTATACAGAATATCACATCCAAACATAACACACATAATATACATAATATGTTATCACATACATAAATGCAGATGATGAATGAAGTTTGTAACTCAGGATATGGGGGTCAATATACATGAGTTCAATATATGAATGCTATGTTTAGTTCATTCGTTCTTACACCAATATCCTCCCATGTCCCATAACAAGCCGATTTGAACGCACCAACTTATTCCTTGCAAGGTTATATAATCGATAATGTTCCAATGGAACTTCTATTTCAAGACGGTGTCGTATCAAACACTTTCTGGGCATCCTCTCATCGATCCTGATTGCAAAAGGGGTTGTCAGTGATTGTCTAGTTTGCGCTGTGAGAATTGTCCGATCCAAAAGAATACCTCATCTAGGAATACAAGGGACTCATCTCACCTAGACTCTCCCTCAAGGCTTTTGGTGACGCATCACCACCATCATCGTCCCTCTCAACACCTCGGGGCTCATTCGTCTCCCGTAACTTTCCTTTACACTACTTCATTGTTCATAATGAGTATGCACACTAACCGAGGTTAGCCGATTAAATCTTTTAATCATTATTTATTTTTACGTGATTGGCCTAGCCTAAGACATCTCCCAAAGGAATACTTATTGTGGGGCCCGATCTTACATCATAACATAAAATAGGAATAATATCCTCACCGCTATGAACCATCGCTGATTCACCCTGGACGGGCCAATGACCAAGCCACTTACGGTTAGACGATCTCGCTACGTGGTAAACATAACCTTTGAGGCCTCGCCCTTAATGACATAATAGTTGACGACTTTGTGAAGAGGGCCCTAAGTAATCATGTTACCAACAACAACCCATACTACCGATAGATAACGTTTAATTATGCTCTAGTGATATGTATTTGTTTCATCTTTGGGATATCAGTCCTTTTTAAAGTATTTTATCTTGTATTACTTGTATTCCTATACTTTCCGTCACTCAGACAATTTTATAAAACTTATAATTGATTATGCCAAAGGTAAATCGATTATTCCAAGTTATAGTAGCTAAAAGAATTATGACTTATGATATCGATAATCGATTAGCAGACCAGGTAATCGATTATGTCCATCAAACAAGGAGATTTTAGAATATTGATAATCGATTATGTTACATGTTAATCGAGTATTCCTAGTTACAATAGCTACAAGATTCTGAATTTTGGTATGAGATAATCGATTATGTAAAAGGGTTAATCGATTATACCTAGTTATAGTAGCTACAAGATTCTAATTTTTGATATCGATAATCCATTATTAACCATGGTAATATGACCATTGGACAGGGGGTTTTAGAATACGTAAAATCGAACATCTCAAGGGATAGTTGATCCTTCCTAGTTAGAGTTATTCGAGTAATGTTCATCCATGGATCACCACAACATTACTCCATACATAGACATAACTTAAACGATATGACTTAAGTGATTATTTGTACTTAATCCTAACAGACAAACAATTTGATTAAGTACGAGATTTCTTAATACTCAAGACAGCTCCAAACCTTTGAAGTAGTTTAGGAGGTCTGGATGTCATATTCTGACACCATTGTGTCACGATGTATTCTCCCTCACCTTAGAGTTTCACGTGAGTGGTTCTCTTGATGATAAGTGCAAACTGAGTATGATGCCCAACTTCGAAGGCTTCGGAAATAAACACAAGAACAAATCAATAGGTTTGCGAGTTAAAATTCTCGCATGATAACCCTTAGGTGAAGACATCTTTTAGTCTATCATGGACTCAATCACTTTCATCCATCCGCTTAAAGATTACATATTATTGAACCATCATTTATCATCGAAAGTCTTGTTTAAGAAAACCATCCCTTTTAAAATAAGACTTTAGCAAAGCTTGTACTTTTAACTTTAATACAAATTAATACTTTCATGAAGACTTTTTAAGTCATATTTACCACTTTAAGGTATGTTACTTAACCAAAGTCAACACTTTAAATCAAGATCTCTTAAGTTAAACTTACCACTTTAAAGTAAGCTAACTCAAGTGGATTCAATACTTTTGAACAATAAAACTCCATGGTCATTTCAACACAATCCATTCTAAAGCAACCACAAGGGTTGATAGTTTTGATCTCATTCATAAAAAGAATATTTTAAAGTCAAGATATTTTATGTTAAACTTACCACATTAAATTAAGCTAACTAAAGTACATTGAACAAAGGTCTATGGTCATCTCAACACATTTCATTCTAAAGCAACCATAAGGGTTGATAATGTTGATCACATAATCAAGAACAACAATATCAAAAGTTAACATTTTAAATCAAGATCTCGTAAGTTAAACTTACCACTTTAAAGTAAGGTAACTTAAGTTGATTCAATAAAACTCTATGGTCATCTTAACACATTTCATTCTAAAGCAACCACAAGGGTTAATAGTGCTGATCACATAGTCAAGAACAACATATCAAAAGTTAAAATTTTAAATCAAGTTCTTTTAGGTCAAACTTACCACTTTAAAGTAAGCTAACTTAAGTTGGTTCCATAAAAATCTATGGTCATCTCAACACATTTCATTCTAAAACAACCACAAGGTTTGATAGTGTTGATCACATAATCAAGAATAACATACTAAAAGATGATAACTATCTAATGGTGTAGATGTGAGAGATTGAGAAAACAAGAACATAAATACCTTGAAATCTCTTAGAAGTGCTTAGAATGCAAAGTGAGAAAAAATTGTTCTCCCTCAAGGCCAAGGGGTTGCTTTTATAGAGGGGGAAATT
>NC_032020.1:7536126-7537577 GCF_001865875.1 Lupinus angustifolius
TCAAAGTGGTTCCCCAAAATCATGGTGGTGTAAGGAGTTGGTAAGTGATTTAGGGGATCATGTAGGTGATTGTATTTTTGCTTATTCAACAAGCAAACTTGACTCATGAATGTGTAATGTGACTAATCTGATGAAATATCGCGATCAAAACCATGCTCGAGTATTGCGGTTAAAACTCGACTGGAGATTATTGTAAGAACGAGGATGCAACTAAGAGGGGGAGTGAATTAGTTGACTTAAAAATTATGACCAATTTTTCTGCAAAAAGAAGAGCTCACGTACAGCGGAAAATATATGCAGAAAAATAATCAAGATACAATGAAAGAGATAAGGGAGAAGAAAGTACACAAGGATTTTATACTGGTTCACCTTCTTGTCCACCGAAGGCTACGTCCAGTACTCTTGCAACACAAGAGATTTTCCACTAAATATTATGAGTTTTAATTACAATATCTCACCCCGAGATCTCTATGTACCTTACACACTCACTAATACATATACCCTTGGAAAACACCTTTCCAAGTAACTCTATCCCCTTTCTATTCACACCCCGTGAAAGAAAGTTATTACAATGAATGAAGAATTTCAATGATGGCTTTGGATTGCCTTTACAAGTATGAAATATAATAACACTTGCAATCCAATCAACTCTTTTGTATACTTATGCAATCCAATCAACTCTTTAAGTATACTAAATAATAATGCTCTTTTAGAAAACTTTGAACACACTTCTAAGCAACTTCAGAAAATTAACTTTTGAAAGTTTCAGTGCTAGTTGCAAAAAGTGTAGAGAAATAACTTCAGAATAAGTTTAATAGATTTTGGAAATTTTATAAGAATTGTGTATTGTTGTGTGTTTGTGTTGTGAGAGTTAGATTCTTTATAAAGACTTTCCAAACACCCATGGTGCCTTTCTGAAAGTGTAGGAGTTGTTTGAAGTGAAGAGATTTCGTTTGGAGTGAAAACATTTCATTTTGAAATATGAAGTCCCATGCAACAGCTCTCAGTAATTGATTACTGATAGTGGGTAATCGATTTCCCAAACTCTTTGTCCATTGTTCTTTTAAAAACTAATTTAAAGTAATCAATTACACCATTTGGGTAATCAGTTACTCAACTTTTTCAAAACTGGTAATCTATTACTCAAAGGCAGTAATGGATTACTTTGAGCAGTTTTAAGTTGGATAACTTTTTTTCTCAGATATATAACTTGTTACTTAGATGAAGTAACCCTTTACACACCATTTTGAAAAATGTTTTAAGTATTTTAAAAGTGTTACAACTTTTCTTAAAAATAGTGTGAGCATTACTACTTTGTATATCAAAGAGTTTTAGGATAGAAGTACATATAGAGACTTAATCTAATTTTCTTGAAACTTTAATCTTCTTTGTCTTCATAAGTATTCTTCCTTTTCTTCTTTTTGGTGATGTTGGTGTCTTCATCAAAATCG
>NC_032020.1:7537677-7538091 GCF_001865875.1 Lupinus angustifolius
AGAAACCAACTCATCCATAATCATTTGGTTCGAGGGCATGGCAGAAAACGAGGACAATTGAGCATGAAACTCATACGGTTGTGGTTCAGAAGGGTTAGGAGCTTTAGGTTCAGATGGTTCAGCAGCAGCAGTCAGCTTGTCGGTTCTATGTTTGTAGATGCGGGTTCGAGGGTCTTAGGTGAAACCCATTTTATGGATCACTTCCACATCAATTTGGCTTTCTCGAAGATTCAAAGGCATCTTTGTTTCACCATTTGTAGAAACTCCAAAATGCTGAAGAATATTGGTTATGAAGATTGCATATGGCAAAGGACTTTGAGTACCTGTAATAGTCCACATTTGTCTCATTATCATTAGAGCCCAATTGATCTTGATGTTAAACTTTAAAGCATACATCAATTGGAGTTCTATGTC
>NC_032020.1:7538191-7539784 GCF_001865875.1 Lupinus angustifolius
ATAAAAATCCTTTCGATCATAATTATCCCATTCACATACAAGGCCGAAACCTGTTATGTTACCTTGAGAGGGTATGTTACATAACAATGAACTGAAAGTTTTAAGATCCAAAACAATGTCTTTTCCTTTGACATAGGAAGTAAGATGATTTTTCCAAAATTTCAAGTTATAGTAAAATACTCGCACAAGTTCGGGATAAATGTCATTTGTTTCACAACATAATCTAAAAGGTTTTGTTGACGTAAAAGATAAGGGAAAAGAAAAGCTTCAAACTCAAAATTGTCAACATTACCGAATTTAGGAGTAAAAATGGTGCGACTATGGAAGTGCTCCTTAAATATCTTGCGTTGCTCATCATTAGCAAGAAGCCTTGTCAAATCCATAGGGTTACACTCCAAAGATGTTGTTCCTTGACTCCTTTGAGAGGTATTGGAGCGTTGTTTCTTTGATCTAGAAGAAGAAGCCATGGTTTTAGATTTTGAAATTTTAGGTTTTTGAAGATTTTGGGTTTTTTATTTATTTAATCCACTAATCACGAAAATGATTAGTTAGAAGTATTTGGAAACAAAAATGTGAAAGGAATGGACAAAAAATCTCTTGAAGCGGATAAAAAACAAGGTTTTTAGAGGTTGAGAGGTTTTGAGAAGAAGAGAGCACGAGTTGAGTGAGGAAGATGAGTTTGAAAAAGTTAAAAATGCAGAAAATACATATATAACAGAACAGAGTAATCGGTTACTCAAAATTAAATTTTTAAAATTTTCAAACAACAACTTGGAGTAATCGATTACTCACTTTGCGTAATCGGTTACTGAAACACGCTGTCCAACCCTGTAATCGGTTACTTACCACTGTAATCGATTACTGACCCCATAAAAGCTTATTTTTAGGCAAAATTAAGCTATGAAAATGATTTTTAGCCCCAAATTTTTTTAAACACAAATAAATATATTTAAGATCAAGTAGGCATGAGATAAACATAATGAAGCAAACATATAATCATA
The DNA here is from genome assembly GCF_001865875.1 of Lupinus angustifolius. Classification (NCBI taxonomy): domain Eukaryota; kingdom Viridiplantae; phylum Streptophyta; class Magnoliopsida; order Fabales; family Fabaceae; genus Lupinus; species Lupinus angustifolius. The sequence continues at coordinate 7,539,193 of NC_032020.1, forward strand.
TAAGCATGTTAAGACAGGTAAGCTTCATCAAGAATGCCGGGAATCAAAAATGTGAAAGGAATGGACAAAAAATCTCTTGAAACGGATCAAAAACAAGGTTTTTAGAGGTTGAGAGGTTTTGAAAAGAAGAAAGCACAAGTTGGGTAAGGAAGATGAGTTTTAAAAAGTTGAAAAATTTCAGAAATTACATATATAACAGCACAGAGTAACCGGTTACTCATTTAGAATAATCGGTTACTCATTTAGAATAATCGGTTACTCAAAAATAAATTTTTAAACTTTTCAAACAACAGCTTGGAGTAATCGATTACTCACTTTGGGTAATCGGTTACTGAAACACGTTGTTCAACCCTGTAATCGGTTACTTACCAATGTAATCGATTACATACCTCAAAAAAGCTTGTTTTTAGGCAAAATTAAGCTATGAAAAAGATTTTTTTAACTCCCCAAATATTTAAGTTTTTGAACACAAATAATTATATTTAAGATCAAGTAGGCATGAGATAAACATAATTGAGCAAACATATAATCATATAAGCATGTTAAGACAGGTAAGCTTCATCAAGAATGCCTAATTCAAGTCTAATTTTGT
>NC_032020.1:7539884-7540769 GCF_001865875.1 Lupinus angustifolius
ATTTTACGGATACATCTTTCTTTTGAACATGGTCCCTTAGGAAGTGATGCCTTATATCTATGTGTTTGGTTCTAGAATGCATAATAGGATTTTTTGTAAGGTTTATAGCACTAGTATTATCATATTTCAATGGAGGGCAGCCTAAGTCTAAGCCATAATCTCGTAATTGTTGCTTAAGCCACAACACTTGGGCACAACAGCTACCTGCTGCTATATATTCAGCCTCAGCAGTGCTTAACGCAACACATGCTTATTTCTTGCAAGTCCAAGAGACTAAAGCATTGCCTAAAATGTGACAAGTACCACTTGTACTTTTCCTTTCAGATTTACATCCGGCAAAATCTGAATCTGAATATCCAACCAATTCACATATACTTCCTTTTGGATACCATAGTCCAACTTCAGTTGTACCTTTAAGATATTTCATAATTCTCTTAACAGAAACTAAGTGTGATTCTTTTGATTTAGATTAATAACGTGCACACAGACATACACTAAACATGATATCAGGTCTAATGGCAATTAAATATAGAAGAGATCTTATCATACCTCGATACTTTGATATTTCAATATTTTTCCACTCTCATCGGTATCAATGTATGTGCTAGATCCCGTAGGAGTAGCTATTGGCATGCAGTCATCCATATCAAATCTTTTCAGCAAATTCCTGCAATACTTGGTTTGACTCACAAAAATGCCATTATCAAGCTGTTTGATTTGTAGTCCAAGGAAGTAGTTCAACTTTCCATCATGGACATTTCAAATTCTCCTTGCATCATTTTGCCAAAGTCACTACACAAACTTTCATTAGTAGAACCAAAAATAATATCATCTACATAAATTTGAGCTAGTAAAGTATGATGATTTATTTTCTTTATAAATAGA
>NC_032020.1:7540869-7541503 GCF_001865875.1 Lupinus angustifolius
AGGATATCACATCTTTTAATACATGATTGGTTTCATCAAAAGTTACATGAACAGATTCTTCCATGGCTAGAGTTCTTTTATTAAAGACTCTATAAACTTTACTCGTGAGAGAATAACCAAGGAAAATTCCTTCATCAGTTTTTGGATCAAACTTTCCCAAGTTATCCTTACCATTATTCAAAACAAAAAAATTACAAACAAAAACATATAGATGAGAAATGTTAGGTTTTCTACCTTTGAAGAGTTCATAGGGGGTTTTCTTAAGAATAGGTCTTATAAGAACTCGATTCGAAACATAACACGTGGTGCTAACTGCATCAGCCCAAAAGTATTTTGGGAGGTTAGTTTCATTTAATATTGTTCGAGCCATTTCTTCTAAGGATCGATTCTTTCTCTCTACAACACCATTTTGTTGAGGTGTTCTAGGAGCAGAAAAAATGTGATTGATCCCAAGATCATCACAGAATTCCTCAAAAGAGGAGTTTTGAAATTCTCCCCCATGATCACTTTGTATAGCAGCGATTTTTAGAGATTTTTCATTTTGAACTCTTTTAGCATAAATGCTAAAGGCTTTGAATGCCTCATTCTTATGTACTAAGAATAGAGTCCAAGTATATCTAGAAAAATCGTCCAC
>NC_032020.1:7541603-7542598 GCF_001865875.1 Lupinus angustifolius
AGGGACAAAATAAATCCATATGAAGTAGTTGTAATGGTCTATCAGAAGAAACCATGTGCTTTGGTTTGAAAGAAGTTTTTGTTCGTTTACCCATTTGACAAGCACTACATAGTTTGTCTTTAACAAACTGAACTTCATTTTGCGTAAACCGACAATCTTTCTTAATAAGTTTATTCAAATGTTCCATGTGAATGTGAGCAATTCTTCTATACCAAAGCCACGCATCATGATTATCATTTGCTACTAAACATGTTATAGGTAAAGAAGAATCTCTGTCAATCATATATATATTATTTATTCTCTTACCAATAAGTTTAGAATTATTAGAATCCTTACTTTCAATGATGCACTTATCTGGGTAGAATGCCACATGAAATCCTTTGTCGCATAATTTACTTATGCTTAGAAGGTTGTGCTTGAGTCTTTCAACATATAGTACGCCTTCTATAGTTGTTGATGGTGGCTTTCCAATTCTACCAACTCCAAGAATTCTTCCCTTGTTGTTGTCACCATATGTGACATATCATTTGTCCCTTGGAGTAAGGACAGAGAATTTACGTTTATCGCCCGTTATGTGTTGCCGCAATCCAAGTACCATAAATTGCAGGCGACTCTATAATTTTCCTACAAAACAAATTAAGTTTTGTTAGGTATCCAATATTCTTTGGATCCTAGATGGTTAGTACCTTTCTCAACCCATTTAAATTTTCCGAGGGGTACACCATATTTTCTAATCATGCATGTGTTTGATGTATGTCCATGAATTTTATAGTATGTACATACGGGTTGATGAATTTGTATCCTAGATTTTTCAAATGCATGGATACTTTTCTTTTGAAAGATTATTTTCTTTTGGACACTTGGTTTCTTGAAACCATGGCTTTTTGAATAGCCAAGACCTCTTCGGTCTGTTGAGTGTCTTTGATCATTGATAATATTTTCTAAATTTTTACCACTCTTGTTTAGCTTATTAAGTTCAAGACTTAATGTTGATA
>NC_032020.1:7542698-7549148 GCF_001865875.1 Lupinus angustifolius
TAGATCACATGCAAGCCTCAATTAATTGGATTCAACTTTGACTAATCAATACATAACTAAATTGATTTAGTGAAAATAGTATATTTATGAAAAGTATAATCTTGAAGAAAAGTATAATATTTTTTACATATACTACACCAAAATTGCAAAATAATAATACTTAAAATTGACATTTAAGAGTATTTTTGACTATTGTTAATATGAATGTACTAGAATGTAGGACTAGATTTAATATAAATTTTAAAACGTTGTAGTAAATGGTGAATCAACAACGCTTTCTTGAGAAAGCATTGTTAATTGTGTTATATTCAACGATGTTTTTTCTCAAATGTTTGTTGTTCAATGCATTTAGGACATTAACTCCTACAAAAAATTGTAGTACAATTAGAGAATGTTAAGCATGTTGCATTTTATAAAAAAAAATTATTTACACCAAAATGCGCACCCAATATTATAAGGTGTAATACATAATTTTTCATCGTGATTTTCTCGAAGAATATTAACAACATATTCTAGTTGTACATCACCAGTTTTTTTATCATTGACAAAATTTGCATACAAGTACGTGAAATATAGATAAAAGTGAATAGTTAAAAGAAACAAAGTATCTCATATATACACAAATGACAGAGACACTCAACCAATTGTAGAATTTTGAAAGTAATAGAGAATAGAATTAATAAGTTTTACAAATGAACCGGTTCTATAGGTTGTTACACGAAACTCCAATATTCAGAACACGTGATTTACGGTGGAATCCTATGCTTGTGGGATGCTTCTAAATTTCAAAAAAAAGAGTTCGTTCTGAGGAGTAGGCTTCCTGGTCATAAAAGGTCTTTGGTTGCTTTCACAAGTTGTTTGTTTTATGGTGAACATTTACTCTCCTTGCCAAATCACTTTGAATAGGAAACTTTGGGAGGAGTTGTTACATTTGAAGACATTGTTGGGTCATGGTAGGTGGTGTATCTTTGGTGATTTTAATGTTATGCGGAGTGTGTTAGAGAGGAAATGGGTTTGTGATTCATTCTGTTGAAGAGAGGCTACATTGTTTAACGCTTGGATTGGTGAGATGGATTTAATTGATCTACATTTAATAGGGAGGAGCTTCACATGATATCACTCTAGTAATGGCTCCATGAGTAGGTTGGATAAGTTTATTCTTTCACCAGAGTGGATGAAAGATTGGCCGAATTATGCCCTTTGGGAAATAAATAGAGATTTCTCTGACCATTGCCATATAATAATAATTCAAAATTAATCTAATAAATCATCTCATGTGGTTCTATAGTCAAAATATTTTGCCTCTGTATGTACAAAATTTTGAGCTTTCTCTTTAACCAAAACACCAAGCATGGAACTAGTTGAAGTCAATGAAAGATTATGGTCATTAACTCATTATTAAATATAAAATGTGGAGAAAAGGATGATGAGGTTGAGTGTATAATGAATAGATCTATTGATTTAATTAAACTATATATTATAAATTTTATTTCATAGATATATAGATAAAAGATGAAAATATCCTTCCCAAAATAAAATGAGACAAGAAAGACACACTACTAACATTGGGTGTATACATCTTATACTAATCCATTTTTCACAAAATACATTATGGAAGAGCAACAACAAGAGCCTTACACACTTATAATAACTTTGATGGTATAAGTTTAGTAGTTGAGAGAAATATGTATGTACTGATAGTGCCTGAATTTAATATACGATCACTGCATTATTCATTATTCATATTTTATCATCATTGACTCCTAAAAAATAGTAATTCAAATGAATGGTGAATAATGCACTGACTATGTACAAATCTTTATATTAACGTTGCATAGATATTACACTCTTATGTAGTTATTACATAAGGCAACATATTCTTGCATGTTAAATAGGATATTTCGCACTATTGGCTTTATTCTCAAGTACAAGTTCTGTAACATTATATATGTCTTCAATATCATGGTACCTGATCTTGCTACCATAGGCTATATCTTCTTTTTCATCCTCATCATCATCTCTAGTAATAGTAGCGACAATGGATGATTCTATATCATCAGCTTTGTTGTTGCTACAAGTACTATTGTTGCTAATGCTAAGTTGAATAAGAAGCTTTGCTACTTCAATCTCTAATTCAGAGAACACAATAGGCTTCTTAGTGCTTATGTTTTCACATGATTTAGTCATGATCTCTTGAGTGAAATATGATGAATAATAAGAATTGATGTAGAGATATAGTGGTATATTATGCTATTATATTGTTCAAAACAATGTGGGTTGGTGGCCATGTACATTATTGTTATTATTATATTTCTATATTAATTTTGAGTGTAACATCTCTACATTGATAGTGTAATGATTTATATACGGTCATTATATTATTTACTATTTTTTGTATTAATTTTATTTAAAAGTGTTGAAAATGAATTGTGGATGATGTAGCGTAGGGATGGCAATAGGAATCGGACCCACAGTTACTCGCATATATTACCCGCAACGGGTCATATTTGAGTCTGTGCTTTTAGACCCGTGGGTAATTGAGACCTGGGATTTTGAGACCTGATGTTTGATGGGTCTGGGTCCAGATAATGAGGTTCCTAGACCCGCAATACTCGGACTCGTTATTTCTTCCTAAATCTATATATGTAGCAGCATAATTGTAATATCATGCTAATAATAATTATAATATTAATGTTATATTGTTAATCCATAATTGTATTCTTGTGAAACGTTAATGTTATATAGTTAAGAAGTGTGATATGATGTTATGTTGTTAACTCATATGGGTAATTTAATGTTATGTTGATTAAATAGTTCTTACTAAATCAATTTTACATCATAAGATTGAAGTAGTGACCTTGTTTTTATTGATTATTTGAGTAAAATGAGTTTTATTTAAAAGTCAATTTAAATTATGTTTAAAACTTTAAATTATGTGTTTTCTATTGTTGATTGCTTAAATAATAAATAAGATTGTAGGAAACAAACATACAATTACATAAATTACTCACAATTATTTTTATTATTTTTGAATTTGTGAGTACTCGTAGATTTAATGGGTATCCAAGGACCCGTGGGTAACAGATCTAGCAGGTATTACCACGAGTCTGAGTCCAAAAATGAAACAACAGGGCGAGTGTGGGTAATGTACTATTCAGATCCATCTAGACCCATTCTCATCTCTAATGTAGTAACAATGTAAAAAGTTCTTACGTTATCTATGCGTATACATTTTTTCATTAATTTTATATTACAATTTTCTTTGTAGCGTTTCTTTATATTTATTTAATGATTTCCATTTTGAGTACATGGTAAGTTTATTATAACTTTTTTTGGTAATTGCAGTAATATCTATACTAATATATAAAGTCAAAACATGATTAAAGGATAAATGTGTAACTGAACAAAAGTAATTTCTATATTTCAATTTTGTCTTTTATTATATCCATTGTTTTTATGTTTGCCTTTGTAACATATAAGTTGTTAATGATTTTGTACCATACATATTGTATAAAACATAAAAAGGAATGAGATTTACTTGAATTTGATACATTTTCTTAACATCCCTAATTCCACTATGTCAATAAATGGTGGAAATTCTACTATGTAGAATGAAAAAACAATTGCGCGCGAAGTTGGAAATTTTGAAGGAAAGTAATGTACCTTTCTATAGAAACTTTAATAAATTTATAGACACAAGTTAAAAAATTTATAGAAACTTTGTGTATACCCTTAATAACAGAAAAATAAGAATGTAGATCGACAGACATGGAGTGTCGGTCGACACGCTAATATAATATAATAAAAACAATCCATATTCTTTTCTGTAAACATGTTTTTTTCTTCTACTTTCCTTATCAAATTCAAAGGTATTAACTTTTATTTAAAGATTTATACCACATATATAGTTTTCATACCTGGTATTAGGAGTGTAACGCCCCAAAAATTACTCCAAAAAAAATCTTGCTCAAAAATGGGTAAATTTTTTTTTGAATAATGAAGCCCTATAAAATTTATTTCCTCTTATATTCGTTTCATTTTCGAAACATCACTTTAAGTAACATACAATGCGGAAAAACAAAAATCATTACTTAATGGTAATAAAAATAACTCAATATAACTTCGAATCATACTTCATTAGAATATCATAAAATGCTGATACAAAGTACAAGGCAGAATCCTAATCGTCGCTCAAATAAAACTACGCACAAAATAAATACCCTACACAGGTACACTAATCAAAAAACACAAGGGCATGTGTAGGTATAACGATTTACCTCAATCCTCCATGCCCCCTCCTTGGACATCGAAAAGTGGTAACTCTAAATCTAGGCAGAACGATCCATCTAGAAAAAAACGTGAATCGTAGACAAACAGAAAGAAGAGGGAGTAAGACATCTAATGAATATTACTCATTGACAGCATGGAATTACACAGAATATCACATCCAGACAGACATACATAATAACACAATATAGATCACAAATATAATGCATAATGATGAATGATGTTATAACTCAGATTATGCTCATCGATACCCACGATCTCAATATATGAATGTTATGCTTATTTCATCTGTCCTTACACCAATATCCTCCCAATATACTATTCGGAAATAACCGAGGGTAAAGGTCCCATAATAAGCCGATTTGAACGCACCAAAACTATTCCTCGCAAGGATATATGATCGATCTGTTCCGAAGAACTGTTCATTTCAGGACGGTGTCGTATCAAACACTTTCTGGGTATCTCTTTCATCGATCCTAATTGCAAGGAGGGGTTGTTAGAGATCGTCTAGTTTGTGCTGTGAGAACTGTCTGATCCAATAGAATAGCTCATCTAGGAATACAAGGGACTTGTCTCACCTAGACTCTCCCTCAAGACTTTGCTGATGAACCACCGCCATTGTCGTCCCTCTCGACATCTTAGGTCTTGTTCGTCTCCCGTAAATTTCCTCTCCGCTACTTCATTATTCATAATGAGTATGCATACAAACTGAGGTTAGCGGATTAAGTCATTTAATCTAAGACATCTCCCAAAGGAATGCTTCTTGTGGGACCCGATCTTACGTCATCACGTAAATAAAGGAATAAAATCCTTACTACTATGAACCGTCGTTGAATATCCTGGACGACCACATGACCAAGCCTCTTACGGTCAGACGTCCTTGCTGCATGGTATCATGTAATCCTTTTTGGGCATCGCCCTAATCACGACATCACGGTCAGAAACCTTGCCCTAAATAAGGCGCAATAACAAAGGTACTTGTATAAGTTTGTCGATTTTTTGAACCAGACTCAATCATCTGAGTCGCGGTCTTTCCCAAGTGTAAATACACTTCACACCCAAGCTAGGGCTATTTCCTAAGCAATCAAACAATCAGAAACAGTCAAAACTATTGTATGTCTTTCACTCAAGCGAGAGACTGTCACTCAAGCAACGAACTCATCAAAACATACTCAATTCTCATCCTGAATTCTCGTCCAAGCGAGGGACTATCGCTCCAGCGACCAGTCCATCAAGAATTAGTCAAAATACCTGTTTGGTTCTTGCCCGGGCGAAAAACAATCGCCCGGACGCCAAAAACGCCCAAAACAGGTTGTATGGCCCACGCCCAGGCAAGGGGTGGCTTGCCCACGCGCCAACTTGGGCCTCATTTCCTGCCTCTCCCTCACCCATGCGAGGCTGGCTCGCCCATGCGAGGCTGGCTCGCCCATGCGAGGGTGGCTCACCCATGCGAGGCTGGCTTGCCCGGGCGAGGCTTCCCAAAGCCATTTTCCTCGCCCTTTTAGGCTACCTGGTCGAAACTCTTTACTGTTTTCGATTCCTATGAATTTTAGTTTCTCGAGTAGTGTTCCTTCATGGATAAATACCATAATACTTGATATTTTAAGCTATCCTAAGCATACAACTTAAGAAAGTATCCATACAAAATCCATGCACGCACATATTTGATCAAGTATGTCTTTCCTTAATACACAAATATAACTCCAAACTTTTGAGATAGTTTAGGAGATCCAGGTGTCATACTCGGACACCACTATGTCATGATGTATTCTCCCTCACCTTATGTTGTTGCATTGTCGATTTCATTTACGAGAGAGTGGGTTGATCGTCCAACTTCGAAAGCTTCGAAAGCTTCAAAACTAAACACCCAAAACAATTTAGTGATTTGCGAATAAATTTTACATGATAATCCTAATGTAAAAACATTGTTTAACACTTTAATATATTTCATGAACTCAAAGATTTTCATCCATCTGGTCCAATATTCATATTTTTGAACCGTCCTTTATCATTGATAAGCGCCAAACATACCTAAAAATCATACACTTTTATGGCACTTATCTTAAGCATAATTGAGAAAAACCAACTTAAAACAATACTTTTTATATAAAATATCACAATTTGGTATATTTGTGTTTGTATTGCCTTTTTATGTATTTTGTA
>NC_032020.1:7549248-7549608 GCF_001865875.1 Lupinus angustifolius
TGCTCAACCAGGCAGCTGAGTGGACATGCTTAGCCGCGCAGCCTAGCACGAGACAAGGCCTGGCATAGTCAGAAATATGCTTGACACGGTCAGATACGAACTTGGCACAAGCCAAGCTGCTGAACAAGCTGCTCAGCGGTCAAACCAAGCTGCTCGGCGAAGAACTAGACTCCTGGCCAGATCAGCAACCACCAAGCCACGTCCCAGTCAACACGGTCAGAAGCTGCTGAACAAGCAGCTCAGCGGTGAAGCAGGTGCGCTGGGCGGTGCTTACCAGACTTGACTTAACCATCAAGCAAACCATGAAGTCATCCATGACCTCACCTCAAGTAGCCCACCATAGGCTTTTCAGAAGTAGCT
>NC_032020.1:7549708-7550021 GCF_001865875.1 Lupinus angustifolius
CCACAACTAGCTTTGGTGAGTCATACACAAAGGTGACTAAGCTACTTGGTCAAGGGACCAAACCCATGCTGAAGGGTTTGGTCAGCTGCTGAGCAGTCCAGCTCAGCAGCCTAGTGGTCTGGAATGGAGCCTATAAATAGGGGCATTTCCTTCGAGCAAAACATATTAAAATTGAGCATTTCATCATAAAATCCTCTTAAAAACACTTGAAAGAAGGAATTCTCTGATTTTGAAGTCCTTTCTTCATTTCTTAGTTTAGAGTTTTCATTTTCAAGTAAGTTTTGTAATTTGTAGTTTAGAATTCAAGAGGAGA
>NC_032020.1:7550121-7550567 GCF_001865875.1 Lupinus angustifolius
AAGTGATGAATATAAGTGTTTATGATTCTACCATTTTAGGATATACACTAAAAGGAGGATTTCAGACCTTAGTGTTTGTGGTTAACCAAAGTAAAACATAAGAGCTTGTCAAAGTAGTTCAAACTCATAAAGAAGATGAGAAATATATTTTCCTTATTAAAAAATATTTTGTTTCCTCAAGAATTTGTGAATATTTAGTTTTATGTTTATTATTTACTTGTGTATATCCAATTCAATACAAAACCAATAAAAAAATGTTTAAACTCATTATTTGTGCTTTGACATATTTATATGATTCGTTTTATTAGGCAATTCCTTCTGGTTCGACATAACCCTATACTATACTACAATTGAATTTTGAAAGAGGTGTAAATTGTAAAATATTAAAGTGTTATCAATAAATTTATTTGTTGAAAACACCTTTTAATATACAAAAGTGATGAAAC
>NC_032020.1:7550667-7556198 GCF_001865875.1 Lupinus angustifolius
ATACAAGCTTTCTAAACATTAAAAAAATATCCCCATGAACACAAAGAGTTCATGGTTTCAAAATAACTTTCTAAGTTCAAGAAAATATCTATTTGGAGTTTTAAACATAAAAAGAGTTAGGAAGATATTTAGAACATTTCAACGATTGAAAATGTTCATAACATACCTATAAACATCATACTAAAATTTCATAAACATCTAATTGTTATATCTTCGGAGATGAAAAAATCAAAATGAAAAGCCAAGAAGAACTACCTTCAGAGTTCTTAGAGAATGCAAAGAGAAGAAAGAGTTTGAAATGCCAAGGGATTCTCTTAGCTAGGGTTTGGCTCCTTAAAGAGAAAAATCAGATTTGAGGGGGTGGGGGGCAGTCAATAGTGTTTCAAAAAGTAGTTTGTGTAAGAGATAGGTGAGTGATTTTAGGGATTTTGTGTAAGAGAATATGTACTTTTGCTTGTTTAACAAGCAAACCTCTTACATGAAAGTGATGTGACCTTTTCAATGACACATTATCGATTAAACCATGCCTGAGTATTGTTGGCTAATACCCGATCGGATAATAAAAATCTCCCGATTTTGGTTTCGGTTAGAAATTTGAAACACAAAATTCGTAGTGAAAAATATTTAGAAATGCGTTCTGAACGAACTTGATGTCTATCTTGACTCGAAATAATATTTCAAAGCCAATGGCGCAATCGGAATTCGACTCTGAGTTATGAAACTCAAAAACACATTATTGGATCGAATTCGGGCGAATTTGGGCCCGACAGCAGTTCAAAAACCTTTCGTCACAGAAAATTACGAAAATTGACCACAAAATAAAAAATTACAAAAAATGACTAACACGCAACTATGGTTTAGCCTAAATCCATACAGATTAATTTCTAAAATTAATCGTTGATAAAATAAAAATGCAATACTAAATACAAATGTTCTTAACAATAATAAAATTTCATTGCAAATAATCAAGGTAGCATAACATAGTTGAAAGAGTTATAATCCATCATTCATTATAAATCTAAATACACCATAAAATCTCAAAAAACTAAAAGTAGTCTCATATGACACTTTAAAAACAAAATATATAACATAAATCCTAAATGTTGTTGGCTTTAGATGATCCTCTTGCACTCAAATGTGTATCAGACATATTTACATCATAATTTTCCTGAAATATCAAAATGAAAACATTTAGTTGAAACAATAAAATACATTGATAAATACTGGATGATTTAAGCAGAATTAATGTGCATGTAAATTTTGCCAGCATGCTTGTTGTTGACTCACCAAAGCTAGTTGTGAGCTACTTGACCATGCCATTGTGGGCTATTTTCAAAAGTTCTCAGAGGCCTTGTCAAGTGTGATCATGCATGATGTCATAGTTTCTTGGTGGCTAAGTCAAGTTGACCCATTTGTTGGGTCCAGCCCGTTTGGCTACTTAGGTGGCCCGTTGAGCTGCCTGCTTGAGCAGCTTGTCCTACTCTAGCCAGGTGTGTGGTTCCAGCTAGGTGGTCCCTAGGTGCACATTGAGCTGCTTACTTCAGCAGGTTGGCTTATGTTAGGCTTGAATCTGTCCGTGTAAAGCTTGTGCTTGACCGAGCCAAGTTGGTGTCAGGTCAGCTGGGCGATGTTGAGTGTCCATGCCAAGCTGCTTAGTGTCCAGCTTTTTAGTCCATGCTTGTGGTCAAGCACTTAGCTTGCCATGTGTGCATCAAAAGTGGCTTATGTGGACACCTCCTTGCTTGAATATTTTTATTGATTCTTTTTCTTCTCTTGATTTTTCCTAGAAAACTTTACACAAAGATTTGGAAAAGAGGAGGACAAAATATATAATCAAAGTATGACAATTTATCTAAAAAGTCTTCAATTAAGTTGCTTTTGCATGATTTCCATAGGATAAGTGCCATGAAAAGTGTATGAAAATTAGGTATTTTTTGCACTTATCAATAAGTTCATTACTTGAGAAATATATGTATGCACCGACATTGTATGAGTTTGGTACACTGTCACTATATCATCCACCTTTCATATTTCATCATCATTGACTTTTCATAAAAAATTAATTCAAGTGAATGGTGGATGATATAATGACAATGCACAAATATTTTACTCTTATTAGTTATTACATAAGGCAACATGTTCCTGCATGTCAAATTCAATATTTCTTCCTCTAGGCTTTATTCTCAAGTACAGGTTCTGTAGCATTATATATGTCTTCAATATCACGATACCTGATTTTGCATTATCATGAATATCAGCTTTGTTGTTGCTACCAGTAGTGTTGTTGCTGATGCTAAGTTGAATGAGAAGCTTCGCTACTTTAATCTCTGATTCAGAGAACATAACATGATTCTTAGTCCTCATATTTTCACATGATTTAGTCATGATCTCTTGAGTGAAAGATGGTGAATAATAAGAACTGATGCAAAGATATAATGATATACTATGTTTTTATAGTGTTCAAAACAGTGTGGCTTGGTGGCCATGAACCTTTATTTTATTATTTTATTCCTATGTTAATTTTGAGTATAATATATATGCAGTGATAATGTAAAAATTAGTACCTTATCCAATTTGTAATACTTTTATTTGTAGTGTTTTTATTTTATTTTTATTTAATGATTTCCATTTTGAGTATATGGTAAGTTTATTATAATTTTTTTGGGTAATTGCAGTTATATATAACTAGTGTGGTGATAGACATTTCATGTTTACTGACATGACCCATATTATTACTTTATGATGTCAAATGTTCAAGTTTTACATATTTTATTTTGAAGAATTAGAATATATATTTTTTTCATTGAATATATTTTATGTTGTATTTTTATAATATTTTTTTATATTCTATTTTTTTTTATTGTAATGTTTAACTAATGGTAAGAGAGTTTGCTAATATGTTGATGGTGACTATATATGATTATATGGTTTTTTGTAGAAATTTAAAAATGTTAAGAGAAAAATAGGAAAGTAAAATTATATCATGGTGGTAATTAAACCATAATTTACCTTTATATATGGTATAGATATAATAAAGATAATCCATATTCTTGTATGTAAACATGTTTTTTCTATTACCTTCCTTATGAATTCCAAAGGTATTAACTTTTATCTAACGATATATACCATATACATAATATTCATACCTTATATTTGGGGTTCAAGACTCGACTCATTAAATGATGAATTTGGTTTATGAATCAAATGAGTTTAAATTTAAAAAAAATTGATTTTGTTAAATAAATAGACCAAACTTGAACAAAGTATGATTCAACTTGTTATATTATCTATACTAACTCAATTGAATGTATATATATATGAAATATTTTATGATTATTATATATATGTTTTCTATATTAATATATGAGTGTAATTTATATATTTTTAGTACTATCAAGTATATTTCATAACATTTTTTAGTAAGTCACTAATCCAATTGTGGGTGAATAGTTGTTTCTCCCAACATGTGTCGTTAACATGAATTGTTGACCTTACATGTAATATGTATTAATACTACAAAATTAAGTTTCACTTTTTGAATCATTATTTGAGTTGTATATATTTAAACTTAGGTGCAGTCCAACCTGCAAACTAATATTTAGTTTGCTTTGAAGCGAACTCATTTTATAGTCGTTAGATGAAAAATTATTTAATCTGTACTGTCGAAACAATGACCGACAACTTGTTACACACAAAAGTTGGTTTGGGAGAAGACAACTTCAACATGCACAAAAGTCGGTTTGGGGGATAACGACTTTAGTGTAGAAGTCGGTCAGGGCAATAACAACATCAAGTCGTCGTGCAAATTGAACATGACTTCAGTATAGTTCATTTGGTTTACTCATCTTCTTACATAGTGCAACCCGGTGTTTGAGTTCTTCCACCCTCATTTTTAATTTTTTATTTTATTTTTTTTCATTTTGAAAGAAATTTATATCTTTATTATAAAATTTATTGTTAGTAAGGGAGTTGTAGAATTTTGGGGCCTCTTTGAAGCATTGGGCAGTGGCATGAGAGTAGAAGAGAAGGTAGAGAGAAATGAGGAAAACAGGAGTGGCCATGGATGACATGAACATGTGTGGTGAAATTAAATACAACAAGAGTCCAAGGTTTGATTAAAAATCAAATTGAGGGAAGATTGAAAATATTAGCGAGAGAGAAAGAGAAAGAGTGGGGCAGGTTGTTGTGTGAGAGAGGTGAGTTCAAGACATCTATGATCTCTTCAAAAAGAGTACGAATCCCTATTCCTGACAATGAAATTATATAATAAAGTTATATATTTTCTTTTAAAATGGAAAAATAATTAAAAATGAAGGTGGTAGGACTTGAACACAAGGCTTCACTATGTAGTAAGACGAGTAAACCAAATGAATTATACTAAAATCATGTTCAGTTTGCACGACGTCTTTATATTGTTATTGCCCAGACCGACTTCTATATTGAAGTCATTATCCCCAAACCGAGTTCTATGCATGTTGAAGTTGTCTTCTCCCAAGCTGACTTCTATGTGGAACAAGTTGTCGGTCAATGTTTCGACGACACAAATTAAAAGACTATTCATCCAACAGCTATAAAATGAGTTTGCTTCGTAACGAACTAAATATTAGTTTTCATGTTAGACCGCTATTGAAAGATTTTTCTTAGAGGGTTTTCCCCCTCAAAAACTTGTCCCCGGCAGCGGCGCAAATTTGTTGAAAGCGAAAATTTCTCTTCTTCGGTGTGTTTCCTTTATTTGGTTAAGTAAGTGAACTCGATTTTATTCTTTGTGTGCCATCTCGGCTTTGTTGAAATAAATTCTAACGCCAGTATAATGGTTTCAAGAATATTCCAGTTACAACTTACTTCTAATAATCATATGAATAAGTTGTTCCTTCTTTGCCCCATCTCAGCTTTGTTAGAATAAATTCTAACGCCAGTACAATGGTATCGAAGCAATCCCCAATTACATAATTATTAAGTACCTTTGAATACCATCTCGGTTTTGTGGAATAATATTCAATTGTACTATAGTATAGGATTATGTCGAACCATAAGAAATTGCCTAATAGAATGAATCATAGGAATATGTCAATGCACAAATAATGAGTGAAAATATTTTGGTTGTTTTTTATTTGATTTGATATACACATAAACACTTAACAAGAAACATAAACTAAGTATTAATTTTTTTTGAGGAAACAAGATCATTTTGAATGATGAAAGTATTTCTCAACTTCTTATGTATTTGAACTACTTAGACAAGTTCTTATGTTTTACTATGATTAACTCCAAACACCAATGTCTAAAATCCTCCTTTTAGTGTATGTCCTAAAATGATAGAAGGAGGATCACTTATATTCACTACTAAATAATACTAAGTCCACAAAGAGACTAGGTTGTCACACCCTAATCTTGGCTACTCTAATATTGAAGTAGTAATGAATATAAGACTTTAGAAAAGCATGCTTAACTTGGAAAATAACCTAAGTAGTACAACTACTTCTTAGTTTATTTGTTCAGTGTTTGAGACAAGTAATTTTCCATTACTTGAA
>NC_032020.1:7556298-7557646 GCF_001865875.1 Lupinus angustifolius
AATTAACCAAAGCACCAACTTGAATGATTAAAATTGAAATTTAGAATAAAAGAAGAATAAGAAATACATAATCAACTTTCAAATGAAATTGTTAGGAGCATGAGCCATCCATCCAAGGATTGGATGCTTTAAGTTCCAAATGAGATTACAAAATGGATTTTTGCATCTCATTTACCTTCTCCTTCTCCTCTTGAATTATAAACTAAAAACTATAAAACTTACTTAAAAAGAACTTCTAGGAACTAAGAAATAAGAAGAGAGAATTGTGTTTCTACTTCAGGGAAGAATTCTTGGCAAGAATATTTTTAAGGGATCATCATTGAATGAAGGAAATGCCTCCCTATTTATAGATTTTTCCCTATCATCGTTGAGCTGCTTGTTTGCACCGCTCAGTAGCTGACCAAACCCTTCAGCATGGGTTTGGTCACTTGGTCAAGTAACTTGGTCACCTCCTTAAGTTTGACTCACCAAAGCTAGTTATGAGTTGTGGGACCAGCTATGGTGAGCTACTCTTGAAAAGCCTATGGTGGGCTACTTGAAGTGAGGTCATGCATGACTTCATGGTCTCTTGATGGCTAAGTAGTTCTGGGTGCACACTATTGAGCACACATGTGACACCGCTAAGTTGCCTGCTTGAGCAGCTTTGACCATGCTGATTGAGACGTGGCTATAAGTATCAATGGCCTAGGAACACCTAGAAGGGGGGTTGAATAGGTGTGGTGGAGCTCAAGTTCCACTTTTCAGGTTTTTACACAATTGCTGAAAAATGCTCAGTTAATCGATTAACCAGTGGGCTTAATCGATTAAATCTAACTAGAACCAGAATAATGAGAACATCAACTTGCACGATTATTAACAAACGCACAAACAGATATACAACAGATACTTTTGTGCAAGATTAACAAGAACATAGCAAGGAACAAGTATGAAAAGTATTAGCTCCAAACACGCATTAAAACATTTTGATATATAAAAGAGAAAAGGATAGAAAAGATTGTGCAGGGATTTTATCCTGGTTTGTTTTTCTGTCCACTACAAAACTACATCCAGTCCACCCCTCTGATTTGGGATATTTTTCTTCTTCACTATGAAACACAATGTACGTTACGTACACGCTTCCAAATTCAAAAATTGAACGCTCCCTTCTTGGAACCCAAAGAACTTTGTCACCCTTGGTTTGACCTTTCCCAAAACCGCCTCCCAAGAAAACCTTTATTACGCGATTCGACCCCAGCCAAGGTATCACTCTTTATCCCAAGACCTTCAAGTCTTTGTGTGAAGAACACTTTACCTAACCGCAACTAGGATTTTCCCAATCCTTGAATAACAATGCTTTGAGTTATGAATG
>NC_032020.1:7557746-7573087 GCF_001865875.1 Lupinus angustifolius
TGCTATTGAAACAGAAGAAAAACATACACGTTAATCGATTAAGCCATGGGGTTAATCGATTAACTAGTGTATTTTTAATAATGATTAAATGGTAAACTGCTTATATATTATATGCTTATGCAATACATGATTTCCAAAATATAATACCTTTATTGCACAAAATCTATGTATAAAATGCATGAACCTAATTATCATATATTTCTAGATGATGTCTCATTTTAATAGATTGATTACTTTATTAAGCCTTGTGAGACTCACAACTAGGTTTACCTAACCTAGACTCAATATCTATGGCAAGCATCTTAGACTTCTAAAAAGATAATAAAGAATTATAACATAAGTCTAATAAGACACCACTTCAGCCCTCGACATGTTGATTGTTAGCCATCTTCAAGCTTTAACTAATTCATTGTTTTCATCAAAACATAGGCAAATGTTGCTAATGCAATCCTTGACGCTTTGCACTCTCAATCTCCCCCTTTTTGATGATGACAAATACCACATCAAATCATACGTTATATTTGATGAGTTAGCTTGATGATGTTGTACATTTTCGTAATGGTTGTGACTTCAAAGTTGAAAGTACTTTGCTCCCCCTTAGGTAAGCAATGATTATTAATATGCGGAAGTTATTATGACAACCTTTCTCCCCCTGCACATAACATCAAACACAACAAGCAACCTTTCTCCCCCTTTTGACATTATCAAAAAGATACGAATATTCAATTCTAGTCAAAAGTAAGAAGAGATATAGAAATTTATTTAAAAAAACTGTAATTATTATCATAGGCAATAACCAGTTTTGAAAAGCTTAAACAAATGCATTGATTTTTGACTCTTGAGACAGATTTTGCGTGACATATGCATTATGTAAACAGTTTAGACATGGAATGATTAAACATATATGTATGCCCCTTGTTAGTACCACTTGTTAGATGCCATTATCACCACTTGTTAGCACTTTGTTAGGCAATATTCATTTTAAAGCATATTTCAATCATTCAATTATAATACACAATTAAGACATGTTCAAGATTCACGCAAAAACAATTTCTATCTGACATAATTAGCAAGGTTCAACATAGTTACAGAATTCTAAAAGATGGTACAACCATAACCATGAGATGTACTTGACTCAAAAATATAGACGTAAGTCACAAAACAACAAGAATTAACTTTACAAAATTTTGAGCCTAGGTAATTGATTATCACAAAAGTTAATCGATTAAGATGAATTATTTCAGAAAGCTTTAGCTACTTGAACTCATTTAATCGATTATACTGAGGGTCTAATCGATTAACGACAGAAAGTTGACAGTTTTAAGAATAGTTTTTGAGCTTAATAAGAAATAATTTTGTAACCTTGTTAATTACCTTACTTACCCTTTGGTGATAGGTCAAGATTGCCACTTGTTTGATGAAAAATTTGATGATATGATCAAAGTTGTATATTTGACAATCAAAGTGTGTTGCTCCCCCTTTTATTGTTCTTCCCTTTATCTTATCCCCTTTATTACTTAGAGAAGTGCTCTTGGTAGGTAGCATATATCTGACCGTGCCAAGCTTATGTTATGACCGTATCAGGCTTTGTCTAGTGCTAGGTTGAGTGGGCAAGCAGGTCCACTAAGTTGCCTGCTTGAGCAACTTGGTCTGTGCCCAGTTGGTTTGACTGCGCCAGGTTGGGTATGATCGTGCGAAGCTAGTGTCCAGGTCAGCTCAGCGTAGCTTGGTCCATGCTAAGCTACCTGCTTGAGCACATTGAGTTTGACTTCTTTTTCTTCTTGGACCATGAGTCTTTATTCTCTTTTCTTTATCTTTCTAAATCCTACAAAACACATTAAAGAGAAATACAAACACAAATATACAACATTGTGATATTTTATCCAAAGAGTATTGTTTTTAAGTTGGTTTTTCTCAATTATACTTAAGATAAGTGCCATAAAAGTGTATGAAATTTAGGTATGTTTGGCACTTATCAACCACACCTTAAACTTATTAAATCCTTGGAAAGTTTGTAGTCTCTAATCAACTCAAAATTGAGTTGAAAAAATAGTTGACAATAAACTACATTTGAAACTCCACTTAAGGAGTGGCTTTCCGAAATATAATTTTTCATGAACATGTTTATTCAAACTAATTAAACATGTTAATGCGTAATTATACTTTATTTTATAAACTGCTTCAACGAGTATTTGACTCCAATAAAATAAGACATTATTCTGATGTACATTAATGAAATGTTTTAAATTTTAGTTGTAATTGTGTTGTGATTTCAAGCACCATTGTGGACATTGCAAACATCTAATTACAAATTGATATTATTGTGGTGTAAAATTTGATATAATTAAAAAATATATTTCAATTTAATGTGGCCCTAATTAATATAGTCTAAAGCGACCTAAATGTAATATAATGTAGTTATATTATTTCCCAATGTGATTTTATCATTGTGATTCAATATTATATTACAATTGTGGAGTGATATGATTATTGATATATTATTATTGTAATATTAAAGACACATCAAGGGATATAATTCACAATTTATTAAACTACAACAATATGTTATTTGTGAATAGTGGAGAAATTAGACTAAATTTGTATCTATAAAAACAAATATATATATGTATATATTTTGGTGGAACTCATGATATCATGATTGACAAACTTAACACAACTATATACTAGCTATTAAAACAATAAATTATTTATATATATATATTAGAGAAATAAATATTATTTTTGTATATAATTAGAAAAGGAATGTTAAATCAATATTAAAATATTTAATTGTACCGTACATACTAGGGTGTCAAAAACAATTGTGTCTACTAATATCCGTAAAATATTCACAATAAATACCTACAATAATAGTTTATGGGCGAGGAAAACAAAAATTATCATATCTATAAATTTATTTTTTATTAAATATTATATAGTATAAATTATATTTCTTATTACTAGATTATATATATTATCTATTTACTATTATTTCATAAAGAATTTAATGAGTGGACTATAGTAGCAAATTTATCATAAACATATATTATTATGGATGAAATAATCATTTTTATACATATTATTATTATAAAATATATAATTATATAATTAAATTTTAAAAAACATTAAGTATTCACAAATAGGTATATGAGCACAAATAATTACTACTAGTGCACACCCTTTTCAATTGTTATCCCTATATTTTAACAACCATGCCCCTTCTATTTTTGTAAAAATAATTATCTAATTTAAAAATTGTATATATTATTTTAAAGTACATATCTATAATAATGATTTTTTTAGTGATATATAATTACGAGTTTCTAATTTAATAAAAAATTATTTGGAATATATTTTTATTCACTTTTCCATAATCAATAAATTAATTTCAAACAATCTTAATTGTAATCTCTCCACCAATACTCGGACAAATTATACCTAGGACTTAAATCAACGAAGCTATTATAACTTGAAGTTTTGTCCTTAACTTTTTCGGTACTTAAACCTAATAAATTACGCATAGACAATGTAAAGGCTCTAAATCATATCATCAAAATGCTATCTATACGAATAAGTTTCATCTACAAATTTTATTAAAAATAATTTTTACGGTAACCTAATGAAACATATATTATGCATTAAATACTCAATATATGACTTTATTACAGTTTTTGGTAAAATCATTGTCTAAATAAACACTTTTTTATGAAAATAGGTTTTTTAAAATAGTTTTTCAAAATTATCGCTTTCATAAATACTTTTCCTCTGTAATTAATTCCATTAAAAAATTTCATAAAAACTACACGTACGTCTTACTTAAATATATTTATAATTGCTTTCCTTAAATTATTTTGCAATAAATTTTTGAAAAATAAATGATGGACGTATGGTTGAAAAGATTTAGGGTTCTCATTTTTTACTCAATTTTAGATTTGGGAAATATAACCTAATAAGGAAAGGATTGTATACTTCATTATGAGTGTGTGAACGTCACATGTGAAAAACTAATAAATAAATAAAATTAAAAGATTGTGTGCAATTAAAGTATTAGGTCAAATAAATTTTCAAAATATTAAAATCAAGGTATGAATGATAATTAATAGAATTGAGGAAATAAAATCCAGAAAAGAATCATCAGAGCTTATCCTAAGAAATTTCGACCATGCCACTTTAAATAGGGGGTATGGTGCTTAAGAAGATACTCTCAATCTTGAAGGACCATAGGGGAATGGATCCTAAATTATGAAGGACCATTTATAGTGAAAAAAGTATTCTCTAGAGGAGCATTGATATTGACTACAATGGACGGAAATGATCTACCTCTTTTCGTGAATTCGGATGTCGTAAAGAAGTATTATGCTTGAGAGACCTTTCAAACAAAGAAAAACAAGTTTGGACATTCATCACAAATTTTTGCATACTTTTGTGCACTATTTTGGAGGATGATGTAAACAAATCACATACGGTGTGTACCTTCAGACAGGCGATGGTGATGACACGAGGCTTCTTTGTTATTCCAAGCACTAGTGAAGATATCTCTAGTCACCCCTATTAAGCTGAGACAAAAGGAAAGAAGCTTACAAGAAGGGGGTGGATTACAAAAAGAGCCTGCTAAGAGTTTCAGTAAAACCTTAGGCAAAAGTTAGGGCAAATAAAAAAAATCTCAAACTAGAATGGTTACAAAACTTTCCTTTTCCAAAAGGAATGGAAATTGTATCCACGGTTGAAATGTAGGAGTTGTTGGAAAAAGGATTATGGAGAATATGTAGAAAGTTGGGGAGGGAAACACATCATTTGAGCCTTATGTCCTTTTCTTTCTTGTAAACCCCTAACCAGACCATATTACAAACCCAAAAAGTCCTTCTTGAGATTCGAACTGTTTGGGATACACACCATGGGTACCAAATGTCTGACTCCAAAATAAATTCAAAATATTTTTTCTTAAAAATTTATACATAGCCCGATCAATACATAAACACTCTTAAATAAATGAATAAGTCTTGTTAAGTCGAAAACCCAAAGGGAGGTCTAATCAAAACTTAGGGACAAAAGAAAAAAGAAAAGGAAAGGTTTCTTAAGAGCATAAGGCGGTAAGTCAATATTGGGGCAAATTTTTTGAAGACAAAAAATTAAGACAATTTACTGGGGCAATTTTTTGGCTGGTCAATGATTATATAGTGGTGATCTAACGTGTTTTGTTATTTATAACCAATTCCCACCATTTCACTCATAACACAAAAAAAAATCAACCACGTTTGTATTTCTTTAGTCACATATGAATTAAAGCCTTTTGTTTGCATAGCTTGTTTTCATTAAACTTGTACTATCTTAAGAATTTTAAACATGTTGACTTGATTAATATTCGAAAAAAAGAAAAAAGCACTTCGCCGCTGAAAGACAAAGATTATCGTCGTCTTCTAGTATGAACAAACAACATCTTTATCCGAAAACGGCAACCTACAACCAAATGTTGAGGATGCGATGGAGTAATAACGATGAATACAATTACAACTCAATCCGATTTGAAAATATTATAGAATTACCAAACATGAGCATTTCATAACATGCATCAATAACAATCATTTGCATTCATAAAAAAATGAAATGACAAAAACATGACATCACATATTCAAATAGCTTGCGTCTCCAAATTCCGACAATACACCGACCTATGTCTTTGGTTTCACGCTTTTCACCCCATGTTCTGACAGTATACTGACCTGTGTTCTTAGTCTCTTTCCTAGTGTCATCCAAATTCCAGTAGTACATTGATCTGCGTCTTTGGTTTCATCCTTTTCACCCGAAGTTATGGCAGTACTCTGACATGCGTTCTTGTTCTTTTTCCTAGTGTCATCCAAATTTTGGTAGTATATCAACATGTGTCTTTGGTTTCACCCCAAGTTCCAGCAGTACACCGAACTGCATTCTTGGTTTTTTTCTAGTGTCATTCAAATTCTGGTAGTACATCGACCTGCGTCTTTGGTTTCATCCTTTTCACTCCAAGTTCTGGCAGTATACCGACCTGTGTTCTTGGTCTTCTTCTTAGTGACATCTAAATTCCAGCAATACACTGACATACGCCTTTGGCTACACCCTTGTCATCCCAAGTTTTGGCAGTACACCAACATGTGCTCTTAGTCTCTATCATTGTTTAGCCAAATTCAGCTAGTACATCGACCTGCGTCTTTGGTTCACTTCCATCTTTACCATACCTCTCAAGAGTAAACTCAGACCATCTTGAAGATTGCTCAACTCATAAAAGAAAGATTGGCATTGCTGAGCACTGAGATTTAGCCAGTTAGCTTTTTCTGAGCCTTGACAAAATTAGCATTCATTTCTTTACTAGTTACTTATCATGGTATCCCTCAACCCTCGGTTTGCTAGCTATCAGATAAGCAACTAGTAAAGAGGGACAATTGTACTTCCCATTTTTTTCCGGCCCATAAAAAGTCCAACATCTTTTTCAAAATAATTACATTCTAAAAAAATTATTAACTTTTTATGACTAATTTCGAAATTAAATAATTAAAATGGGATATTCCAAATACCTCATTAGATTTTCAAATAAACAATAAATAAATAACATTTCAAAATAATTAAATATAAAAATAGGTTTTTTTAAACCTATGTCATTTTCAGATAAATATTAAATAAAAAACAAGAGAAAGAATTAAATTAAAATAGGCTCCTAAAAACCTATGCCCGTTTTCCCAAAAAATGAGTAAAGTTTTTTATTTATTTTTTATTTTTCGAATTTTTATTATAATGTAAATAAAAGGTAATTAAAAAGTTTTTTTATTAATTTTTGTAATTAATTTCGAATTTATAAAAATATAAATAAAAAGCATGGGATATTCCTAGTATCCCATTTGAATTCCAAATAAACACTAAAATGATTTTAATTTTAGTTTTTTTTTCAAAAATATAATTTTAAATAATTAAAACTTATTCAAATATAGTTTATTATTATTCCTATGATTTGATATTTTTATTTTTCGAATTTTTATTATAATGTAAATAAAAGATAATTAAAAAGTTTTTTTATTAATTTTTATAATTAATTTCGAATTTATAAAAAATTAATAAAACGCATGGAATATTCCCAGTATCCCATTTGAATTCCAAATAAACACTAAAATGATTTTAATTTTAGTTTTTTTTTCAAAAATATAATTTTAAAAAATTAAAACTTATTCAAATATAGTTTATTATTATTTTCATGATTTAATTGGAATATATAAAAAATAAACAAAGAAACCAATTTAAAATACCTTTTATTTAATGAAAAGATAAGAAATAAATACAAAGTCAAATCTGACTTGGTGGGAGTTTTAAGTCCTAGAAAAATGGGTGGATGATTTTATCTAAACATTCAGTTAACCAAATTTTAGGGATTTAGTGTCTTTTTATTTAGTATATATAGGGGTGTTTAAAATTAGGTTAGGGGTTCTTTTGGGTTCTGAAAAAAAAACACTTCATAGAAAAAACTAAGGGTATGAGGATTATTGTTTTGTGCTCTCATCATTTTGTTGGATTGTGATCAATCATCGTGCATACTATTTTTTGCCACATCATTGACCTTTAGATAAGCTAATCTTCATGTGACACGTCGATGAGCATAAGGGTGCTAGTGTGAACGCGTCCGCACCAAATCGCAGTGCCACACCTAGCATTTTATCCCTTGTGGTCGTGATTATCGTAGATGCACTGCACCTACTCTCCCAACCAACCACGAGGCGACAACCATGCGGGCTCACTTCCTCCTTGTAGACGCATCCCTATCTAATCCATGTCCTTCTTCAACATCTGATTCAGTGTAACAATGTGCATCCTAAGCATAATACACCCTTCTCGACAGCCAGCCAGGACCTCCCACGTGGCACCATCCCTGCAACAGCATCTTCCAACCCCTCTTTAAGTGACACGTCGACGCTTACTGTGTTCCCTGTGGCGCACAATTAATACCCATTCAAGATTGAAATTCTTCACTTTATTCTTACTTCTAAGGCAATTTAATTTTTTAGGAATAATTACAACCATATTTAGTCAATAAAAATTAATTTGTTGGAAAGTGAGCATAATAAATTTTATTTTTGTGAATAAAAGTATTTTTTATTGGTAAATAAAAGCAATAAATAAAATAAATGTTCCTTTAATATAGTTAAAATCGACAATGTTTTATGGGTTTTTTGTATCAACAAATGAAATGATTTTTTCTGTCAATAAATTTTTTATCACTTAGAAAATTGAGAACATTTTTCTAATTTAAATAATTTTAATAAATTGTTTAATTCAAAAATAATTTAATATAATATTATTATTCCTTGTAAAAAAATTATATTTTTTTGGGATTTAATCAAAGGATGTAGGAAGGTCGTGGTAACATTTGTCATCCGCATATTATCCTTCAATTGTCGTGTTACGATGTTTTTTTCATTCGATTAATTCCTAAATTAATAACAAAAAACCAAAAAAATATATTTTAATTATTTTCAAACCTTTCTAAAATGAGATGCAGTACGAACATTAGTTTATGTTGCTTCACCTTTATTAAAGAGTTATTTATTTTACCAATAGACTATTTTAAAATTTAGAACTATGTAGTCTTGATTTCCTAAAGCTTTTAGGGATACGTAGGAGTAAGATTTAATCTTGTCAGGTCTAAAAATAAAACATAAATATTTTGTGTTAGACTATTTAATTTTAAATAAACTAACGACAATTAAATCATACAATTGACAAGGGTTTCGTTTAATTATGGGCGGACGAGGTGCTAATACCTTCTTCGATCTGTAATCGATTCTCGAACCTGGATATCACAATCCAAAAGCCCAATATGATTGGGCTAAAGGATTTTTCTACATTTTTTACCACAAAATGTAGTGGCAACTCTAAAAGGTTGTGTAGCCAAAAATCGGGGTGCAACATGTAATCATATGTTATTGGAATTGTAGAGGGAAATTAACAATAATTTATATTGTGAGCACTAAGAGATAGGAAGGGGGAGGGAATGACACTATATCATCCCGTGAGAATAGTTGACCATATTCTCGTAGAGGAGTGTTGGATATTTGTAGTAGTGTGGTAGGGTGTCATGTACTCTCGATTAATTTCAAAACAGGTTTGAAGATAATTAGATAAGGAATGTATGTGATTGACAAGTATCGTTCATGACATAGATCAAATTATACTTAATGGTATTCATCCCCATATTTTGAGTGCAAACATCATATAAAATGTGTACTTTATTTGTCATTAATTGAATGTATAATGATGGATGATGCAGTAACAATGTATATGATTCTTACACCATCGATGCATACATTTTTTTTTCTAACTTTTAAGTGTTGTCTTATAAAATTTTAAAATTTATTTATCTCATCTAAACTTAATGAAGGTTAATTAAAAAAATTGTAATATATATCAACTTACTCCAAGAGTAAGTTTTTTAAACTCACATCTTAGCCATCAATTCTAAGGGAATCTAATGGCTTGAATTAGTGATAGATCTAAACTATTAGAGTTCTTTAGAATTGATGGCTAAGATATGGAGTAAGTTTAAAAAATTTAGTCTTGGTGTAAGTGGATCCCCACTCAAAGATTTAGACATAGTCAATATATCATTTACCATTCATTTGTATTATTTTTATTTAAGTATCAATGATAATTAAATATAAATAATAGATGATATAATAACACTACAAAATCTCTTACATTGTCGACGTATATATCTTTTTCTCTTAAAAAAAAGCAAAATTCAATAATCACCTCAAATGGTCAAGCCTGTTTAATTTATTTGAAACTCTAATCAATTTGCCCAATTTCCAGTACTGTGCTTTCTTACTTTCCTCTCCTACACAAGGCACATGTACTTTTTTTTTATATTCTATGAAAAACGATTTAGACATCCAAACAAGGTAACAATATATAGTGCCAATGTGCTTTTTAAGCATTTTTAAATACGTGTATTTAACTTCAACAAAGAAAAAGTAAGAGAAAATATAAATATAAATATATACCAACTTCAAATAAAATAACTCTTCTTATACACCTTATAATATGGGTCAATTTTAATGTGATGTGATTTGAAAGCGTTTAACATCATACACAAGATGTCTTAGAATTTGGTATCACTGATCTCAAATGCAGTTTAGTCTCTAAGGAACCCTGCCCTCTAGAATTATATTAAGAAAATTGTTCCATCCTAGTCAAACCAGACATATCACCTGACCAGGATGGAACCGACCCGGCTAAATCAGATGGTGTGTCTTCGGTGATTTTAATGTCATGCGGAGTGTTCAGAGAGGAACGGGGTTTGTGGTTCATTCTGTAGAAAAAGGCTGGATTGTTTAACGCTTGGATTTGTGAGATAAAGATATTTGATCTACCTTTTATAGGGAGGAGCTTCACGTGGTATTTCTCTGGTAATGGCTCCATGAGCAGGTTGGATAGATTGGCCAAATTGTACCTTTTGAACAATGAATAGAGATTTCTCTAACCATTGCCCTATAATAATAATTCAAAATTAATCTAATAAATCATCCCATATGATTCTATAGTCATAATGTTTTGCCTTTATATATACAAAATTTTGAGCTTTCTCTTTAATCAAAATACCAAGTATGGAACTAGTAAAAAGCAATGAAAGATTATGATCATTAACTCAATTATTAAATATAAAATATGGAGAAAAGGATGATGAGCTTGAGAGTATAGTATAGTAGTGAATACATAAGGGTATACTTACCATTGATTTAATTAAAATTATATATTATAACTTTTATTTTATAGATATATAGATAAAAGATGAAAACATCCTTCCCAAAAGAAAATTAGACAAGAAAGACACACTACTTGGTGTATACATCTTATACTCGTCCATTTTACGCATTATAGAATAATAACTTCGATGGTATAAGTTTATTAGTTGAGAAAATATGTATGCACATATTTGCATGAGTTTGATATACAGACACTGCATTATCCACTATTGATATTTCATTATCATTGTCTTCTAAAAAAAGGTAATTCAAATGAATAGTGGATGATGTAGTAAATCTCTTTACATCGACAATGTATACATATTACCATCTTATTAGTCATCACATAAGGCAATATGTTCCTACATCTCAAATTCAATATTTCACCCTCTTGGCTTTATTCTTAGGTAGAGGTTCTATAGCATTATATATAACTTCAATATCGCGGTACCTAATCTTACTATCGTAGGCTATATCTTCTTCTTCTTTATCATCATCATTATCATCATCGTCGTCATCATCATCGTCATTATCATCGTCATCATCATTGTCATCATCATCATCTCTAGCCGTAATAGCTGCAATGGATGATTCTGCATCATCATCAGCTTTGTTGTGGCTACAAGTATTGTTGTTGCTGATGCTAAGTTGAATGAGAAGCTTTGCTACTTCGATCTCTGATTCAGAGAACACAACATGCTTCTTAGTGCTCGTGTTTTCACATGATTTAGCCATGATCTCTTGAGAGAAAGATGGTGAATAATAAGAACTAATGTAGATATACAATGATATACAACTCTTTTATAGTGTGAAAACCAGTGTGGGTTGGTGGCCATGAATTTTTATTTTATTATTTTATTGCTATGTTAATTTTGAGTATAATATATATGTAGTGATACTATAAAAATCTGTACAATATTCAATTTGTACTTTTATTTTATTTAATAGTCAATGATGATTGAACATGAATGTGAATAATGCAATAATAATGTAAAAATATTTTACAATATCAAGACAAACATATTTTTCTCATTAATTTTAAATTACCTTTTTCTTTGTAGCGTTTCTTTATTTTTATTTAATGATTTCCATTTTGAGTATATGGTAAGTTTATTATAACTTTTCTAGGAAATTGTAGTAATATATGATATAATAAAAACAATTCATATTCTTTAAAGTAAACATGTTTTTTTTTTCTATTACCTTCCTTCTGAAGTCCAAATGTATTAACTTTTATTTAAAGATTTATGCCACATACATAGAATTCATACCTATTATTAGGGGTAGTTGGAAATTATAGGCAATTCAAGATTTGACTCATTAAATGATGAATCAAATGAGTTTAAATTAAAAACAAATTGAGTTTGTTAAATAAATAGACCATATTTGAACAAAGTATAATTCAATTTGTTATATTGTATGTACTAAATCAATTGGTTATATATATATATATATATATATGAAATATTTTATAAATAAATAGACCATATTTATTTATATGAAATATGAAATATATATATGAAATATTTTATGATTATTATATATATGTTTTTATATTCATATACTGAGTGTAATATATTGTTTTGTACTATCATAAGTATTCTCTCACCATTTTGGGTAACTAATTAATCTATTTTGGATGTGAGACTGCTCCTCTTAATAAGCGTTAACAGAAATCGTTGACCATAAGTGTAATATATATAAATACTAAAAAATTAAGTTTCACGTATTTAATCATTATTTGAGTTGTATATATTTAATTTTATTATACCGTTTGAAAGTTTGTAATCTCTAATTGACTCAAAATTGAGACAATAAACTAGATTTGAAACTTCACTTAAGAGTGGCTTTCCCAAATCTAAATTTTCATACCCATTGTATCTCAGCATTTAACTTGATTATCCAAACTAATTAAACACACCAACGGACGGTAGTTCAAATGGTACATGTTTGATTCCTCTTAAAAAATGTTTCGGGTTCGAGTTTTGTATTTGGAAAAAATACCCGCTGGGAGAGTTAGCTCCACGTACCTGTGGATGTTCCCGGCTCGGATCGGATTGTTTCTAGTGTGAAGATACATGTGGGAAACCAAAAAAAACTAATTAAACACATTAATGTGTAATTATACTTTATTTTATAAACTATTCCAAGGAGAATTTGACTTCAATGAAATAAGTCGTTGTTGTGATGTACATTAATGAAATGTTTTAAATTTTAGTTGTAATTCTGTTGTGAGTTCGAGCACCATTGTGGACATTACAAGCATCAAATTACAAATTGATATCATTGTAGTGTAAAATGTTATCAGATTAAAAAAAAATACTTTTCAATTTGAATCAATCTCATGTGGCCTAATTAATATAGTTTAATGAAATCCAAATGTAGTATAAAAAATATATGGATAAAATTCTTTTCCAGTATGATTTCATCATTGTGGTTCAATATTATATTATAGTTGTAGACCAACGGGTGTTGGTTCAAGTGATACATATTTGATTTCCCTTAAGTAAGGTTTTGGGTTCGAGTCTTGTGGATGAAAAAATATTCATTGAGAGAGTTAGTCACACATACCTGTGGATATTCTCGGCTCAGACAAGATTACCTCCAGTACGGCATACTTATGAAAACCAAAATATTATTACAGTTGTAGAGTGATATGATTATTTATATATAATTATTGTAATATTAAAGTTGCATGATATAATGCACAATTTATAAACTATAACAATATGTTATTTGTGAATAGTGGAGAAATTAGACTAAATTTGTATCTATAAAAACTTATTTATATATATATATTTTTGGTGGAACTCATGATATCATGATTGACAAACTTAACACAACTATATACTAGCTATTTAAACAGTAAATTATTTAATATATGTATATTAGAGAAATAAATATTATTTTTTAATATAATTAGAAAAGTAATATTAAAATAAATAATTATACTTTACTAGGGTGTCAAAAATAATTGTGTCTATGAGTATTCGTAGAAATATCTAAAATAAATAATTACAATAATAATTTATTGGGGAGGATAAAAATTAACATATATGCTCCTTAATTCTTGCAAATATATAATTTTATTTTTTATTAAATATTATATATATATATATATTATATTTTTTGTTACAAGATTATATATATTATCTATTTACTATTATTCATAAAAAATTAATAATTGGATTATAGTAACAAATTTGTAATATGCATATGTTATTATGGAAGTAATAATCATTTTTATAAATATAATTATAAAATATATAAACATATGATTAAACTTGAAAACATACTGATATGGGGCCAACTTCAACATATTCTCATAGGCCCACCAGGAACAAGCTACCACCTAAATGGTTATCTAATTTTATTAGGAAGTAATATTTTAATTAATGTATCAGTTGGGCCAAGCTATAAGGCCCAACTATACGAGTAACCCTAAATCTAATAGGAGTTTTTATATATATTCTATTAGCTTCTAGCAACAGCTATGATGAATGTTGTTTTTATTTTCTCTACTAGTTAATACAATGTGGAATTATTTAGTAATTATTTCTGCCTCATTCCTTCTTCTTTTAGATCAGATATTTACATAATATCATTTGGTGCTTTCATTTCTTGAACCATGCCCCCAAAAGCAGCAAACAAGGAGATCGATGAATCCCTACTGCAGATTTTGCTGAAAAATTGGAGGAGAACAGGGAGCAACAGGACGCAAGACATGAAGCCATTACTGCAACATTACTTGCTCCGGATGTTGTGCTTAACAGTTTTCTTTCAGGACTTATCCCTAAAATTCGGCGGGAATTGGCCATTCTGCGGCCTAATCATTTAGTCGAGGCCTTGGGACTAGCAAAATTGGTGGAGTCCAAAATCAAGGATTCCAAACCCACTCATACCAGGCCTGCTCTTTTTGTTCAACAGCCTACCGCCACAGTACATCGTGGGCCAAATCAGATCCCCCCCACAACCTCTACAATACCAATTAAACGTCTTTCCAATTCCCAGATGCATGAACGACGAGCCCAAGGGTTGTGTTATAATTGTGATGAGAAATATTTTCAAGGCCATAAGTGCCAAGGGCGCCAATTCTTAATCCTCTTGGCGGATGATTCAGCAGGTGAATTCGAGGATGTGTTGATTTCATTAGAGCCCGTTGAGGCTGACCCAGAACCTTCTACCGCCGAACTCATCCATTTTCAAATGTCCGAGCAGGCATTAGAAGGTCAGCCCTCTCCAAAGACCTTGCGGTTCACTGGATCCATTGCAGGGCAAGGGGTCACTGTTTTGGTGGATACTGGAAGTTCCCACAATGTCATCCAACCACGTTTAGCCCATTACTTACAGTTGGAGGTATCTCCCACGCCAAAGTTTCCCGTCATGGTTGGAAATGGCGCACACATTTACTGCACTGGTTTGTGTTCTAATACACCTATCACTCTTCAAAATCAATTATTTCATATTCCATTTTATCTTTTACCAATTAAAGGTGCAGATGTGGTTTTGGGTATAGAATGGTTGAGAACACTTGGGCCTGTGATTTCCGATTTTGCTATTCCTTCAATGACTTTTACAGTA
>NC_032020.1:7573187-7578828 GCF_001865875.1 Lupinus angustifolius
TGAATTTTTGGTTATGCCGTTTGGGCAAACCAATGCACATTCTATATTTCAGGCAGCAATGAACAATTTACTCCGCCCCTATCTCAGAAAATTTTTTCTGGTGTTTTTTGATGATATTTTAATTTATAGTTGTTCATTACAAGATCACCTTAAGCATCTACAGATTGTCTTGGAATTATTGAGTTCTAACCAGTTTTATGGTAAATCATCAAAGTGCATTTTTGGAGTTGATTCAGTGAGTTATTCGGGTCACATTATTGCTAATAGTGGTGTTCAACCAGATCCAGAAAAGATTCAGGCAGTGGTAAATTGGCCACAACCACGTTCACTCACGGCACTCAGAGGTTTTTTGGGGCTCACCGGCTTCTATAGAAAATTTGTGAGAAACTACGCCTCTCTCGCCGCTCCACTCACCGATTGGAGCAGTTCTCTCCCAATGCGGCCATTCGATTGCCTTCTTTAGTCGGAAAATGTCCTCTAGAATGCAGCATGCTTCAGCCTACGTCCGCGAAATGTTTGCAGTCACTGAGTCTGTCAAGAAGTGGCGCCAGTACAGAACTGCCATTGGAGCAGTTCTCTCCCAATGCGGCCATCTGATTGCCTTCTTTAGTCGAAAAATGTCCTCCAGAATGCAGCATGCTTCAGCCTACGTCCGCGAAATGTTTGCAGTCACTGAGTCTGTCAAGAAGTGGCGTCAGTACTTAATCGGAAGAAAATTCAACATATATACTGATCAACAGAGTTTGAAACACTTGATGACTCAAGCGTTTCACACCCCAGAACAACAAAAATGGGCAACCAAACTCATTGGGTTTCAATATGAGATCAAGTATAGAGTGGTACCTCTAATCGTGTCGCCGATGCTTTATCTAGATGTGACAACTCTGACCCGCTTCTGTTTTCGGCAATCTCTTCACCCTTTCCTCAGATATTGGATCAGTTGCGTACCTACTATGCTCAACTAGAGGGCCAAGCATTCATCCAAAAACATAAAGACGATCATAAATGGCAGGAACGTTTCCATTTCTCACATGACCTATTATTCTTTAAAAACAGAATTTTTATACCTGCCCGTGAGCATTTCCGCCACACCTTGATCCGGGAATTCCATGAAACACCACTTGCTGGCCATTCGGGTTGGAAACCAACTCTGTGCTGCTTGACAGCCTCATTTTACTGGCCCAATGTTGCACAAGACGTCAAGGACTACATCTGCACCTGCTCCATCTGTCAATATAACAAGTATGTGCCAAGGAAATATCAAGGACTCTTACAACCATTAAAAATTCCAGATCAGGTTTGGGAGGACTTATCAATGGATTTTATAACACATTTACCTTGCTCTCACGGACACATAGCAATCTGGGTTGTGGTGGATAGGCTGACTAAATATGCCCACTTTATTGCATTACCCACCAAATTCACGGCTGAGACGTTGGCTCACCGATTCCTGAATGAGATTTGTCGTCTTCATGGGGTACCTAAATCAATCGTGTCCGACAGAGATAGAATTTTTCTTAGTACATTTTGGAAAGAGTTTTTCAAATTACTTGGTACTAAACTATGTTTCAGTACAGCTTACCATCCACAGTCTGATGGCCAGACGGAGGTCGCTAACCGCTGTTTGCAGACTTATCTCCGGTGTTTCACAGGAACCCATCCAAAGAAGTGGTTTGCACATCTGTCCTTGGCGGAGTATTGGTATAACACCAATCATCACTCCTCACTCGATCAGTCTCCATTCGAGGCCCTGTATGGTCGCACACCACCTACAATCCGTGACTTTATTCCGGGTTCAACAGCCAAACAACAATTACATACAACAATGCAAACAAGAGGACAAATGTTAGCCGACTTAAAGAAAAATCTAATTCATGCTCAACAACGAATGAAGGCTCATGCCGATGCAAATAGAACAGATGTTACCTTTGAAGTAGGGGAGTGGGTCCTCCTGCGGTTACAACCATACCGTCAAGTCACCATCTCCAAGCGTTCTTCTCACAAGTTGGGCCGTCATTTTTTTGGACCGTTTCAGGTGCTTCGAAAGATCGGTCCAGTGGCATATGAGCTCTCCTTACCGGCGGACACGCAAATACACCCTGTACTTCACGTATCCCTCTTGCGGAAATTTTTTGGAGACCCTCACGGCCCGGTTGCACACTTTGCTCCAGACCTCGTACCAACCGAGACAACAAATCCAGAGGAGGAAGACGGTCTCCTACCGTCGGCAACAGAAAGGAGAAGGGGCGTCCAACCCTCGCTGACATGCACCACCGTGGCAAGCACAACCGAGCCACGGTCCAACTCACTACGGGACCAGCTACTCTCACAACAGACAGAAGAGAACTCCACTCTACCAAGACAGAGGAAGGAAAACGCACTAGAAGGGAGAAAAAAAGTTACAGAGAAAGAAGGTGTCATAGAACTCACTCAGCAAACACTACAACCACCTACACAAAACAACACAACTCTTGTACTTCCTACATCCAATCTGGTTAATCCAGAGCCGTTGGATAAAACAAAATCCTACCCACCGTTAGATGAACCCGAGCCCAAAACCCAAAGTCCCTTTACCCACCCACCTGACCCACATACAAACCCATTACCCACCTCGAAAACCCACCCAAACCAACCTCCCAATATTATCACATTAAATCAACCACCCACCCCATTAAATGCCCAGCAGACCACAAATTTCTCTCTCCCCTTTTTTCCCCTTTTTTGGTCCAAATTCACTGTACACACTACCCAAAAACAATTTCAAAATTCACACCTCTCCTCAAGCCCCGTGCCTCTGAACTCACAGTCCCCAAAACCCTCCCAACCGCTGGATTCTCTCACATCCCTGCCAACACACGTCCCAACACCTGCACACATTAATTACTCACCCACCCTTAGGGCCCCACACGGTTCCCACGCTCTCCTTCCAACCGTTGAGAATCCCTTGCCCAAGCCACCCAATCCAACCCAACCGTTCCACCAGCCCAATATCCTATTCCCCACTAATTCCCCAGCCCAACCATCCGACCCACATAATTCCAACCTTGACGACAAGGTTGTCCTCCCAGGGCATGGCAGTGATATGGGGCCAACTTCAACATACTCTCATAGGCCCACCAAGAACAAGCTACCACCTAAATGGTTATCTAATTTTATTAGGAAGTAATATTTTAATTAATGTATCAGTTGGGCCAAGCTATAAGGCCCAACTATAGGAGTAACCCTAAATCTAATAGGAGTTGTTATATATATCCTATTAGCCTCTAGCAGCAGCTATGATGAATGTTGTTTTTATTTTCCCTACTAGTTAATACAAGGTGGAATTATTTAGTAATTATTTCTGCCTCATTCCTTCTTCTTTTAGATCAGATATTTACATAATATCACATACTCAATACCCACACATAGATATAGATATAAGCACATATAAGTACTACTCGTGCACACCCTACACAATTGTGTGCTATCCCTATAGTTTACCAACCATGCCCCCATCTATTTTTGTAAACAAGTATTTATATAATTTAAAAATTGTATGCATTATTTTAAAGTACATATCTATAATTATGAGTTTTTTGGTGATATATAATTACGTGTTTCTAATTTAATAAAAAAATATTTGGAATATATTTTTTATTAACTTTTCCATAATCAATAAATTAATTTCAAACAATCTTAATTGTAATCTCTCAGCCAATACTCTGACAAACTATACCTAGGACTTAAATCAACGACGCTATTATAACTTGAGCATAGATTTCATATATGAGTTCGAATACAATTGCATTAAATACATGATATTTAAATAAAAAGTATTGATGAAAAAATTTCAAATTTTGGAATTGATAATTTATAGAAGTATAATGCTCAAATAATTTAAAAACAAATTTTGACTGAAATAGGGAAATTAATATTAAAAGGTGCTCTCTACATTAATATAACAATTTGAAATACCATATTTTGTCATTAACTTTTCCGTTACTTAAACCTAATAAATTACCCATAGACAATGTAATTATGTAAAGGCACTAAATCATATCATGAAAATGCTATCTCTAAAAATTAGTCTTATCTGCAAGTTTTATTAAAAATAAGTTTTGACGGTAACCTAATGAACTATATATTATGCATTAAATACTTAATATATGACTTTATTAAAGTTTTTCGTAAAATCATTATCTAAATAAACAATTTTTGTGAAAATAACTGTTTTAAAATAGATTTTCAAAATTATTGCTTTCATAAATAATTTTCCTCTGTAATTAATTCCATTAAAATATTTCATAAAAAAATTACACGTACGTCTTACTTAAATATATTTATAATTGCTTTCCTTAAATTATTTTGCAATAAATTATTTTGCAATATATTTATAATTTTCCTCATTTTTTACTCAATTTTATATTTGGAAAATATAAACTAATAAGGAAAGGATGAGGGTCATAATCAGATACTTCATTATGAGTGTGTGAACGTCAGGTGTGAGAAAATAATAAGCTAAAAAATTGAAAAGATTGTGTCCAATGTACGTGTTTGGTCAAATCAATTTTCAAAATTTCAAATCAAACTGACCTGCAACATTAAATATTTTAATTTGGTTTGGATATGGTGGGTTTGGGAATGAATCCAAATCCGCTCACGCCTGGACACCAAGGTAAAGATCAAAAAAGACAATTTCTATAAAATTTATAATTATTGAAATTAATAATATTGAATCAATAATAATTTTTAATTTCAAACTTCACAACTTGGTAGACTGTGTGGATGACATAGTAGGTACCGGCCTCCGGCTTGGTAGAGTGAAAGAAGTCTCCACGACTGCATGGTGAGATGGAAAGCGCATAGTTGTGTCGTCGCACCCTATCTCTAGCTCCAGGCCACAAGGTTCTGTAGGTATAGCGGTCCCTATCAATTCTCCATGCCCTGGGACATCGAGAATCGGTAGCTCTGAATTCGCGCCGATTTGTCCATCTGGACAAGGACGTGTACCAAAATAGAAGGAGAAAGAAAGGGAGTAAGACATCTAATGAATATTTTTTATCGATAGCATGGAATTATACATAATATCACATCCAAACATAACACACATAATATACATAATATGTTATCACATACATAAATGCAGATGATGAATGATGTTTGTAACTCATGATATGGGGGTTAATATCCACAAGTTCAATATATGAATGCTATGCTTAGTTCATTCGTCCTTACACCAATATCCTCCCAATAAACTATTCGGAAATAACCGAGAGCACATGTCCCATAACAAACCGATTCGAATGCACCAACTTATTCCTTGTAAGGATATATAATCGATATGTTCCAATGAAACTGTCCATTTCAAGACGGTGTCGTATCAAACACTCTCTGGACATCTGTTGTGAACCTCTTGGGTAAAAGGCTCTTGAAACGATCTATCTTGGTTGGTGTATGGCCTAGGCTCACGGTTGAGTAGAGCCCTTGAGTTTATGCAGCGGACATAACTTGTGTTTGGATAAAAGAAGATGGAAAAGATTTGAGGTGAAGGCGCCACAAACAATTCAGTTGTTTGATAAGCCAAAGTGATGCTCGCCACAAGAACTTGGTTCTTGATAAGAACTTCTGATCTTGGTTCAGCCAAGAAGGTTTGGAGAATACT
>NC_032020.1:7578928-7588199 GCF_001865875.1 Lupinus angustifolius
TGCTTACATTGGATACTCTAAAAGCAAATGAATCTACTCCTAATTTAGACTATATTCGAGTAGTAAAGGAAATAGCACATGTGTTTCGTGTGCTTTATTACAATTGAAAACAAACTTAATGACTTGGCCTAGGGTGCTTGATTGCCACGATTGGATAGTGATAAACATAAGATTCTTTTTCTCCTTAAGTGCTTGGCTCAACCATTAAGTGAAATGATCAAGAGAGTTGAAGACTCCTTAATGCTCACGGCTAAGCTTTGATGAGCTTCATTGGACTCTTTTAATTTGGCACAGGGAAAATGTTGGAATTAAGCCTTCTTAATGCTCCTCGGGTACACTTGGACTTGGCATAGGATTCCTTTGCTAAGGAATGAATTTCCCACGGCTAAGTGTTGATTAAGGATGCACTAAATAACATAGGATGCCGTTGGTGCAAGATGGTAGGCTGCCAACGGCTAGGACATGTGCATTAAGCACCATTAATGCACCATTAAGGTCTCAAACGACCATATGCAAATTCCACACGAGCAACTTTGCTCCAACAACTCTGAAATTAACTTAGGATTCCTCTGAAAGAATTGTGCCCAGGTGGATTTAGCTCCAATGGTCCAAACATAGTGTTTAAGCCCCATAAATGCTCCATTAAGCTCTTCCATGGTCACTTTGTGATTTCCCTCGAGCAATCTCTTTCCAAAGGCTACATTAGTCTTTATTTACCTGCCAAATAATATTAGACAAAGTTAGAATGAGTTTGGTTCACGAAAATAATAAGTTCTTCCAAGCATTAAAGAGTCGGTTACACTTTTAGGCTTGTCTTAATCATCCACGTGTCAATTTTCATTCTGGTCAATTTTTAAGGGCAGATTTATTACAACAATACTTTAATTAATTAAACTAAGTGTTGGAAAAAAGTTAGCCCACACATTTATTATAAAAATTAAATTTGCTCAATACTAATTAAATTGGCTAGGCCTAACTCGGTCAGGCTACGCCCAGTGCCTGATGTGGCAGCTTGGCGCATGCGCCTCGGACAGATTTCCTGGCCAGGCCAGTCTGGCCCAGCGCCTGGTGCAACACTGGGTGCACCAAAGTCCCCAACTCGGTCAGAGTTATCTCGGTCAGGAATTGAGCCTGATGCGTCTGGCTCCATGCCAAGGCCATTTTTGGCGCTTTCCTCAGACCCGTGGCCTGAGTGTTTTGCATGGCCTGGTCCATCCTTGGCTTGGTCAGAACCATGGACCAAGATGCTAGTGAGCATCTTTACACCCCCTTAGGCTATACACTTTTAGGCTTGTCTTAATCATCCACGTGTCAATTTTCATTCTGGTCAATTTTTAAGGGCAGATTTATTACAACAATACTTTAATTAATTAAACTAAGTGTTGGAAAAAAGTTAGCCCACACATTTATTATAAAAATTAAATTTGCTCAATACTAATTAAATTGGCTAGGCCTAACTCGGTCAGGCTACGCCCAGTGCCTGATGTGGCAGCTTGGCGCATGCGCCTCGGACAGATTTCCTGGCCAGGCCAGTCTGGCCCAGCGCCTGGTGCAACACTGGGTGCACCAAAGTCCCCAACTCGGTCAGAGTTATCTCGGTCAGGAATTGAGCCTGATGCGTCTGGCTCCATGCCAAGGCCATTTTTGGCGCTTTCCTCAGACCCGTGGCCTGAGTGTTTTGCATGGCCTGGTCCATCCTTGGCTTGGTCAGAACCATGGACCAAGATGCTAGTGAGCATCTTTACACCCCCTTGGGCTATTTTTGGCTCACCATCATGGATCAACATTATGAGTTGTCCAAGGGCATTTTGAGCCCTTTTTGCCCTAGCCCTAGTCATAGGACCACTAATTCCTTCAAGACCACCAAGATCAAGGTTAGGCTCTTTGAGGTTCATATCAGCATCCCTCTTATCGATCCTGATTGCAAAAGGGCTGTCAGAGATTGTCTAGTTTGCGCTGTAAGAATTGTCCGATACAACAGAATACCTCATCCAGGAATACATGGGACTCATCTCACCTAGACTCTCCCTCAAGGATTTTGGTGAAGCATCACCACCATCACCGTCCCTCTCAACACCTTGGGGCTCATTTGTCTCCCGTAACTTTCCTTTACACTACTTCATTGTTCATAATGAGTATGCACACTAACCGAGGTTAGCCGATTAAATCATTTAATCATTATTTATTTTTACATGATTGGCCCAGACTAAGACATCTCCCAAAGGGATACTTCTTGTGGGGCCCGATCTTACATCATAACATAAAATAGGAATAATATCCTCACTACTACGAACCATCGCTGAATCACCCTGGACGGGCCAATGACCAAGCCACTTACGGTTAGACAATCTCGCTGCGTGGTAAACATAACCTTTTGGGCCTCGCCCTTAATGCCATAATAGTTGACGACTTTGTCAGGAGGGCTCTAAGTAATCATGTTACCACCAATAGCCCATACTACCGATAGATAACGCTTAATTATGCTATAGTGATACGTATTTGTTTCATCTTTGGGATATCAGTCCTTTTTAAATTATTTTATCTTGTATTACTTGTACTCCCATACTTTCCATCATTCAGACAATTTTATAACACTGATAATTGATTATGCCAAAGGTTAATCAATTATTCCTAGTTATAGTAGCTAAAAGAATTATAACTTCTGGTATCGATAATCGATTAGCAGACCAGGTAATCGATTATGTCCATCGGACAAGGAGATTTTAGAATATTGGTAATCGATTATGTTACATGTTAATCGACTACTCCTCGTTACAATAGCTACAAGATTCTGATTTTTGATATCGATAATCGATTATGTAAAAGGGTTAATCAATTACACCTAGTTATAGTAGCTACAAGATTCTGATTTTTGATGTTGATAATCGATTATTAACCATGGTAATGAATTATGACCATCAGACATGGGGTTTTTAGAATACGTAAAATCAAATATCTCAAGGGATAGTCGATCCTTCCTAGTTACAGTTATTCGAGTAATGTTCATCCATGGATCACCACAACATTACTCCATACATAGACATAACTTAAACGATATGACTTAAGTGATCATCTGTACTTAATCCTAACAGACAAACAATTTGATTAAGTACGAGATTTCTTAATACTCAAGACAGCTCCAAACCTTTGAGGTAGTTTAGGAGATACGGATGTCATATTCTGACACCGCTGTGTCACGATGTATTCTCCCTCACCTTAGAGTGTCAGGTGAGTGGTTCTCTTGATGATAAGTGAAAAACGAGTATGATGCTCAACTTCGAAAGCTTTGGAAATAAACACAAGAACAAATCAGTAGGTTTGCGAGTTAAAATTCTTGCATGATAACCCTTAGGTAAAGACATCTTTTAGCCTATCATGGACTCAATCACTTTCATCCATACGGTTCAAGATTACATATTCGTGAATCATCCTTTATCATCGAAAGTCTTGTTTAAGAAAACAATCCTTTTTAAAATAAGACTTTAACAAAGCTTGAACTTTTAACTTTAATACAAATTAATACTTTCATGAAGACTTTTTAAGTCATATTCACCACTTTAAGGTAAGTTACTTAACCAAAGTCAACACTTTAAATCAAGATCTCTTAAGTTAAACTTACCACTTTAAAGTAAGCTAACTTAAGTGGATTCAATACTTTTGAACAATAAAACTCCATGGTCATTTCAACACATTTCATTCTAAAGCAACACAAGGGTTGATAGTTTTGATCTCATTCTTAAAAAGAATATTTTAAAGTCAAGATATTTTATGTTAAACTTACCACATTAAATTAAGCTAACTAAAGTACATTGAACAAAGGTCTATGGTCATCTCAACACATTTCATTCTAAAGCAACAACAAGGGTTGATAGTGCTAGTCACATAGTCAAGAACAACATATCAAAAGTTAACATTTTAAATCAAGATCTCTTAGGTCAAACTTACCACTTTAAAGTAAGCTAACTTAAGTTGGTTCCATAAAACTCTATGGTCATCTCAACACATTCCATTCTAAAGCAACCACAAGGTTTGATAGTGTTGATCACATAATCAAGAACAACATACTAAAAGATGATAACTATCTAATGGTGTAGATGTGAGATTTTGAGAAAACAAGAAGGGAAATACCTTGAAATCTCTTAGAAGTGCTTAGAATGCAAAGTGAGAAAGTGAGAAAAAAATTGTTCTCCCTCAAGGCCAAGGGGTTGCTTTTATAGAGGGTGTAATTAGATTTGGGGGAGATCAAAGTGGTTCCCCAAAATCATAGTGGTGTAAGGAGATGGTGAGTGATTTAGGAGATTATGTAAGTGATTGTATTTTTGCTTATTCAACAAGCAAACTTGACTCATGAATGGATAATGTGACGAATGTGATGAAATATCGTGATTAAAACCATGTCTGAGTATTGTGGTTAAAACTCGACTGAAGATTAAAAATCTCTTGATTTAGGGTTACGTTTAGAACGTCGAAACTTGGATTTTAGAGTGAAAATATATAGAGATGAGTTATAGATAAACTTTGTGTCTACTTTGACTAGAAATTGAAATAATATTTTGAAGCTAATGGCACAATGAAAATTTGATTCCGAGTTACGAAACTCAAAAATCACATTTGGGCCGAATTTAGGGTGCATTTGGACCCGAAAAGGCCCGACGTTTTGTCTTAGAAAATTATGAAAATTTACCATAAATTAGGAAATAACAATACAAAACAAGACTAAAACTCAACTGAGGTTTAGCCTAAATCAATACCTATTAATTTCTAAAATTATTCGCTTGTCAATTAAATAATTAATAAAACGCGTATAGAAAAGCACGGTGTTACACAAGAGCTTGTGTTATTAAAAGCGGAGAATCAACAACGTCTGCACAAGTGAGTGTGATAGATTTGTCACGTACAACAATGATCAATTGAGGAGACAAGGTTGTATACAGGAAAATAAATACTACTTGCTTGAGAAAGTATTGTCAATTCTCCATTTTCTACAATGTTTACTTGGAAAATGTTAAGTGAGATTTTGAAGTATTTCATTAATGACCATTTTCCCTTTTAAATTGTCATGAAATAATAATCTTGACCTGTACATATATATATATATTAATTGTTTTGAGATGATATTTATTATAAATAATTAAGATTTGTTTAGTGTACAATGTCTCTTAAGGTTTTTTTGGAGTCTTTCGCATGTTATTAATTTTGACTTCGCATTCTATGTCAGAAATAATCTTACTCGTTTTCATGAGGATGTGTGAGTCTTATATATTTAATATGCTAAAGACATATATATGATTGTGAAAATGTTGTTACCATAATGTGAAGTGCTAGTTTGTGGTAGTTCATTAACATGAAAGTGTATAACATGATAATAGATGAATACTTGTGAGTATTTGTGATGTATTATTTGATAGGTGTTTTGTCATATTCTTTTGTTCTCAACTTTCTGTAAATTGGATTTATCATATTTACCATTTGTTTGTTATGGTGGCTGAAATGGGTGATGATTGTGAATTTCATTAGTGGTCAACGCTAAGAGTAGTGAAGATGTGATTACCTTTAAGGCGATCTTGGGTGAGCATGATGAGAATAAAAGAGTTTTTTTTTAGCTTAAAGATGAATGATAAGTTGTGAATGATAGAGATAAAGGTGATCATAGCTTATATAAGTTGGTAGCTATGATAGTATGAGGAATAAGATAGATAAAATTTAATAAAATATAACTTTTTTTGCAATCTCTATAAATTGTGATTTTTAAATTTTGCTTATTCTAAATTAAGATTTTTTTCTAATTTTTGCTGATGTGGCAATGCTAACTAGATTTTCATTATGTCAAGTCACAACTTTTCATCTAAGCTTGGTGCTTAAATAAAAAGTGGAAAAGAAAATTAGGGATAAACTATTAATACCTATAAGACTAAAATCAAATTTAATAACTATTTCTTTATGATAAAAAATATATACATTAACATTATATGAGTTATATATACTGTCACTGTATCATCCAACATTCATACTTAATCATCGTTGACTTTTTTATAAAAGTAATTCAGGTAAATGATGAATAATGTAGTGACTATAAATAAATTTTTATAATATAATCATATATATTACCGTCTAATTATATATAGGGTTGCATCGTCTTTATTTTGGCCATATGTTCACACTATAGCACAGCCACTGCGGATGAACAATGATCATATCTAATATTGGAGAGGCAAATGCATGTTTTTCGTTTGTTTTTAATATAAAAATGTAATTTCATTGTAACCAAAGAGATAAATTTGTTATTGATATTTATATTTTCTTTATTTTTTGAAGTACTTACCTTTCTATTAATAGATAGGATTCTAACCTATTAGGGAATGAGCTTTTTCATACACGTATATCAGCCTCAAAGTGAGATCACATGCTTAAAAAGCTTCAAT
Organism: Lupinus angustifolius; assembly: GCF_001865875.1. Classification (NCBI taxonomy): domain Eukaryota; kingdom Viridiplantae; phylum Streptophyta; class Magnoliopsida; order Fabales; family Fabaceae; genus Lupinus; species Lupinus angustifolius. Next base: position 7,585,351 of record NC_032020.1, read on the forward strand.
TAATTGGATTCAACTTTGACTAATCAATACATAACTAAATTGATTTAGTGAAAATAGTATATTTATGAAAAGTATAATCTTGAAGAGAAATATAATATTTTTTACATATACTAGACCAAAATTGCAAAATAATAATACTTAAAATTGACATTTAAGAGTACTTTTGAGTATTGTTAATATGAATGTACTAGAATGTAGGACTAAATTTAACATTAATTATAAACTGTTTAGTAAATGGTGAATCAACAACGCTTGCTTAAGAAAACATTGTTAATTGTGTTATATTCAACAATGTTTTTCTCAAATGTTTGTTGTTCAATGCATTTAGGACATTAACTCCTACACAAAATTGTAGTACAATTAGAAAATGTTAAGCATGCTGCATTTTATAAAAACAATTATGTACACCAAAATGCTCACCCAATATTATAAGGTGCAATAAATAATTTTTCATCGTGATTTTTCGAAGAATATTAACAACATATTCCAGTTGTCCCTTTTTTTTCCATCAAAGCTTCTATCTTTCAATAAAAAAGTTGTCCTTTACAAGGACAAGAACATCACCAATTTTTTATCGTTGACAAAATTTACATACAAGTACGTGAAAAAATATTGATAAAATGGTCAATTGTCAACAATATAGTAACACCAAATATCCTGGAAGATCTCATATATACACAAGTGATGGCGGCTCCAATGAGGCTATCCTGGAAGACATGGATTATAAAATTATTATCCTCTATATAGGGAGTCATTCTCCTAGCATACATGGTGAGGTGATCCTTAAGACAAGAAATTCCTTGATATTTCTCAAATTCAGGCATCCTGGACTTTGGTGGAAATATCACATTCAGGACCAAAAACATGCTTGTAAAGTCCTTCAAACTGTGGTAGCTTGCTTCCTCAATAGCTTTAATTCTTTCTTTAATTGCCTTGATCTTCTCCCAATCTTGAGGATCTATAACATTGTAGGACGTAGAGGAATGATTGGGATTATCATGGACAAATGGGGTTTCCATATGATAGGAAATTTGCAACTTTGTCCTTGGGGATGGTTTATTCAATATGAGCAACTGATTTATTTTGTGCAGTCTCGAGAGCAAGATTCTTTCTTCCTTATTACATCGTTTCAGCCAAGTCCAATAATATCACCTTTAAAAACCATTTTTCAACTCATGAGTGTCCCTAATAGTGATTTATGCATGAGGTACATGAATGATTGAGATATATGAATGTCATGAAGATGTAAATTTTGATTCATGCAATATACATGCATGTTATTTTTCCTCGTTTCGAATTCATGTGAAAATGCATGAATTGACTTTTTTAGATAATGGGTTATGCATGATAGTGCATGAAATGCAACATTTGAATGATTTATTATTTTTTATGAATGTATGTAAATGTAGATAAATATGTGATGATATATCATTTTTTGTATGAATGGACAAATGAATGTTTGATTCTTTATTTTGATTTTATGTATGTATGTATAAATAGATGAATCATTTTTGTTACTTTTGACTCATTATATGAGTGGACAAATGTTTGAGTGATATAATAACTTTTGGAATGATGTATATTTTTGTGAATGTTTGAGTTATGCATGTATAAATGAATGAATGATTTTTTTATATTTTTTATGGATGTTTTAATGATGTATATTTCGATGAATGTATGAGTGACTGACATGCATGAACTTGATATAGTGGTGTTAATGCATTTTGAATGCCCTTAGGGTGTGATACCCTAGTTTGGGGAAGTATAGCCTTAGTTACAATATAATAAAATGTCATGATTGATTTGACACCTATTATACCGTTAAGGCCAATTCTAAGTTAAATGATAAACCTTGAGCTTATTAACATGATACGTAACTTATCCCTAGGGTGCTTAGCCCATCGGAGGAAATGGAAATTATCCCCAAGGCGCTCAACTCATGGCATGGAATGGAAAATTTATCCTTAGGGCGCTTTGCCCATGCTAAGGAATGAAAATTACCCCTAGGGCGCTTAGCCCATGGCACGGAATGAAAATTATCCCTAGGGCGCTTAGCCCATGGTGGGGAATAAAAATTATCGCTAGAGCACTTAGCCCATGGTAGGGAGTGGAAGTTATCCTTAGGGCACTTGGCCCATGGTAGAGAATAAAATTATTTAGCCGTTCTTATGGTACAAGGACATTAAAGTGCAATGACATCCTCATAACACTCAGACATGCACATTTTTTGGGACAAAAGTCCCCATTTATTAATGATGATGAATAAAACCTAGGTTATGCTTCCCGTGTCCTAAATAAGGTACACTTACAAGGGTTTGAATAGTCTAAAGATAACAACCCTATAGTGGGGTACTAGGTCTTGATTAAAGTGAACTTGATAAGAGCTTTAGACTTGCGGGTCACCAGATTACATCCAATCTAGGAAGAAAAGAAACCCAAAATATTGAAGGTTAGAAACAAGAGGTGTCTAGCCCCTCGAGCATCTAACTCATGTTAAGTATCAATGGTTAAAATACACCTAGAAGGGGGGGAGGTTGAATAGGTGTAGCGGTTAGAATATCCGCTTTTCGAAAACAACACTTAATGCTGAATCAGCCCCAAATTAATCGATTAAAGGAATGATGATAATCGATTAACACAATTGACTTAATCGATTAAAACAGAACAGCAAGCTCAAACATATTCGGTTTCTTGCACGATAATTAACCGATATTAAAATGAATACACAAAGCTTACAATTTTATCAGAGTATTAACAGTATAGCACAGATACAGAATATAGCAATTAAAACTACTATACAAGTTAACCGATTAAATGCAATAAAGAGAGAAAGAGAGAGAGAAAAAATC
>NC_032020.1:7588299-7588851 GCF_001865875.1 Lupinus angustifolius
CCTAGGATGCACATATACATGTATTTATGTGATGCATGAACATATTATGAATGACATATCTCAAAGATGAAATGATTTAAAGTTTTATGCATATGAGACATGTGTTAAGGTTACCTAAGCCTTAGACTCAACCTAAACTAGTCTCTAGTCTAAGTCTAGTACCAATCAAAAGACTTAAGCATGTTGATTTGTTGATGATCTTCAAGCTCTTATTAGCACAAGTTGTCCTCATCAAAAACCATGACATATAATGAGAGAGCTTTCCAAAGTGTTCCTCTTGACATGCGCACTTTCAATCTCCCCCTTTTTGTTGATGATAAACACTACACCAATTGTAACAACAATTGTTTGATGGATTAGCTTGAAGATTGTGTTGGCATGATTGATATGATGTGCGAATATTTCGGAAGTTGTTATTACGATCAACCTGCACAATAAAAAAACAACAAAACAACCTTTCTCCGCCTTTTGACATTATCAAAAAGATAACCCAAGTCAAAAAATGAGGCAGAGATATGAGTTAAGCATAAAACGAAGTTAATGAATTAATTT
>NC_032020.1:7588951-7589241 GCF_001865875.1 Lupinus angustifolius
ATTACATTATTCTTCACAGCATACATGAAACGCAAATCATTCACAGTAGGTTGTGCGTGATTTGTGTTCCTCTGTACCAGAATGTAAGCAATGACATAATGCAACAACCTGTTCTCAACAGATAGCGACCCAGCTTTGGTCAATTGACCCTGAATATACAAGTGAGGACCTCGAAGGAATGACTTATAAACCTCAGCAAGATCAAAGTTATCCTTAACCCAAGAACAATCTCCTATTCCAAAACCCAAAGATGAGAAACCACCGACATTCATAAACAGTTCATCATTAAT
>NC_032020.1:7589341-7590423 GCF_001865875.1 Lupinus angustifolius
AGCATTTTGAAAATAATGTAGTGACATCGTCCAAATTAACCATGTAAATATTATTTATACGATGACCAACAAATTTAACATTATTAGATAAAATGTCACGAATAATACAACAATCAGAATCGAAAGATACACGGTTACCTTTGTCACAGAGTTGGCTTATGCTCAAGAGGTTATGTTCTAATCCTTCAACATAAAGGACATTTTCAATAAGAGTTTGAGATGAGTTACCAACTGTTTCAGTGCCAAGAATCTTTACCTTGTTGTTGTCTCTGTACGTGACCTATCCTTTTCCTTTAAGTGAGAGATCCAGGAAGTTTGATCTGTCACCGGTCATATGTCTCGCACACCCACTGTCTAAGTACCATTTTTGTCATTGTGTTCGAAGACATACCTGCAAAAGAGATCACTTGCTTTTCTCAGGTACCCAATTTATGTTGGGTCCTTTTCTGTTAGTAATTAGGGAGTCATCTCCCTTCTTTATCCATACATAAACGCCGCTAGGTATACCATACTTTCTGATGTAACATGAATATGAAGTATGACCATATGTATTGCAGTAAAAACATGTAGGTGTGTGCTTATGATATTTATTTTTAGGATGAGCTACAGGTTTTCTATATGGTCTTTTATTTTTAGTAGAGNGTCCTGTACGATCACCAACGTTTCTTGTTTGATTAAGCAAAGTGTCTAATTGCTGTTGACTGTTTGTGAGACGTGTGAGTTTTTCTTTAAGTTTAAAATTGTCTTCTTGCAAAGTCTCGCAAGTCTCACAGACAGGTTTTTGACATAAAATATTTTTAGAGCAGTTACATGTGCTACAAGAATAAATGAGGTCAAATGTTTCATTTTCTAATTTTAATTCATCTAATTCTTTTTGTAGTTGGCTTATTTTCTTTTCATTTATAAGGATTACCCTTTTTCTATCAATGTTTATCCTAGCCAATTTCTTCAGTTCCTCATGTAACTCGACATAAGCCTCATATAAAACATCATAAGGAGGTGAGTCATCCGAAGTGGATGAGGTGTCAGAATATACCTCATGATTATCTTCGTGTGAGTCTGAATTCCCATCATTGTCAGAT
>NC_032020.1:7590523-7590862 GCF_001865875.1 Lupinus angustifolius
ACTCCCTTCCTACCGACAAAGAAAACGTTTCTTTCGGCGTAGCCCCAGCCAAAGAATCTCTGTTCTTTCCTTTTCTAACACTCTAAGCAATTATGAAGAAACACTCAATCTCTAAGGTGATAAGACACCACGAGATTCCCTTTTTACAACAATTACACAACAATTACAAGAGTAAAATTAAGCTATTACAAAGCTCAAACATAACAAGAAGGATTTACTCTAAAATACACCTAATACAAGATCATGCAATGTATTAGTATGAAAACAGAAGTTACAGAATCTAAAAAACTTCATGAAAAGCATCTAAAATATGCATGAACATGTGAGGGAAAATATGAG
>NC_032020.1:7590962-7594705 GCF_001865875.1 Lupinus angustifolius
CATCCTCATTCTCGTCCTCATCCTCTCCTCGTCTACATCCTCATCCTCTTCCTCATCCTCATCCTACTCCTCATCCTATCCTTATGATATGAACCCACCAAGGCCCATCAATGAAGAAGAGCTAAGAGGCCTAGGAGGGCCCATGATCCAGTCCAAATCCAAGAAGGCACTTCAAACTCTCAATCAACTAGTAGGAGAAGTGGTAGAATCAACAAAGGCCAGCAAAGAGACCAAGCCCATTCATTGCATAATCCTTGAGGAAGAAGCCCAAGTTGGCCACGGCCAAGGAGGGGTTGAATGAGGCATGTGGAAGTTCCATTTAATAAAGTGGGATATGATGCCCACACATAGCTTAGGATTTATTTTATTTCCTTATGTTAAGAACAATTTAAGACTTTCCTTTTGGGTTGTATTTTGGCTTAATGTGGCCAACGTTATCTTTATATTTTGGACACCAAATAATTATGTAATCAGGGTTAAAATCCCTACATTCATGGGGATGAATAACCCTGAGGCTTACTTGGAGTGGGAACTGAAAATCGAACAAGTGTTCGAATGTCACAACTACACCGAAGAAAAGAAAGTCAAGGTGGCAGCCCTCGAGTTCAAGGAGTATGCTATGGTCTGGTGGGATCAACTCCAGAAAGAGAGGAGGCGATGCGGTGCTGAACTAGTAGACACGTGGGATGAGATGAAGGTAATAATGCGAAAGAGGTTTGTTCCGGCATCCTTTCAACGGGATATCCATAACAAACTTCAGCGGCTGACCCAAGGTACCAAGTCTGTAGATGAGTACTTTAAAGAGATGGAGTTGGCTCTTTTGAGATCTAACCTCCATGAGGATCGTGAGGCCACTATGGCACGGTTCCTTCATGGACTCAATCAGGACATCCAGGATGTGGTGGAGCTGCAACCCTATGTAGAATTGGAGGACCTAGTACAAAAGGCCATGAAGGTAGAGCAACAATTAAAGAGGAGGAAATCTAAATACTACTCTTCAACAAAGTTTCAAACTTTAGGCTGGAAGGACCAATCAAAAAAGGAGGATACCACAACCAAGGAGGCCGTGAGTACCTCACAAGGAAAGAAGGTTGGGGAGGCCACAAATAGAAGTAGGGAGGTCAAGTGCTTCAAATGTCTTGGGCACGGACACATTGCTTCTCATTGTCCAACCAAGAGGACCATGCTGGTCAAAAATGGAGTAGTGGAATCTCAATCTGAGACTTCAAGTGAGGAAGATAGTGATGGAGATGTTATGATACCTGAAGGTGACCTACTCATGGTGCGGAGGCTCTTAGGGAGTCAAGTGAAGGAAAAGGAGGAGGGTCAGAGGGAGAACGTCTTCCATACGAGATGCTTGGTGGCTGGAAACATTTGTTCCCTCATTATTGATGGTGGTAGTTGTACCAACGTGGTGAGCACAAGGTTAGTGACCAAACTAAACCTTGTAACAAGGACCCACCCAAATCCTTATCGACTGCAGTGGCTCAGTGAGGTTGGAGAGATGATCAATTTCTTAAGTTCCTCATGTAACTCGACATAAGCCTCATATGAAACATCATAAGGAGGTGAGTCATCTGAAGTAGATGAGGTGTCAGAATATACCTCATGATTATCTTCGTGTGAGTCTGAATTCCCATCATTGTCAGATCTAGCCATCAGACATAGCTTTGCTGACTCTTCCTCACTACAGGTGCTTGATGTCGTTTCCTCCTCAGGTACATCCCATACGATGTAAGCTTTCTTAGACTTGAATTCGAAGATAAAAAAAATTGAAAAAAAAAATGGATCAAGAAAAGAAAGAGCAAAAAGAAAAAGAAAGAGATGATCCAAAGAAAAAAGAAAATGAAAAAGAAGAAGAAAAGAAAAATGAAAAAAAAGAGAAAGATGAAAAGAAAAAAAAAGAAAGTTTTCTAGTCTCAAAAGGGGAGATAAAGGGTGCTTTGCTGTCTAAGCCACCCATGTACCTACTCCATTGTAGGAAATTTCGTTTAAACACTAACACTACTAATGATATTGGGCTGCCTATTTTTGTTAAAGATTTTCTGCAGGTATCCGATGATATATTTCCCAAGGAGATACCAAATGGGGGGAAGAAACTACATGAGCAAGTCAACTCGAAAATTAAAAAGAAGACAAAAAGTCATGCCAAACAAGAAAACAATAGGCGAGGAGCAATAATGTTTGATCCAGGAGATTGGGTCAAGGTCCATATGAGAAAGGAGAGCTCTCATGCTCGAAGGAGGTCTACACCACGGCCCAAGGGGGAGGGCCCATTTCGTGTCTTAGGAAGAATCAACAATAATGCCTACAAATTGGACTTACCAAGTGAGTATGGCAATATTAGTGCCACATTTAATGTTGCTGAGCTTTCCTTTTTTTATGCAGGTGATGAAGACTTTGATTCGAGGTCGAATTCACTCCAAGAAGGAGGGGATGATATGAACCCACCAAGGCCTATCAATGAAGAAGAGCTAAGAGGCCTAAGAGGGCCCATGACCCAGTCCAAATCCAAGAAGGCACTTCAAACTCTCAATCAACTAGTAGGAGAAGTGGTAGAATCAACAAAGGCCAGCAAAGAGACCAAGCCCATTCATTGCATAATCCTTGAGGAAGAAGCCCAAGTTGGCCACGGCCAAGGAGGGGTTGAATGAGGCATGTGGAAGTTCCATTTAATAAAGTGGGATATGATGCCCACACATAGCTTAGGATTTATTTTATTTCCTTATGTTAAGAACAATTTAAGACTTTCCTTTTGGGTTGTATTTTGGCTTAATGTGGCCAACGTTATCTTTATATTTTGGACACCAAATAATTATGTAATCAGGTACAAACTTTCCTTCTTGGAGAAGGGCGTGAAGACCAAGGAAGGAAGCATATTAATGCCTTCCTTATTTAGCTTGGACGTGTGAATTCAATGGAGGACAATTTCAAAACCTTACCATATTGAGTTCAATTCGTTTGGAGAGGCATCAAGGGAATAAAAGGTCATAAAATCTTTCCTTATTGAGGCTTGGACGTGTGAACTCAAGCCCATGAAGATTTGTTCCCTAAATCAATTAGGCATGTGGAATTCAAACAAGGGATCAATACAAATTCATTCCTTAATGGGAATTGGCGTGACAAATCAAGAAGGAGGAGAATTCAGAATGCAAAATCTTGCCTTATGGATCAATTTCAGATTGGATGTGGTTAAAATACACCTAGAAGGGGGGGGGGGTTAATAGGTGTAGCGGTTTGAATATCCGTTTTTCGAAAACAACACTTAATGCTGAATCAGCCCCAAATTAATCGATTAAAGGAATGATGATAATCGATTAACGCAATTGACTTAATCGATTAAAACAGAAAGCAAGCTCAAACAGATTCAGTTTCTTGCACGGCAATTAACCGATAATGAAATGAATAAACAGAGTTTCCAATTTTATCAGAGTATTAACAATATAACACAGATACAGAATATAGCAATTAATTCTACTATACAAGTTAATCGATTAAATGCAATAAAGAGAGAAAGAGAGAGAAAAAAAATCCTGCAACACGATTTTTATCCTGTTTCGTTTGCGTGTCCACTTGCAAACTACATCCAGGCCTCCCGGCTGGGATATTTTCTTCACTATAATTGAATCAATGTTTTTACAAGCACTTCTTCCAATTACAACACTTAGACATTCACAAGAAAATAAAGAACCTTATTCTATGGTTTGACTCCCTCCCTACCGACAAAGAAAACCTTTCTTTCG
>NC_032020.1:7594805-7611477 GCF_001865875.1 Lupinus angustifolius
TATTTTTAAATACAAAACCTCAAATACGTTATGCACTTAGTTCATACATGTTTAACACTTAGTTTATGCCTAAAATGCACATATACATGTATTTATGTAATGCATGAACATATTATGAATGACATATCTCAAAGATGAAATGATTTAAAAGTTTTATGCATATGAGACATGTGTTAGGGTTACCTAAGCCTTAGACTCAACCTAAACTAGTTTCTAGTCTAAGTCTAGTACCAATCAAAAGACTTAAGCATGCTGATTTGTTGATGATCTTCAAACTCTTATTAGCACAAGTTGTCCTCATCAAAAACCATGACATATAATGAGAGAACTTTCCAAAGTGTTCCTCTTGACATGCGCACTTTCAACTCACAATACCCGGTAACAATCTGGGTGGTTCATCATGCTTATACCAGTAATATTGAATCTAATACCTAGAAAAGCGGATGTCCCTTCTATCTCAAACTTAATCTCTAATGCCTGGGTATAGGGCATATGTGTGTGTTTAATCGAGTGTACTGTGTTGGTGTGTGAGGAAGCGTACAAAACTTTTGTTTAATAAAATAGAATTCCCACCCCCAAACAATTAAATTTACCTGTTTATTAACAACTGGAAATTGGTTTCTATATTGGAGTTACTAAGACATTAGGGGTATGTTCTCTCATAAGCTTAATTACACTTGTTAGATAATTCTTGATTAGGTCTCAGATTCGTGTTACCGACACACCATGATAAGAAAGATGAATGTCCTCAATTATTACTTTTTATTTTAACAATATGCATATGGATGCTCTTACTAAATGTATATGTCTATTTTTTGCTATTCAAGATACATAATAAGTAAAAATGCATTTTTGCTTATATTCCATGAATAGAATGGATGCTCGATTTATTTAAAAATCACTTTTTAGATTAACTTGCATTTCAGTCTAGCAAAAATATACATGTTTATGAATAACCAATTAAACAAAGGGCAGTTAAGGTAGGCATATATAATTGGAATGCAAACTAAAATAAAAAAGGGGATATGTCTACTAAATACATCTACCTGCTTAGATGCTCGGGGTATGTATAGACATTTTTATGATCAGAATGCTTACCTGATTGTATGGTTATTCTGGTATTATGAGTGTATGCTCTTTGTTGTATCTCTGATTTTTGTTATGCCTTTGAGTAATCTAGTTTCTCTCAATGTTATTATTATGCATGATATCAGTGTGCTCTATGCCTGCTTCTTATGTATCAAATCTGCGTTTTTATCTCTTCCTGAGCTCTCTCAGTTTCTGAGTTCTCTTTTTTGATAACTGCATATGATAGTTTGTTATCTCCTTTTCTAATCTCTGTGTATGTATAGCCTGTTTTGGTATTGTAGTCTCTGGGTTTTTCTCTGCTCTGTTGCAATGTATGTTTCTGGACTCTCTCTTGTATATCTGTGTTGAATAGTCTTGTTGTACTTTTTTGTTTTTGTGACTCTGTAGCCTATGTGTGCACTGCCTTTTATAGCTGAGTATGGGTTAATACAAAAACCCTTTGAATTACTAACTGAAATTTAGTAATATGCCCTGACTTTTTGCTCTCTGATTATATACTCTGAAACTTCTCAATAACGGTCCTCATTCATGCTTATATGATTATTGTAACTGAAATTAGGATAACTTATAAGGTAGAATTCCTAATGTATATCTCCATTATGTCCACTTGTGAAATTCTATATTGATAACCCACGGTTGGACCACTTTTCTGATTCCATTTTGATTACCTCATGATTGCTGCTATTTATGTGGCTTGTGTAACTGAAATGCCAATAATGCTATATTCTATCTAGTGAGTGCCATTTTGCTTCGAACCTTTATTGCCATCATTTGATATTTTGCCGATTGGCATGATTGATTTTCTATATTCCTTTTCTCTTAATGCTATTCCATTAATGTTTCTGAGCGTCACAGTTTATAGGGAAGAGAATCTGATTGAATGGTGCAGGGTCCATGATACTGATTTTATGAATGTGGGTCTGAATGTAATAGTGCAGTATGAGAGGCACTTTGTAATGTGAGGTCATTTCTTAGGACTTTGGGATGATTGCATTGACAAATATCATGTGTTTAATGCCATCTACTTCGTAACTTAATGGCTAGAAAAATAATTCAGAATACCCTCATTAGCACGTGGCTAACTTTTATTCTTCTATTGCAGATATTATAACTCATTGGCTTTTTATATTCCCCTTTTATGTTACTTGATTTTGTTTTTTAGAGCCATAATGAGATGTTGAACCTTATTGGTTAAAAGCTTAAAACTGTTACTTGCCAAAATGTATGATATGAGAAGTTGTTTTCTTTTGCCAGATGTTTTGGAATTTATAATGTCATCAACTCACTCCCTTTATTCCCCATGTTATACTCTTTCAACCACTCATTCCTTTCGTTAATTTCTTTGGCAACAAATGCAATAAAAACTGGATTTTCTTACAAAAGTAGCACTAAAACAAAGTTCAATTTATTATTGATTAAGATGAAAACCACAATAACGGATTTGTTTGTAATTGTTGGTTAAGAACCAGACATAAAAAGGTTTAGAGACAACTAAATATATCTTTTTTTCAATTTTTTGTTGTTGTTTTGAACCCTTATATTTTTAATATTTTGTAAATAGCCCAGACAAAATTGAGTATTCACAATTGGATTTCCAAAGAGCATAATCGGCGTTTCATAAAGTGGCTAAAAATCACATTGTTGAGAAGTTGAATATAAATGCACATTTGATTTCTGAAACATTGGAATTGTTAGCCAATGGTCCAAATATTCATGTCTTATCCTACATTGGTTACCTAATTAATGAGTTCACATTTTATACAAAAAACAAGATATCAAAGTAAAATGCAAAATAGTGGTGTGACTCTTGTTGCTCCAACTTTACATATGTTAAGTGCAAAAGATAGAAACTCAATATATGTGAATATGTCATACTTCGTGGTCATTGAATGAATATGGAAATTGAATTACACATTGTTTTGGTTGCCGGTTTTTTGTTATGTGTGGGTTGATAGTAACAATAGCCTTCGAGTTGATGAGTTAGGGTTCATGCAAGTGGATCTTAATAGACCATGATATATAGATGAACCATTTATTCTAGCATCACAAACTCAACATGTATTCTATGTTAGTGACCTAGCTGATATAAAATGGTCCATTGTTCTTTTGACTAACAAAATAATCGTCAATAATACTGATGACCAAGAATATGAAGATATTGATGCCGAAGATGATCATTTTTTGGGACATCGTAGTCGTGTGAGAGCGGACCAACTACGGATGATGATTTATATACAAGAGATGATCCTGATAAGGGGCTTTGAGTGAATTAATATATTCCTCCAAATAATGTTATTACAAGCCAAAAACAATCAAAGAAAAGGAAAAAGTAGATGCATGTCTATTATAATTATAGCACAATTTTTTTTGTAATTTGCATATGCTGTACTTATATTATTTGTTTATAATCTTATATATTCTGCCAAAATGTAATTGACATGATATTATTTGTTTGTAATTTGTATTGTATTGATGTTAATAATACAAAATTCTAGTATTAATATGTCTGTGCTATTGAGAATATATATGTATGTGCTATGGATAATGTGTATGTTGTTGATAAATGTATACGCAGGTAATAATGTGTTCAAATCAACAACGCATCCAAGAGGAAGCTTTGACAAGAGTTGTTATATGTATAAATACAATAGTGCTCATTATAGACAACGTTATTGTATGCATACAATATAATGACGCTCATTATAGACGATGTTGTTGTATGTATAAAATACAATAACGCTCATTATAGACAACATTGTTGTATATGATTAATACAACAACACTCGTTCTAAGTAACGTTATTGTATGTATGTGTTGTTGAGACTATTTATGAATAATACAACAACACTTCATGTAGTACACATTGTTATATGTATAAAATATATTACAACGCTCTTTGGAGGGGGCGTTTTTGTATGTATGATATACAAAAGTGCCCACATAAGTGTTGTTAATTATGTCTATATACTACTGTGCTCACAAGAAAGCACCTGAAAACGTTGTTATATATCTAAAATGCATGTTGTTGAATTTCAACTCTAGCGTAATGTCACCATTGATTTGATTAAAATAATACTATAACTTTTATATCATAGATATATAGATAAAAGATGAAAACATCCTTCCCAAAATAAAATGAGATAAGAAAGACACACTACTAATGTAGAGTGTATATATACATCTTACTCATCCATTTTAGACAAAACACATTATAGAAGAGCAACAACAGCCTTACACACTTATAATAACTTTGATGGTATAAATGTTGAAAGCAGATTCTACACTGGGAATCCCCCCTCAACAACAAAACGTGTCACTTGCTGAAAGGGTTTTCCTAGTGTGCAAGTTATTTTATTTAATTAGAGTGATGAGTTATGAACAATTTATTTAGTGACTTTATTTATTTACTCCCTTTTGGGTTCCTTTTAACTATACCATAAACGTCGATCTCATTTTATTAAGTTAACCATACAATTTCTTATGAAAGGTTGGTATCAAAGAATAAAATGAACAAAAAAGTAAAGTTAACAATTAACCGTATCACTTCTTTCAAATGGTTGGTATAAAGAATAAAAGAACAAAGCAATAAATAAATGTTAGTTGTGGAAATGTAAATGAAAGAAAGTAAATGTTAGCTGCAGAAAGGAAATGATGGAAAGTAAATGTTAGTTGCAGAAAGTAAATGATAGAAAATAAATGTTAGCGGTTAGACTATTATTCATCACTCTTTTATTGTGAAGTAACAATTTGTTGATTGGATTGCACTTTTTGCATTTTATTCCTATGTACAAAGTTACAAACCATGAATTGGTCTGAACTTATGTTTTTAGGAATCTTTAATCGACAAATAAAATTTATAAAGTTTAACACTGTACTATTTTGCACTTGCATCTCTTTCAAGATTCAATTATAGTATAGTATAGGGTTATGTCGAATCAAAGAGAATTGTATTAGAAGAGAATTACATAGGCATATTATAGAAAAAATAATTATTAACAACTTTTTGATGATTTTGTGTTATGTTTGCATAAAAGTTAACTAAGAAAAACATAAACTAATATTCAGAAATTCTTGAGGAGAAGATTGGTTTGAATTATGGAATTATTGTTGGGTACCAGTGAGGTAAGAATACACCTAGAGGGGGAGGGGGGAATAGGTGTAGCGGATCACTATTTCCACTTTTCCGATATTTGCGCACTATACAAAGCTGTTGTAGTTAATCAATTGTCAACATGGTTAATCGATTAAGGACAATTTTTTAAATCGATTATGGTCAGTACGTTAATCAATTATACTGATTGTATACTCTTTGAAAAACAGTTTCTTGCTTTAAAAAACAATGATGAATCTAGATCTTTACTATCCTAATATTGATTCGTGATTATCAACAGATTAACAACAATTAGTAATTAATCACAGAATGTAAATTAACTAAGAAAGTAAGTGAAGACAAAAACGTAAAGAGATAGGGAAAGATAAAATATGCTCGAGGATTTTATCCTGGTTCGTTTGCGGGTCCACTTGCAAACTACTTCCAAGCCTCTTGGTTGATCTGGGAGATTTTTCTTCACTATCAGAAATGTAATTCAATTACAAACACACTTTCAATGATCATAGGATAAACTGCTTTCTTGAAACCGTTGAGCTACAAAGCTTGGTTTGACCTCTATCTACGCCTACTTGGATACCACACCGTTCACACAATTTGGCCCCAGCTAAAACTTTCGCTCGAAGCAAGACTCTCTGCCTTGTGAAGACTACTAATTCTCAACTCGTGATAATACCATACATCACGAGAATTATCCTCAATTTATAGAATTTTTCCGAGTTACTTTGCACACAAGATTGTGTGGATATAGACACTGAAATCGGCTCTCTATAACCCTTGACAAAAGATCTCACAAACAAACCTAAGAACTTGATGTAGAAAGCATGCAATGTATTTCAACTGAATGAAAGTGTTTGGCACAATGAAAAGACTTTCTCTCTTTCCTCTCTCTTTTCACTCTTGAAAATGTATGTAAAAAAAACTTCAAAAAATCAACAAGATAGCTTCGCAAACTGAAGCACAATGAATGTGTGTTTTTCTTTTCTTTCAGTTCTATTTCGTTGTTTTTTTAAAAGTGTGAAAAGCTTATTTTAAAACATGATTAGATTATGTTTCAAAATAACAGATTTTGTTCATAACTGACTCAATTGATATTAATCGATTAAATGCCAAGTTAATTGATTAACGTGTTCCTTGAAAACAAATTTTCAATTATGGCTTAATCGATTAAAAACTTGCTTAATCGATTAATAAGTAGAAATATTGGGTGGTTAGCTTCTGTAAATCCATTTAATCGATTATGTCTTTCCTTAACCGATCAACGGATTTCACCTGGACTTAATCGATTACCAAATGGGTTAACCAGTTAATATTGTTTTAATGATAGTTTTTCTAACTATATGGTAAACATCCTATATAATGACTAAACATGCAACATGATTTTAGAAATGATTAAAACTTTTATGCACAAAACCATGTATGCTTAATGCAAATGCATGAATGTTCCTTATCATATATATGTATGTAGATGTTATGCCTCATCCTATATGATTTTCATTTTAGTCTTTTTGTGAGACACTTCCATCTTGGGTTTACCTATCCTAAGACTCAATACTAGGCAAACATCTTAGGACTCTAGAATATAAAAAACAATCCTAAGTTCTATGATGTTGACCTTGAGTTCTTGGTATGTTGTTTTTTGATATGTCCAAGTCTTCAAGCTTC
Source organism: Lupinus angustifolius (assembly GCF_001865875.1). NCBI lineage: Eukaryota > Viridiplantae > Streptophyta > Magnoliopsida > Fabales > Fabaceae > Lupinus > Lupinus angustifolius. Next base: position 7,601,668 of record NC_032020.1, read on the forward strand.
CTTATAAGACCTTGTCTTCATTAAAACTTTGTAGGTTGGTTATAATGGCATCCTTTGACTATTTTCCATATCAATCTCCCCCTTTTTGATGATGACAAACACTAAAACAGTTCCTCTATTTGATGACTTGAAGTTGGACAAGCTATGTTTGCAAAGGTTGAATCAGAATGCACTACTCCCCCTCACTTTGTTCCCCCCTCACTTTGTTCCCCCCTCACTTTGTTCCCCCCTCACTTTGTTCCCCCCTCACTTTGTTCCCCCCTCACTTTGTTCTTCCCCTCAAACCATGTAAGAGGTAATGCTAGGGTAGCAACATGATTAGTTGCGAAAGCTCACTTCAACCTTCAAAACAGCTCAAACAACACCTTTCTCCCTCTTTTGGCATAATGAAAAAGCTATGGCAGATTGTGATATTAAAAGCCAAAAGTAAGGAACGATTTACACAGTTTAATGGTCTTAATCCATTAATTAATCAAGGATAATCGATTAATCAGTCAAAAATTACTTGAACATGTGCACAGAGTTTAACATTAATCAATTATTATATGGACGTAATAGACTATTTGGTAATAAAAACAGATTAGGACATATTTGATTGCGAGATTTATCTATTCGTGTACGTGTGACATGAATTCCATAGAATGATCAATGAATTATTATATGGACTTAATAGACTATTTGGTAATAAAAACAGATTAGGACATAATTGATTGCGAGATTTATCTATTCGTGTACGTGTGATACTTCCTTCACCTTTCCGCCAAGGAGGCTGAGGTCTCCAGTGGATGGACTTCGACACCAGCCAGTCAGGAGGGATGGTGCTGCTCCCTCCCACGTTCATAGGACGTGGTTAGATTGTTAGGATGCTTCATCATCCAGTAGAGCCCAGAGGAGCCGGGTTCTTGGAGGAGGTCCCTGCAAGAAGGCTCCGGTTTTGAGAATGTCATCCCCTCCGAATTATGCCGCTGGATTATGGCATAATGAAGTGGAGGAAGAGGAAGAGGAGGACGAGGTCGTTGAACTCGTAAATGTCGAGAGCTCGGTGGAGGTGATCGACCTCGTGTCTGACTCGGAAGAGGAGGAGGACCCTAGTGAAGGGTCCAACATTCCTGGAATCTTTTGAATCAGCTTGTGGGCCAGTCGATGTTCTGTTTATGTTTTTGGTTGGGGGGCTGTTTTTCTTTTTGATTTTGTATATTTTAGTGGTGAGGTAGTTTCCACCTTTGTTGACCTTAGTCTGTATGAACTAATTATGACTTAACCGATTATATGCATTGTGTTATTCAGGAAATTGTGAATCAGGTTAAGTTATCATTCGATAACGATCAGTTGATTTTCCGCATTCGAGTTAATTAAAGTGATGTTCCGGAAAAGGAAGATTTGAAAAGGAGGCAATTTTATATAACATTCAAAAAAAAAATTTACCCATTTTTCCGCAATGTTTTTTAGAAGTATTTTTTTGGGCGTTACACATATAATCTACTTCTCTCCTATATGGTCTTCTATTTTTCTTTGGTTGATAGCCAAGACCTCCATGATTACTTACATTTCTAGATGTAGGAAGTAGGTTGTTCAGGTTATAACTACTATATGTGAACTTTGCCAATTTATCATTCAAATCAGAAATTTCAGCATTTAAAGTCTCGCATTGATCACATGTAGGGGTTTCAATTAACTTAGTGGCGCAACTACATGAGGCGGAAGAATAAATAAGATCTAGAGTCTCATTTTCTAGTTTTAGTTCATTTAATTCCTCTTGCATTTTAGTTATTTTACTTTCATGCAACATGATAACTCGTTTTCTATCTACATATACTTTTGCTAATTTCTTAAGCTCCTCATGCAACTCAACAAATACACTATAGGAGATTCATCAGAACACGAAGAAGAGTCAGAATAATGTACCTAACTCGTGTCATTCGGATCGCTTGTGCTGCAATTTTCTTGAGTGTTTGCCATTAAGCACAATTTGGGCCTCTTCATCAGATGTGCTACTTGTTGTCTCATCCTCTGTTACATCCCATACTATATAGGCCTTCTTGGATTTAAAGTTCCGGGGGTTGCTCATATCATGTTCAACCTTCTTGAGGTGACTCGGGCATTGGAATTTCATATGGCACGGTTTGCCACACTCATGAAAAATGAGGCGATCTTTGGGACCTTTGCCTCTTCTGGTTGAATCACTTTCCTCTTTCTTTTGAAAGCGCCTAAACACTCCTTTCTTCTTGATAAATTTTCCAAACTTTCTAGCTAGGAGCATTAAGGTTTCATCATCTTATTCAGACATGGAATCATCATCATCTCTCACTTCTTGTGGTTGTGATGATGTAACTTTTAGAGAGATCCCCTTTTTCTTTCGGTTTGAATCTTCATGCATTGTTAAGCATCCTAACTCCATTTCGTGTTCTTGGAGTTTGCCAGAGAGAGTTGCTAGAGGCATTGTGTCTAAGTCTTTCAACTCCATAATTGCTATTACCTTGGGCTGTCATTTCCTATCACGACAACACAACACTTCGTTAGTAAGCTCACCAATAGCAAAACTCTTATATAAAGCAATTAAATGATTAATAATACGAGTGAATCTTTTATGCATTTCATTAATCAATTCATTTGGAAACATATGAAACAACTCATATTCATGTGTTAATGCATTCAATCTTGTGTGCTTAACCTCACTTGTGCCTTCGTGGGTTACTTGCAAAGTATCCCACATCTCTTTTGCATTTAGGCATTGTGACACCCGAAAAAATTTATCGTATGATAAGACATAGGTTATTATGTTCTTTGCCTTGAGATTGTGATGGACTTTATATCTTTCCTCGCCAGTCCACAATCACTTTAGTTTTTCTTTGAGCTCACCATCTACTAAGTGAAGTGGAGTAAAAGGCCCATTGACAACGGAGTCCCAAATATATGTGTCTATTGCCTCAATAGAGATTCATATGCGCACCTTCTAATAGGTGTACCACTCGCCACTGAAGAAATGAGGGCGGTTGATGGATGTGCCATCACCGCCGAAAGAGTTAGTTGAACCCATAGTGATTAATCCATTTGATCAACGAATTTAGCGGCCAAGCTAGCACCTTCGTACTAGCTCTGATACCACTTGTAGGGTACTAGTGAGGTAAGAATACACCTAGAGGGAGGTAAATAGGTGTAGCGGACCACTAATCCCGCTTTTCCGATATTTGCGCAGAATATAAAGCTGCTGTAGTTAATCGATTATCAATAGGGTTAATCGATTAAGGACAGTTCTGTTAATCGATTATACTGATTGTTTACTCTTTGAAAAACAATTTCTTGCTTTGAAAAACAGTTTCTTTACTATCTTAATATTGATTTGTGATTATCAATAGATTAACAAAAATTAGCAATTAATCACAGAATACAAATTAACTCAGAAAGTAAGTAAAGACAGAAACGTAAAGAGATAGGGAAAGATAAAATATTCTCAAGGATTTTATCCTGGTTCATTTGTGGGTCCACTTGCAAACTACATCCAGGCCTCCCACTTGATCTAGGATATTTTTCTTTACTAGCAGAAATGTAATTCAATTACAAACTCACTTTCAATGATCTTAGCAGAAACTTCTTTCTTGAAACCATTGAGCCACCAAGCTCGGTTTGACCTCTATCTACGCCTACTTGGATGCCACACCGTTCGCACAATCAAGACTCCCTAGCTTGTGAAGACTAGTGATTCTCAACTTGTGATGATACCACACACTACGAGAATTATCCTCAATTTACAGAATTTTTCCGTGTTACTTTGCACACAAGATTGTGCAGATATAGACATTCAAATCGGCTCTCTATAACCCTTGATAGAAGATCTCACAAACATCCCTAAGAACTAGATGTAGAAATCATGCAAGATATTTCAAGTGAATGAAAGTGTTTGGCACAATGAAAAGACTTTCTCTCTTTTCTCTCTTGAAAATGTATGCTACAAAAACTTCAAAGAATCAACAAGATAGCTTCATAAACTTAAGCACAATAAATCTGTTTTTTTTTCTTTCAGTTCTATTTCATTGTTATTTTGAAAGTGTGGAAAGCTATTTTAAAACCTGATTTGATTATGTTTCAAAATAACAGATTTTGTTCATAACTGACTCAACTGATATTAATCGATTAAATGTCAAGTTAATTGATTAACATGTTTCTTGAAAATAGATTTTCAGTTATGGCTTAATCGATTAGAAACTTGCTTAATTGATTAATAAGTAGAAATCTTGGGAGGTTAGCTTCTGTAACTCCATTTAATCGATTATGTCTTTCCTTAATTGATTAACGGATTTCACCAGGACTTAATCAATTACCAAATGGGTTAACTGATTAATATTGTTTTAAAGACAGTTTTTCTAACTATATGATAAATACCCTATATGCAATATGATTTTACAAATGATTAAACCTTTATAATTTTTCATATCCATCGTATCCTAGGCTTGAACATGTTTATTCAAACTAATTAAACATGTTAATGTGTAATTATACTTTATTTTATAAACTGCTTCAACGAGAATTTGACTTCAATAAAATAAGACATTATTGTGATGTACATTAATGAAATGTTTTAAATTTTAGTTGTAATTGTGTTGTGATTTCAAGCACCATTGTGGACATTGCAAACATCTAATTACAAATTGATATTGTTGTGGTGTAAAATTTTATATAATTAAAAAATATACTTCAATTTGATGGGCCTAATTAATACAGTCTAATGCGACTTAAATGTAGTATAACGTAGTTATATTATTTCCCAATATGATTTTATCATTGTGATTCAATATTATAGTATATTTGTGGAGTGATATGATTATTGATATATTATTATTGTAATGTTAAAGACAAATCAAGGGCTATAATTCACAATTTATTAAACTACAACAATATATTATTTGTGAATAGTGGAGAAATTAGACTAAATTTGTATCTATAAAAACAGTTATATATATGTATATATTTTGGTGGAACTCATGATATCATGATTGACAAACTTAACACAACTATATACTAGCTATTAAAACAATAAATTATTTATATATATATATTAGAGAAATAAATATTATTTTTGTATATAATTAGAAAAGGAATGTTAAATCAATATTAAAATATTTAATTGTACCGTATTAGAGTGTCAAAAATAATTGTGTCTATTAATATCCGTAAAATATTCACAATAAATATCTACAATAATAGTTTATGGATGAGGAAAACAAAAATTATCATATCTACTCTATAGTACTTCCATATTTATAATTTTATTTTTTATTAAATATTATATAGTATATATTATATATTATATTTTTTATTACTAGATTATATATATTATCTATTTACTATTATTTCCTAAAGAATTTAATGAGTGGACTATAGTAGCAAATTTATCATAAAATATATTATTATCGATGAAATAATCATTTTTATACATATTATTATTATAAAATATATAATTATATAATTAAATTTGAAAAAACATTAAGTACTCACAAATAGGTATATGAGCACAAATAATTACTACTAGTGCACACCCTATTCAATTATTATCCCTATATTTTAACAACCATGCCCCTTCTATTTTTGTAAAAATAATTATCAAATTTAAAATTGTATATATTATTTTAAAGTACATATCTATAATAATGAAATTTTTGGTGATATATAATTACGAGTTTCTAATTTAATAAAAAAGTATTTGGAATATATTTTTATTCACTTTTCCATAATCAATAAATTAATTTCAAACAATCTTAATTGTAATCTCTCCACCAATACTCGGACAAATTATACCTAGGACTTAAATCAACGAAGCTATTATAACTTGAACATAGTTTTCATATTTGAGTTTGAATACAATTGTATTAAATACATGATATTCAAATAATTTAAAAGCATATTTTTACTGAAATAGGGAAATTAATATTAAAAGGTGCTCTCTACATTAATATAACAATTTGAAATATGATATTTTGTCATTAACTTTTCCGCTACTTAAACCTAATAAATTACGCATAGACAATGTAAAGGCTCTAAATCATATCATCAAAATGCTATCTATACGAATAAGTCTCATCTACAAATTTTATTAAAAATAAGTTTTTACGGTAACCTAATGAAGCATATATTATGCATTAAATACTCAATATATGACTTTATTACAGTTTTTGGTAAAATCATTGTCTAAATAAACACTTTTTTATGAAAATAGGTTTTTTAAAATAGTTTTTCAAAATTATCGCTTTCATAAATACTTTTCCTCTGTAATTAATTCCATTAAAAAATTTCATAAAAACTACACGTACGTCTTACTTAAATATATTTATAATTGCTTTCCTTAAATTATTTTGCAATAAATTCTTGAAAAATAAATGATGGACGTATGGTTGAAAAGATTTAGGGTTCTCATTTTTTACTCAATTTTAGATTTGGGAAATATAACCTAATAAGGAAAGGATGAGTGTTGTAACGCCTCAAAAATCATTTCATATTTAATATATTTAATCTCTTAGAAAATTTGGTAAATTTTTCTTTCCTTTTTTTTATCTTTTATGTAACCTATAACTTACAAATAATTTTCACTTTTACCTTATTCCATTTTCAAGACGTCACATTTTCAAACCTTGCGGAAATAAAATTCTTAATACATTGAAGATAATTAAATGAACACAATTCTTTTCTGAATACTTCTCATTCATAAAATTCTTGAATAAATACAAAATTGTATACATTGTGAAATCTATTCATCTCCACAAATAAATAAAAAACTGAAAATACAAAGAAAATAATGTCGGGCATTGACATTATAAAAATTACATCACACAGGTTCCTATCACAACAAAACAAAAGAGAAACCTTCTAAGTCGGAGATGCACTGGAAGCCTCACTAGGTTCTTCCTCCACCTCCGATTTAGAAGTGATCTCAATGACCTCAAATGAATCTTCTATGCAGATAAGCTCTACACAGTCGTTGTTGTCTTCCTCCTCCTCCACTCCCCAATCCATCGAGAGGTTCGGGGTGTACTCCCTTGGCATGGCCCCGTCTGTCTCTCTTGGCGCCGATCCTGATGATGAGAGGACGGTGTCGTATCAAACACTTTCTGGGCATCCCTCTCATCGATCCTGCTTGCAAAGATGGGTTGTTAGAGATCGTCTAGTTTGTGCTATGAGCACTGTCTGATCCAAAAGAATACCTCATCCAAGAATACATGGGACTCGTCTCACCTAGACTTTGCCTCAAGACGTTGCTGACGCATCACCGCCATCAACTGTGTCTCTCTCAACATCTCGGGGCTCATTCATCTCCTGTATATTTCCTCTCCACTACTTCATTTTTTACCATGGATATGCACCCTAACCGAAATTAGCAAATTATGTCTTTTAATCCATCTTTTCTAGCGATGTGCCCATCCTAAGACATCTCCCATTGGGAATGAGATAAGTGCCAAACATACCTAAATTTTATACCCTTTTATGGCACTTATCTTAAGCATAATTGAGAAAAACCAACTTAAAACAATACTTTTTGTATAAAATATCACAATCTTGTATATTTGTGTTTGTATTTCTTTTTTATGTGTTTTGTAGGACATAGAAAGAAGAAGAAAAGAGAAAAAAGACTCGTGGTCAAAACGTAAAAGAAGTCAAAATGAAGGTGCTCTAGCAGGCAGTTGAGCATGGACCAAGCTACACTAAGTTGACCTGGACACCAACCTGACCTGGACGAAGCTGCTCAAGCAAGAAGCTGAGCGGACCTGCTTGGCGGCTCAGCCTAGCACCAGACTAATCCTGACACGGTCAGAACTCAAGCTTGGCTCGGTCAGCAATGAGCCTAGCACACACCCAAGGTGTTGAACAAGCAGCTCAGCAGTGCAACCAGACTCCTACCTAAGTCAGCAAGCCCCATGCCACGTCCAAGTCAGCACGGTCAAAGCTGCTGAACAAGCAGCTTAGCGGTGCTACAGGTGTGCTAAGCGGTGTGCACCAGGTTTGACTTAGCAATCAAGCAAATCATGAAGTCACCAATGACATCACTTCAGGTAGCCCACCATAGGCTTTTCAGAGTAGCTCACCATAGCGAGTCCCATAGCTCACAACTAGCTTTGATGAGTCAAGCATAAGGAGGTGACAAAGAAGGAGGTGACAAAGCTTCTTGATCAAGTGACCAAACCCATGCTGAAGGGTTTGGTCAACTGCTGAGCGGTGCTAACAAGCAGCTCAACGGCTCCAGGGAACTTCTATAAATAGAGGCACATTTCATTCGAATCAAGAATATCATATCTCACATTTTTATTCACATTTTAACTAGAAATTCTCCCCTGAAGTTCTCTCTTCTTGTTCTTAGGAACTTTATTTAAGTAAGTTTTGTAATTTTAGTTTATAATTCATGAGGAGAAAAGGAGAAGGCAAATGAGATGCAAAAAGTCAATTTTGTAATCTCATTTGGAATTCAAAGCATCCAATCCTTGGATGGATGGCTCATGCTCCTAACAATTTCTTTTGAATATGGTTATGTATTTCTACTTCTTCTTATATTGTAAAGTTTGAATTTTAATCATTCAAGTTGGTGCTTTGATTAATTTTACTCGGTTGAGAAATTCTTAATGATCTTTTTAGATTGATCACCTAAAAATTGATTTCAAGCCATAAAATCACTTGTCTCAAACACTTAACAAATAAACTAAGAAGTAGTTGTACTACTTAGTTTATTTTTAGATTGATCACCTAAAAATTGATTTCAAGCCATAAAATCACTTGTCTCAAACACTTGATAAATAAACTAAGAAGTAGTTATACTACTTAGTTTATTTGCCAAGTTAAGCATACTTTTCTTAAGATCTTATATTCCTTACTACTTTGATATTAGAGTAGCCAAGATTAGGGTGTGGCAACCTAGTCTCTTTATGGACGTAATATTGTCTAGTAATAAATATAAGTGATTATCATTCTACCATTTTAGGACATACACTAAAAGGAGGATTTTAGAACTTGGTGTTTGGAGTTAACCAAAGTAAAACATAAGAACTTGTCTACGTAGTTCAAATTCATAAGAAGTTGAGAAATGTTTTCCTTATTCAAAATGACTTTGGCTCCTCAAGAATTTGTTAACATTTAGTATGTTTCTTGTTAATTGTATATATGAAATTCAATTCAAATCAAAACCAAAATATGTTTAACTCATTATTTGTGCATTGACATGTTCATATGATTCAGTCTATTAGGCAATTCCTTGTGGTTCGATATAACCATATACTATACTACAATTGAATCTTGAAAATGTGTAAATTGTAAAATAGTAATGTGTTATCAATAAATTTATTTGTTGAAAACACCTTTTAATACACAAAAGTGATGAAGCTAACTTAATAACTTTTATTTATTGTTATTTACATTCCACAATTTATTTATTCTTTAATACCAACCTTCCTTATGGAAGAAATTTGGTTTGTTAATAAACGAAACCCGAAAGGGAGTAAATAAATAAAGGTCACTAAATTTTATTATTTTTTTGTTCTTTATTTATTTATTTGTTTCTTACAACTAACTATTCATCACTTTTGTACATTAGAATACTGTTAAATCGGTGTTGGAATTTATTTCACAAAAACGAGATGGTATTCAAAGGTACTTAATAATTATGTAATAGGGGATTGCTTCAATACCATTATACCAACGTTAGAATTTATTCCAACAAAGCCGAGATGGGGCAAAGAAGGAATAACTTATTCACATGATTATTAAAAGTAAGTTATAACTGGAATATTCTTGAAACAATTATACCGGTGTTGGAATTTATTTCAACAAAGCCGA
>NC_032020.1:7611577-7615069 GCF_001865875.1 Lupinus angustifolius
TTCACTTACTTAATCAAATAAAAAGAAAACACACCGAATTGAGGCAAGTTCTGCTTTCAACGAATTGGCACTACTACCGAGACGATTTGTTGAGAGGGTAAAAGTTGTAACAGAATGCTTCTATTAGATCCCGATCTTAACATTTAAACGAAATGAGAATAATTTCGGCACCACTACGAACCGTCGCTGAATTATCCTAGACGAATCTCAAGCCAAGCCACTTACGTCCAGACGATCTTGCTGCATGGGCACAACATAATACTTCTTAGCACCACTGTGAACCATCGCTGAATCATCCTGGACGACTCCTCTAACCAATCCTCTTACGGTCAAACGATCTCGCTGCGTGGGCATATTATCACACCCTCAGGTCTCGCCTTTAACAAAGCAATTCCTTGCTTTTATTACTTTCAAGAAATTCATATAGTTATTTACCTTTACAACTTCTTGATAGCAAACATGCCAATAGGCTCTCGTATATATGAGAGTTATCGTTCAGACGACTTAAAAATAAGTCATCTATGTATGGAGCCCTCTCGCTCAAACGAGGGCACATCCATTTTTGAAGCATTTGTGGCTTAAGCGAGAAAACAATCAGTTTTCTTGGCTTAAGCGAGAGCTGTCTCATCCCGAGCTAAAACACTCGTTTTCTCTAGACACTTCTCGCTCTAATGAGAGTTGTCTTGCTCAAGCGAGAAGAGTCTGGATATCATTTTAATTACTTTTCTCAAGGAAAATATTTCTCATTTCCAAACAAATAACTCATCTAACATTGTCCAAAGATATAGTTTTTCCATCTAAGAACAAGGAAGAAATTTCAAGATTTACAAAAGTCAAAAACTACATAAAGGTTCATATGATTTTATTAGCATCGCCTTTAGTTATGCCTTCATATAATACTTAAAGAACAAATATAAACTCTAGTTTATGAACAACATAATAAAAGCTCATAACTTTCTATGAAGTATGAGAAGAAGAGAAAATAAAAGACTACCTTAGTTTATATAGGGAATTTAGTGTAAAAATGAGAGAATGGGGTGAGGTATTTATAAGAGAGCCTCACCCTCATCAAATCAGAAAATTTAATGCAAATGAAGTAGATTTAGAATAGAATAGGTGATGTGTCTAATGATGGTGGAGTGAGAGGAGTTGTTGAGTGATTTAGGGGATTTTGGAAGCTTTTAAATTACTTGTGTAAAAAGTAAGTGGCTCATGAAATCATGACTTCCAACTTTATTGATATGATGTAATTTCCCAAAGAAGATCGTGTCCGAACATTTTCGGATAATTTCGTCCGGAAATATACAATCTCTCGATTTAGGATATTTGCCCAAAACGTCGAAACTTGAATTTCAAGGTGAAAAATATCTAGAGATGTGTTACGGACAATCTTGATGTCTATTTTGACTAGAAATGATATTTCGAAGCCAACCGTGAAATTGGAATTCAATTCCGAGTTACAAAACTCAAAAACTGGGTAAAAACTCGATAAAACGACCCGAAATCGTCTCAGAAATTTTTATTCTCCAAAAATCTTGAAAACATAGGAAAAGCAAGAAAATCATAATACAAGACTAAAACTCAACTGAGGTTTACCCTAAAACATTATTGATTGTTTTCTATTATTAATTCATTAATACTAATTACTTAATTAAAAGTGCTCTGAAAACACAGTGTTACAAGTGTATACTTCATTATGAGTGTGTGACCGTCACATTTGAAAAACTAATAAATAAAAATTTTAAAATGTTGTGTGCAATGTAAGTATTAGGTCAAATAAATTTTCAAAATATTAAAATCCAGGTATAAATGATAATTAATTGAATCGAGGAAATAAAATCAATCAAACTCACCAAACTAACCTATACTATTAAATATGGTTTAATTTGGTTTGGATATGGCGGGTTCAGGAATCAATCCAAATTCGCTTACCCCTTGACACCAAGATAAAGACCAAAAAAGACATTTTCCATAATAAATATATAATTTTTAAATTCTAACTTAAATTCAATAACTTTTTTATTTAAATAAAAAAATAAGATATATAATATTTTTTTATTAAAAAAATTAATTCGAATAATGTAGTACTAGTGTTGATGCCAAAACAACTCAAATCATGGATCGTATGTTATATATTTCTATATAAAGTCATTATGCCAGATATCGTAATAAACAGCTGCCATTCAACAACGGAATTTTGAACGGCGGTGTTGAAAATGAGGCGGAAGAACATCAACAACACATAATAAAACAGGCGCTGTCAATTTGTGTAACTTCAACAGTGCATTCTTGACAATGCGCTATTGAACTTCAGTTACGTTAGTACTGACTTGAATTATTTATTTTTAACAGTGCATTTGATAGAAAGCATTGTTGATGAGAATATATGCAACAACACATATTTAAGGAAGCGCTGTTGAAGATGACATAGTAACAACGCTTGCTTAATTATATGTTGTTGATTTTTTACGACTTTTTAAGCGTCCGAGAAATTAATGGTGGAGTAGTAATGCGTCTCGTCGTTTTTTGAAGTATTAGTGGTTGAGTAGTTATGCGTTTCTTGGTTGTTGAAATATTAATGGTTGAGTGGTTATACGTCTCTTCGTTTGTTGAAATATTAATAATTGTTCATCTATAAATATTGTGGTTCACTCAATGTTCTAATTCATCAGTAAGCTTAGTGCCTAAGAGTATGTGTTTCTATAAGAGTATGTTCATGAAGATAGGAGGTAGAAAACACAAAGTAGTACAAAAGAGAGCAATACTACGAAGAGTGAAAAAGAGAAAAAGCACCCATATTTGTATAGAGGAGTCGAAGAAAAAATTGCGTTTCTGTTTCAGAATAATGTCAAGGAGGTTTTTAACAAGTTTTGATTTCAGAAGGAATGTGGCTGTCATACAAGATTTGCGTGAGATGAAGCAATTGAAAGTAAATAAAAGGAAAAGGGGAATGAATTATTTAGTTCATTGAGCTCTTTCAATTTTTATTTATCTCTTTCAATTATTTTCCTTCATCATCTGCAACAACTCTTAAAGTTCATTGATTTCTCTCATTCGATTTTCATGGGAAAAGGACCCAGATTTTAAAAGGAAATCAATAAACTGTTGTACAAGATTTGTGTAGAGGATAGAGGAAAAAATTGTGGACAAGATTATTTCCTCTTCTACCAAATCATATTTAGTCATTATATTCGCATGTACCAAATCATTTAGTTCATTATAATGTATTTTGCCTCTCTGAATGAATAATAAAACAATTATTTAGGATGTTAATTTCTGTGTTTTGTTAATTATTTGGATGGTTATTCTCTTTAATATGTTGGCATTGTTCCTTATTAATAATCACAATAAATAAATTATCAATACTTAATAAATACAAAAACAAATTAACAAAATGTAATGTTTAATATTTTATCCAGTTTCGTATTAATAAACACAATTATATAATAATAATCTACTTCATGGCAAATTCATGTTAATTTAAGTAAATTC
>NC_032020.1:7615169-7616395 GCF_001865875.1 Lupinus angustifolius
TTGATGATGTCAATACAACAACGCTACCATAAATATGTAATGTTGAAGAGGTTAATACAACAGCGCTATCATTAATATGCACTGTTAAATGGTTACTACAGTTTAAATATCTAAAACATGAGTCTTTTCCTCTACGCTCTCAAACTTACTCCAAAAGAAATCCTCACACTCTCAACAAACCCTCATACTCTCATAAACTGAAAATAATTCATCAATGGCTTCCTAAAGTGGGGATCAATATATCTCATAGTGGTTGTGAAGCTTCACCGACTCCACAAGACCAACAAATCGTAGTGCAAAAACGACCTCCACGTGGAATGACTTCCATGAAGAATGTCATTCGGCCAAGAAGCAAGGATGTGAAAATAAAAGTTTAATGGAACTCTAAAGGCCAACCATTAAACAAGAAGGGTGGCAACGCATTGGTAAGCTACATTGGTGTTGTTGTTAGGCATAATCTGAAGCTAACAATCAAGAAATAGAGTGATGTAGAGAATACCGTGAAGGAGCATATTTGGAATGAAATAAGAGTAAGTTTATTTTTTTAGTTTTTGTGTTTTCATGCAATGTACGTATATGTGTTACGTTTTTATGCAATGTACGTAGATGCATGTAATATATAACATATATGTGTTTTTATTTCATGCAACTTTTGATGTTGATGAGGAGCATAAGGATTATATCCTTAAATTGGCTCGCAAGGCTCTCCGACCATTCCAAACTGATGCCAGAAAACTACTCAGAGATGCTGATGGCAATGTCAACCTAAAACCTTCAACTAAATATGAAAATATAATTGATGAAGAGGATTGGAAGACTTTTGTCACCCTACGCACAAAAGACGAGTCTTTCTTGGTAAAATCATATTCTTTGTATTGACTTTTGTACATATGCTTTTGTATACCATTGTTGATATTAATGTTATTTATTGTTTCAGAAATTAAGTAATGAAACCCGCAAGAGGGCATCCAAGCCTTTATATCCATACCGAGCTTCTCGAGGGGGGATAAAGGAATCGAGAAAAAAATTGTAAGTATTGTTAATTTGTAAGTATAGTATTGGTTATGTTTTGTATGCACATATATCTAATTACATTATTATTGATTATGTTTTGTTAGTTGGAGAACAATAGCGATAAACCTATGACTCCACATGGATTAGAACGCGATGTTCTATGGGTGGATGCCCGTAAGAACAAGGATGGTGTCATCGATAATGAGGAAGTT
>NC_032020.1:7616495-7640855 GCF_001865875.1 Lupinus angustifolius
TGAAGGCAGACCAACTACAAATGATGATTTATATACGAGAGATGATCACGATGAAGGGCTTTGGGTAAATCAATATGCTCCTCCAGACAAGGATGACCCTAAAAGGCAAAAACAGTCGAAGAAAATGAAAAAATAGATGCAAGTAGCCTTTGTATAATTTTGATTGTTTGTAATTTGTATAATATTGTTTCTTTGTAATTTGTGTAATTTTTTTATTTGTAATTATGTACTCGGTCAAAACATAACTGGCTTTATATTCATTGCTGGTATTTTGTATTGTATTGATGTTTAATAAAACAACTTCTGGTTTGTATTAATGTGGTTGTGCTGTTGAGAATGTATGTTCTGCTAATAAATGTATATGCATGTATTAATTTATACAAATCAATAGAGAATTCTAGGGGAAGCCTTGACATGTCCTGTTGTAAAGGATAACTACGACATCGCTTTTTACAGAAAGCATTGTGGTAGTTATCCTTTACAACAGCGCTATGCATGTGATGCCTAGTTATATTAAGGTGTTGTTTGTGAAAATTTATTAATAATACATACAACAACGATTTTCTGTTATTTTGCTGTTAAATATATGAACTTCAATAGCGCAGGTAGAAGCGCTGTTAATAAGACCTATAAAATGCGTTGTTAACAAGACCTATAAAATGCGTTGTTAATAAGACCTATAAAATGCGTTGTTAATAAGACCTATAAAATGCGCTATTTATTTAAGACTATATAACAACGCTTTGTGGACTACGCACTGTTGTATTGATCCACTATATGACAACGCTTTTTATGTGGTGTGCTATGGTATATAATCAATACAACAACATTTTTGAAGCGCTAATAATGATGACCATATACTACTGTGATCAAATAGAAAATGCCGTAAGCGTTGTTATACATCTAAAATAAGCGCTATTGAACGACAACTCTAGCGTACTGAGTTGAAATGTTGAAATACATGTAACTATTGGATTATATAGATAAATAGACAATGTATTTAACATTCTTGCATTTATATATAATTAATTTTTTTTGTTTTGGATATTTATGTCTATTTGTGTGAGCAGATATTATTTGATATAACAAATGATGCATTAATACTACTGTTACATAAAACAATATTGTTGTTAGAGCTTTCTAAAGCAAGAGTATGTGTCATTGAAAGTGGTGTTGGGTATCAGCAAGTGAGAATACACCTAGAAAAGGGGTTGAATAGGTGTCACGGATCACTTACTCCAATTTTCCTATATTTTGCGCAAAACTGAAAATTATTGCACTTAATCGATTAAGATTAGTATTAATCGATTAATCTATGCTAGACTTAATCGATTATGCATGTGGATAATCGATTATCCTGAGTTCTTGCAGATTCTATATTTTAATGTTTTCTTGCTACATAAGTCACCAATTACCAATCCTTATGTAGTTAATTGATTACAGAGATTACAGAATGATGTTTACATAGATTATAACATGTAATACATAATCAATTTGATTAGCAAGAATATAACAAGCAAAAGTAAATGAGATTAGAGTTAGAAAATTGTGCACCAGAAATTTTTTACCCTCGTTCGTTTTCGATCTACTGTAAACTACATTTAAGCCTCCCCTTTTGATCTCAGAAGATTTTTCTTCTTCGTTATTGAAATATGTTTGATACACACAAACTTCTAATAAACGATAAAACTAAGACGCTACTTTCTTGGACTCTACAAGCTTGACAACTCCCATTTGACCTCTCTATCTCGTCTACTAAGATCACCTATCTTCTTATGATTAGGCCTGAGTCAGGTATCGCTTGCACCAAGACATCCTAGTCTTCGTGAAGAACAATAAGATCTCTTTTTGAAGTGAAGTTACTCATGAAGAGATCACTTTCCTTGATTGAAACATATTGAGTTTTCTTGAGTACTAAAAACTCGAATATAACAATGTAAACTCAACTTAAAAATACTAAGCAGAATACTCACGAGAACCTATTCTATATGAGAAATTTATGCAAAGGTTTTCACAAAACAAATTTCACAATTTTCAGAAAATGGACTTTTCTTACTTTCACTTTAAAAACTTATCAAGAAAACAAGAATGAATGTTATGCATGAAAATCCCTTGAGATGTATGCTACAACTTCAAATTCTAAGCCCTATTCGACATGTTCTTATTCTCTAAACTTGTCTAATGCAACCTATATGACAATGTATGCTCAAAGATCTTCTGAATATGCAAGATATGAAAATATGAACCTTATACCACATGGGCCAGAATTCCAGCATTTATACCAAACATACTCATGTTGTTATTAATCGATTATGCATCCACTTAATCAATTAGCGAGCTGTTAAAAGTTAATTTTTATGTTACGTCTAATCAATTAACACACCATCATGATCAGATTGGTTAGCTATTGTAATTCTCGATAATCGATTACACATAATACTTAATCGATTATACTGATTAAAAATACTTTTCTTTATGTAAGGTAAACTACCTATATGATATGCACATGTTATAAGTACTTTTTCAAATATAATACATTTAATGTATAAGACTATGTAAGTGAATGCATGAGCCTACTTATCATATGATATCTAGATGTGATGTCTCAATTTCAATCATTTTAAGACTTTTAATAAAAGTAAAGCTTACAACTCCCTAAGTCTATAAATGTAACCCTTGAGTGTTCGGCTCGTTGTTTGTGGTACAATCTTCAAGCTTACTTGCATGTATGTTATCTTTATCACAACAAAGGGTAGCGTCAAATGTGAAAGTCTTAATTATTTGCGCTTTTAAGTGGAGAATCAACAATGTCTGCACAAGTGAGTATCATAGATTTGCCACATTCAACAATGATCACTTGAGTAGACATGGTTGTATATAGGAAAATTAATATCACTTGCTTTAGAATGTCTTATTTATTTTCCACTTTCTATATATATAATGCTTGCTAGGAAAATGTTAAGTGGGATTTGGAAAATAGCTATACCCTAGTGCTCATCCTCTATGGCCTCATCTATGGTCTTAGGCTCTAATTGTGATACGAAAGCAACAAAATTACAAAAGTTACACAAAGAACTACGGGTTACCACCTCCATAGTGATATCACCTATTATTTTATCAAGTGGATGGTCTTTCTTGGTTTTGCACATCCTCGACAAGTCTTGATGGTCCTCATTGACTTCTTGATCATCCTAAGCCTCTTTGTCCTTTTCCAAGTCTTTAATGAATGCTTCTTCAAAATCACCTATAACATCATCAGACAAAACCTTTCTCTTCTCTTTTATAGAAGATTCGTCAAAATGAATATGGATCAATTCTTCTACAATCATTGTATATTTATTAAAAACTCTAAATGCCTTACTTAATTTACTTTATCCTTGAGTGACAGATCAAGACCCTTTAATTGATTACTCATCATATGCCTCAAACATCTAATATCTAGATATGAGTCTTGTCCTTGTGTGTGAAGGCATACTTTCAAAACAATTTACTTGGTTTGTTTGGGTACCCAAACTATATTGGGTCCCTTGTTGTTAGTAACCAAAGGACATTGTCCCTTTTTCACCCAAACATAAGTACCAGTAGGCACACCATACTTTCTAATATAACACGCAATGGATGTATGGCCATGAGTGCCACAATAGAAACATGTACGCACGCGAATATGTCACTTTTTATGAGTATGGACTACAGGTCTCCTATATGGCCTTTTCTTATTCGTTGGGGGTTTATATCCTATTCCCATATGGTTACTAGCATTTCTCGATTTAGCAAGTAATGTGTCTAGATTAACTATACTCTATGTGAACTTTGTGAGTTTTTCTTTTAAATTTGAATTCTCAGTTTGCAAAGTCTCGCAAGTATCGCATACAACAGGTTGACATAAATTATTTTTAGAGAAATCACATGAACTACAAGAATATATTAAATCAAGAGTTTCATTTTCCAATATTAGTTCATTTAACTCATTTTTCATTTTAATGATTTGTTGTTCATGCAATAGGATTACCCGTGTCCTATTTACGCTAATCCTAACAAGCTTTTTCAATTCCTTATGTAATTCAACAAATGCATTATACAATTCATCATATGTAGGGGAGTCATAAAAAAAGATGAAGTTTCAGAATATACCTCATTCGCATCATCCTGCCACTAGAGCTGCAAGCATCTTGCGTTTTTACCATTAAGCATAGTTTCACAGACTCCTTCTCATCAGATGTGCTCGATGTTGATTCCTCCTCGGGAGCATCCCACACAATGTATGGTCACCTTTGATTTGAAGTCTCGACGAGTGCTCTTCTCATATTCAACCCTTTTAAGTTAGGTCGGACATTGTAGCCTCATGTGTCCAGCCTTCCCACATTCATGGCAAGTGAAGCACTCCTTTGGGTTCTTGCCTTTCTTGGTTGAGTCTCGTGCTTCTTTCTTTTGAAACCACTTGAATCCCCCTCTTTTCTTCAAGAATTTGCCAAATTTTCGTACTAGGAGATTCATGGTTTCGTCATCCAAATCAAAGTCAAAATCGTCATTCACTTTCTCTTCATGATCTTGTGACGTGGTTGCTTTGAGAGATATGCATTTCTTCTTCCTATATGAATCCTTATTCATCATCAAGCGCCCTAACTCCATCGCGTGTTTCTGGAGTTTGCCAAACAATGTCGCTAAAGGCATGGAATCCAAGTCTTTCGACTCCATGATTGCAATTACTTTCGGTTGCCATTACCTATCAAGACAATGCAAAAATTTGTTAGTTAATTCTCCTTTAGCAAAATATTTATCAAGGGAAACTATAATGGTTAACAATGTGAGTAAATTGCTTTTCCATTTCACTAATAGATTCATTTGACAACATGCGAAATAACTCGTACTCATGTGTAAGCACATTTAGCCTAGCATGCTTAACTTTGCTCGTGCCTTCATGAGTCACTTGTAAAATGTCCCACATTTCTTTCGCATTTTGGCACTGCGAAACCCTAAAGAACTCATCATATGATAGGATCGATGTGATAATGTTTTTATGTCCAAGGTTATGATGAACCTTCCTACGCTCACAATTGGTCCAAAGACTTTTTGGTTTTTCTTTGGGTTCATCGTCCACCAAGTGGAGTGCAACGAAAGGACCATTGACCACAAATTCCCAAATGTTTGTGTCCATTACCTCAATGAAGATCTTCATGCGCATTTTCCAATAGGTGTACCCCTCGCCACTAAATATTGGAGGGTGGTTGATGGATGCGCCATCATCGCAAAATTAGTTTGTGGAATCCATCTTATTATCCTTTAGGATGGAACGAATACGTGGTCAAGCTAGCACTTTCGTACTAGCTCTGATACCAGTTGTTGGGTATCAGCAGGTCAGAATACACCTAGAAGGGGGGTTGAATAGGTGTCGTAGATCACTTACTCTGCTTTTCCTATATTTTGCGCAAAATAGAAAACTATTGCACTTAATCGATTAAACTTGATATTAATCGATTAATCTGTGCTAGACTTAATCGATTAATCTATGCCGGACTTAATTGATTATGCATGTGGATAATGAATTATCATGAGTTCTTGCAGATTCTTGATTTTAATGGTTTCTTGTTATGCAAGTAACCAATTACCAATCCTTATGCAGTTAATTGATTACAAAGATTAAAGAATGATGTTTACACAGATTATAACATGTAATACATAATCAATTCGATTAGCAAGAACATAATAACAAAAGTAAATGAGATTAGAGTTAAAAAATTGTGTACAAGGAACTTTTTAACCTGGTTCATTTGTGGTCCACTGCAAACTAAATCCAGGCCACCCCTTCTGATCTCGGGAGATTTTTCTTCTTCACTATTAAAGTATGTTTGATACACACAAACTTCCAATAAACGATAAAACTAAGACGCAACTTTCTTGGACTCTACAAGTTTGACAACCTCGGTTTGACCTATCTTCTCGCCTACTACGATCAGCTATCGTTCCACGATTAGGCCTCAGCCACATATCGATTGCACCAAGACCTCCTAGTCTTCTGAAGAACAACAAGATCTCTTCTTGAAGTGAAGTTACTCACCAAGAGATCACTTTCCTTGATTGAAAAATATTGAGTTTTCTTGAGTACTGAATACTCGAATATAACAATGTAAACTCAACTTAAAAATACTAAGTAGAATACTCACGATAACCTATTCTATATGAGAAATTTATGCAAAGGTTTTCACAAAAAAAATTTCAAAATTTTCAGAAAACAGACTTTTCTTACTTTCACTTTAAAAACTTATCAAGAAAACAAGAATGAATGTTATGCATGAAAAGCCCTTGAGATGTATGCTACAACTTCATGTTTTAAGCCCTATTTGACATGTTCTTATTCTCTAAACTTTTCTAATATAACCTATATGACAATGTATGCTCAAAGATCTTCTGAATATGCAAGATATGAAAATATGAACCTTATACCACATGGGCCAGAATTCTAGCATTTATACCAAACATACTCATGCTGCTATTATTGATTATTCATCCACTTAATCGATTAACAGGCTATTAAAAAATTTATTTTTTCTGTTATGTCTTAATCAATTATACAATGTCTTAATCGATTAACACATCATCAACATCAGATTGGTTAGCTATTGTAATTCTCGATAATCAATTACACATAATACTTAATCGATTATACTTATTAAAAATACTTTTCTTGATGTAAAGTAAACTACCTATATGATATGCACATGATATACATAGTTTTTCAAATATAATACCTTTAATGTATAAGACTATGTATGTGAATGAATGAGCCTACTTATCATATGATATCTCGATGTGTTATCTCAACTTTAATCTAATTTATATTAAGGCTCATGTGAGACTCCACTTAGGTTTACCTAACCTAGACTCGATTTAAGGAAATCATTTTAAGACTTCTAATAGAAGTAAATCTTACAACTCCCTAAGTCTATAGATGAAACCCTTGAGTGTTCGGCTCGTTGTTTGTTGTACGATCTTCAAGCTTACTTGCATGTCTGTTGTCTTCATCAAAACTTAGGTTAGCGTCAAATTTGAAAGTCTTGACTCTTTGCGCTTTCAATCTCCCCCGTTTTAATGATGACAAACTCTACACCAAATCATTGTTTGATGAGCTTGATGATGATCAAGATGTGTTTTCTTAGGTGGGTTAAATGTCAAAGTTGTGCTGCTCCCCCTCACTTTGTTCTCCCCATCAACCAAGCAATGAGGTGATATAAGCAAGATTTTGGTAGAAAACTTACGGAAGCTCAACAACATGAAACACGTCAAACAAAAAAACAAATTTTCTCCTCCTTTTGACATTATCAAAAAGTATAGATAATTAAATGGTAATTACTGGTCAAAAGTAGGAAGAGATATTATAGTTGGTGAAATGAAACTGTAATTAATCATGAAGTACAAGTTGTGATTGATTAACTAGTTTCTAAGAATTGAACAAGTAAACAAATCACTAGATTTAATTGATTATCAAGGCACTTAATCGATTAAACTTAGAAGAATAGAATATGAACAAAGTTTGTATGATATATCCAACATGTATAAACGCAGTCAGACATTGAATGATTAATAATTCTGATTTATTCAGCTTAAGCATGTATTAATCAAACATATATAGTATACACATAAGATATGGTCAAGATTCTCATAAAAACCACAATTCATAAACTATTGACATAATTAAACATTGTTCAACAAAACATGAAATAGCGAATTAAAGAGAATACATAGTAAGAGTTTGAAAGCATGTTATAAGAAAAAGACACAATGCCCAAAATGAAATGATGTACTAGACCCAAATGATATACTAAACCATAAAATATAACACCCTAAAGGCTAGACACTCCTAAACTATTCCTAAGGTGGTGAAGGAGGATGTCTTGCTTGCGGATGCATGATGCTGTGGCTGGTCCAGATGAGGAAGTCTAAGTTGTTGATTTCTTCATTTATCCGTTCATTTTGTCTCTCAAACCTCAACTGAATGAAGTCTAAGTTGTTGATTTCTTCATTTAGCCGTTCATTTTGTCTCTCGAACCTCGACTGAATGAAGTTCTTAGAGACTCATATTGTGTGGCAATGCGAGCATTAAGCCCTATTTAATGGCGTCCAAATGAGCTATCCTGAAAGGTGGTTCTTGAGGCATAGCAGCAACCTCCCCTTGATTTTTAGGAAATTGTTCATCCATGGTAGTTGGAATTTCTTCATCAGACAAATTCAAATCCACAGTTGTGTTGTGATCCTCCTGGTATTGCCATGCATTACTATACTTACAGATTCTCATTTTGTGGATTAGGTTATCATCAATCAAGTGCTCACGAGAGTTCATTATGATGATCACCGTATCAGATGTATCTATTTCTAGATGGTCAATGATGTGAGATATGAAGATGCCATAAGAAAGCAACTTGGTTGATGAGGTCGAGATACCATAATAAACTTTAGAATTTCCTCGGGCCAGTTAATCATTATGTTTTCTCAAATTTGCAAACATAAATATTAGGTCATTGATAGTTGGTTGGGCATGGTTTTTGTTCCTTTGTACCAAAATATATGCCACAATATAATGCAGAAGTCGGTTTTCAACCGATAGTGATCCAACCTTTGCTAACTCTCCTTGCACGTACAAGTGTGGTCCTTTAAAACAAGATTTATACATTTCAGTTGCATCAAATGAGTTCCATAACTCATTTTGAGCAGTCTCCTAGTTATAGTTGTTTATTGGGAAGGCCATGGATCCATGCTTCAGGGGATGTTCCTTCTACATTGCACCAATTAGTTAAATTCATAATGGATAGAAAGCTCCTCACCATTCTAGGAGAAGAGGATATGTTGGTATCAAGATCCCTTGACACTCCATACATCAAAGCAGCAAGGGAAACAATTGGAACATCCTTATAAGCACTAGAGATTGCCAATACCTCACTTGTAGGAGTAGGAACACCCATACTAAGTCCCCAACCTTAAGATGCATCACTAATGATGGAAAAAGTAATGCTAAAAAAGGGATATCAGTTAGGAAAAGGGCTTGGAAAGTTTGGCCAAGGAAGAGAAAACATAGTCATGCTATGACACACCAAAGATCGGTATGGCTTAGGATACAAACCCACCCGGGATGATAGGGAGAGAAAAGGAAGGATGGCTCACCTAGGGCAGTGGGAGTATGAAGTTGGAGGGATGTTCATCCCACACATTAGTAGGAACTTCATTAGTGCAGGCTTGGAACCAAGAATGATTGCTATTGTAGGAGATGATGATTCAGAAGATGGAGTAGACTATGTCGTCCAGTGCCCTCCAAGCACCACTCTCAACAATTGGACAGAGGAAGATGCATCTCCACAACTGTTTTTAGAAGCAATGTAATAAGATGCTAGAATCCCTTAGCCATGTCTAAAGCTATTGGATTTATTGTCATTCTTTTCAAATAAGGACACATGTTTATGTTTCATTAAGTCGTACAAGTTTATGAATTCAATAAAATTCATTTCTTTCTTCATCTTTCGTGTTTCACTATATTCTTCATTTTTACACTTGCACACACTAAAACAAACTGAAATAAAAAAGCAACAAGTAAAACCATGAAAACCCAAAAAAACAAAAAAAAAAACTAATCATAGCATCAACCTAATGTAGATTCGACATTAACCCTAGAAATAATAACCATTGTATTAGCCACACCTACAATCATGATCATCCAATTAATCAGCTCAACGAAGGAGATAGTGATGAAGAATGAGAGGCATCACCTGAGTTATTGAGGATGGTTGAGCAAGAGTCTAGAGAGATTAAGCCTCATGAAGAGTCCATTGAGCTAGTAAATTTGGGGACAGAGGACGATAAGAAGGAAGTGAAAGTAGGTACATTGATGAAAGAAGAAGAGCGCAAGAAGATGATTCAGCTTCTACACGAGTTCAAAGATGTTTTTGTGTGGACGTATGTCGATAAGTCTAGTCTGGATAGAACATAGTGGAACACAAATTGTCATTGATTATAGATTCATGTTCGGTCAAGCAGAAGCTATGGCGGATAAAGCCAAAGATTTCCTTATGGGTGAAAGATGAGGTGGAGAAATGGCTAGATGTTGGGTTTGTGATAGTCTCTACATATCTAGGATGGGTGGCTAATGTTGTAGCAGTACATACCATGCTCTTTTTTCTTTTATGGATGGATATTCTGGTTATCATCAGATCAAGATGGCTTTTGAGGATGTGGATAAAACTACTTTCATCACCCCATGGGAAACCTTTTGCTATCTAGTCATGTCTTTTGGTCTGGAGAATGCTATTGCTACATACTAGAGAGCCATGGTAGCTATTTTCCATGACATGATCCATAAGAAGGTGGAGATCTATGTAGACAACATCATATGCAAATCTAAATCAGAGGGGGACCATGTGGAGAATTTAAGAAAGTTATTTGAACAAGTCAGCAAGTATAGCCTCAAGCTAAATCCCACAAAATGTATCTTTGAGGATAAGTTAGGACGCGTTCACTACCAGCCATGAAGGAATTGAAATAGATCCTAAGAAGGTCAAAGTAGTCATGGAAATGCCAACACCCCAAACCGAGAAAGAAGTCAGAGGTTTCTTAGGGCAGTTGAACTACATATCCAGATTCATCTTAGCTAACATCTACATGTGAACCAATTTTCAAGCTATTAAGAAAGAATCGGGCAATTAGATAGAATGATGATTGCTAGAAAGCCTTTGAAAGCATAAAGCAATATTTGACCAAACCCCCAATATTGATGCCTTTAGTACCTGGTCGACCTCTTCTAATGTACCTAATAGTGCTAGGTGACTCTATGGGATGTGTCTTAGCCCAACATGATGAATAGGGCAGAAAATAACAAACTATATACTATATAAGAAAGAAGTTTATTGAGTATGAGACAAGATACTCATTGCTAGAACGCACACGTTGTGCTTTAGAATAGGCATCTCGTTGCTTGAGGCAGTACATGTTGAGCCACAACACTTGGTTGATTTCAAAATGGATCTTGTGAAGTATATCTTTGAGAAACCAATATTAACAGGGAGAATCACTCGATGACAGGTCTTATTGTTAGAATATGATATAGTACATGTGATAAGAAAAGCAATCAAAGGTAGTACCTTTGCAGATTACATTGCTAGTCAACCCATGGAGAAGACTGAATCAATGAACTAGGAGTTCCCGAATGAAGGTATCATGAGTCTATCATTGGAAAAACCAACAAAAGATGGTGTATGGACGTTAGTATTTGATGGGGTCTCTAATGCACTCGAACAAGAGATAGGAGTCGTACTTGTATCTCTAGAAGGCAACTTCACTCATATTATTGCCAGGTTATGCTTTCACTTCACCAACAATATAGTTGAATATGAGGCCATATGACCTAGGTTTGTGGGCAATTGGAAAGAAAAGTTAACATTCTAGAGGCCTTTGGGGACTCAGCCCTAGTCATCCATCAATTGAAAGAAGAATGGGAGACCTGTGATAACAAGCTAGTACCTTACAAGGAGTATATCCACATAATTGTTGAGCACTTTGACTTAATCGACTTCTACCATATTCCGAGAGAGGATAACAGACTAGCTGATGTCTTATCCATATCATCTTCAATGTTCCATATAAGTGGGAGGGATTAACTTCTCATCAAAATAGAAAGTAGAGATCAACCAATCCATTGTTGTGCAATAGAAGTAGAGCAAGATGGGAAGTCGTGGTATCATGACATCATGGTCTACATCCAGAAAAGGGAGTATCCCCTTGGTGCCTCAGAGACCGACAAGCGAACCTTGAGAAAACAAGCCATGGGTTTCTTTCTAGACGGGGATATTCTTTACAAAAGAAATCATGACATAGTACTCCTCATATGCCCAGAAGAAGAGAAAGAAGCTGAAGTGATACTCAAGGACGTGCACGAAGGCTCCTTTGAAACTCATGTAAACAGACATTCTATGGCTAGAAAGATCTTAAGGGCATGTTACTTTTGGATGCCACAACTATCAAATATATGCAGACAACATCAATGCTCCACCAAATCCTCTAAATGTTCTTTCAGCATCCTAGCCCTTCTCCGTGTGGAGAATGGATGTGATTGGACCAATAGAGCCAAAAGCTTCTAATGGACATCGCTTCATCCTTGTAGCCATCCACCACTTCACGAAGTGGGTTGAGGCATGTTCATATGCCAATGTGACCAGGACAGTGGTGCTCTGATTTATCAAGAATAAGTTGGTGTGCAGATATGGCTACCCTGCAAAATCATCACAAACAATGCCACCAACCTAAATAATATGATGATGACCGAGATATGTAGCAAATTCAAAATCAAGCATCACACATCCTCGCCTAATCCCCCTAAGATTAATGGAGCAGTAGAAGCAACAAACAAGAATATTAAGAAGATTGTTCAGAAGATGGTCGTGACATACAAGGATTGGCATGAAATTTTACCTTTTTCTCTACATAGGTACTACACCTCAGTACGCACATCAACTGGGGCAACACCATACTCGCTAGTGTATGGGATGGAGGTAGTGCTCCCTATTGAAGTAGAAATTATGTCACTCAGAATCATGGCAGAATTAGGACTGAAAGAATTAGAATGGATCCAGGCGTGCTAAGATCAGACGAGCATGATACATGAGAAAACGTTAGCCGCTACATATCATGGTCAGTTGTACTGGAAAAGACTCATGAGAGCTTATGCTAAGAAAGTTCGACCATGCCACTTTCAAGAGGGGGATCTGGTGCTTAAGAAGATACTCTCAATCTATAAGGACCATAGGGGGAATGGACCCCAAATTATGAAGGACCATTTATAGTGAAAAATGTATTCTCTAAAGGAGCATTGATATTGACTACAATGGACGGAAATGATCTACCTCTT
Source organism: Lupinus angustifolius (assembly GCF_001865875.1). Taxonomy (NCBI): domain Eukaryota; kingdom Viridiplantae; phylum Streptophyta; class Magnoliopsida; order Fabales; family Fabaceae; genus Lupinus; species Lupinus angustifolius. Next base: position 7,629,379 of record NC_032020.1, read on the forward strand.
TCCGTGAATTCAGATATCGTAAAGAATTATTATGCTTGAGAGACCTTTCAAACAAAAACAAAACAAGTTTGGACATTGATCACATATTTTTGCATACTTTCATACACTCTTTTAGGAGGATGGTGTAAACAAATCACATACGGTGTGTACCTTCACACAGGTGATGTTGATGACACAAGGCTTCTTTGTTATTCCAAACACCAATGAAGATATCCCTAGTCACCCTTATTAAGCCGAGACAAAAGGAAAGAAGCTTACGAAAAGGGGGTGGATTACAAAAAGAGTCTGCTAAGAGTTTTAGTAAAACCTTAGGCAAAAGTTAAGGCCAATCAAAACAAAATCTCAAATTAGAATGGTTACAAAATTTTCCTTTTCCGAAAGGAATGGAAATCGTATCCATGGTTGAAATGAGGAGTTGTTGGAAAAAGGATTATGGAGAATATGGAGAAAGTTGGGGGTAGGAAACAAATTATTTGAGCCTTATGTCCTATTCTTTCTTGTAAACCCCTAACTAGACCACATTACAAGCCCAAAAAGTCTTTGTTGAGATTCGAACTGTTTGGGATACACACCAAGGGTACCAAATGTCTGACTCAAAAACAAATTCAAAATATTTTTTTCTTAAAAAATTATACATAGTGTGATCAATACACAAACACTCTTAAAGAAATGAATAAGTCTTGTTAAGTCGAAAACCCGAAAGGGCGGTCTAAGCAAAACTTAGGGACAAAAGAAAAAAGAAAAGGAAAGGTCTCTTAAGAGCATAAGGTAGTAAGTCAATATTGGACCAAATTTTTGGAAGACCAAAAATTAAGACAATTTACTGGGGAAATTTTTTGGCTGGTCAATGATTATATAGTGGTGATCTAACGTGTTTTGTTATTTATAACCAATTCCCACCATTTCACTCATAACACAAAAAGCCAAAAATGTTTGTATTTCTTTAGTCACATATGAATTAAAGTCTTTTTTTTTTGCATAGATTGTTTTCATTAAACTTGTACTATCTTAAGAATTTTAAACATGTTGACTTGATTAATATTCGTAAAAAAAGAAAAAAGCACTTTGCCACTTAAAGACAAAGATTATTGTCGTCTTCTAGTATGAACAAACAACATCTTTATCCGCAAACGACAACCTACAACCAAATTTGAGGATGTGATGGAGCAATAGCGATGAATACAATTACAACTCAATCCGATTTGAAAATATTATAGAATTACCAAACATGAGCATTTCATAACATGCATCAATAACAATCATTTGAGTTCATACAAAATGAAACGACAAAAACATGACATCACATATTCAAATTCTGACAGTACACCGACCTGAGTCTTTGGTTTAACACTTATCACCCCAAGTTCCGGCAGTAAACCAACCTGCATTCTTGGTCTCTTTCCTAGTGTCATCCAAATTGCAGCAGTACACTGACTTGCGTCTTTGGTTTCATCCTTTTCACCCGAAGTTCTGGAAGTACTATGACATGCGTTCTTGGTCTTTTTCCTAGTGTCATCCAAATTTTGACAGTATACCGACCTACGTCTTTGGTTTCACCCTTTTCACCCCAAGTTCCGGCAGTACAACGACCTGCGTTCTTGGTTTTTTCTAGTGTCATCCAAATTCCGGTAGTACACCGACCTGCGTCTTTGGTTTCACCCTTTTCCCTCCAAGTTCTGGCAGTATATTGACCTGTGTTCTTGGTCTTCTTCTTAGTAACATCCAAATTCCAGTAGTACACTGACCTACGCCTTCGGTTAAACCCTTGTCATCCCAAGTTTCGACAGTACACCAACATGTGCTCTTAGTCTCTATCACCGTTTAGCCAAATTCTGGTAGTACACCGACCTACGTCTTTAGTTCACTTCCATCTTTACCATACCTCTCAAAAGTAAACTCAGACCATCTTGAAGATTGCTCAACTCATAAAAGAAAGATTGGCATTGCTGAGCACTGAGATTTAGCCAGTTAGGTTTTTTCTGAGCCCTAACAAAATGAGCATTCATTTCTTTATTAGTTACTTATCATGGTATCCCTCAAACCTCAGTTTGCTAGCTATCAGATAAGCAACTATTAAAGAGGGACTGTTGTAATTCCCATTTTTTCCGGCCCATCAAAAGTCCAACATCTGTTTTCAAAATAATTACATTCTAAAAAAATTATTAACTTTTTATGACTTATTTCTAAATTAAATAATTAAAATGGGATATTCCAAATACCTCATTAGAATTTCAAATAAACCATAAATAAATAACATTTCAAAATAACTAAATAGAAAAACATGTTTCTTTAAACCTATGTCATTTTCAGATAAATATTACATAAAAAACAAGAGAAAGAATTAAATTAAAATAGGCTCCTAAAAACCTATACTCGTTTTCCCAAAATAGGAGTAAAAATTGTTTTTTATTGTTTATTATTTTTATTTTTCGAATTTTTATTATAATATAAATAAAAGATAATTAAAAATAATTTTTATGAATTTTAAAATTAATTTCGAATTTATAAAAAATAAATAAAACGCATGGGATATTCCATGTATCCCATTTGAATTCCAAATAAACACTAAAATGATTTTAATTTTACTTTTTTCGGAAAAATATAATTTTAAATAATTAAAACTTATTCAAATATATTTTTTTATTATTTTTTCGATTTAATTCGAATATATAAAAAATAAACCAATTTAAAATACATTTTATATAATGAAAAGATAAGAAATAAATACAAAGTCAAATCTGACATGGTGGGAGGTTTAGAGTCCTAGAAAAAAGGGGTGGGTGGTTTTATCTAAACATTCAGTTAACCAAATTTTAGGGATTTAGTGATTTTTTATTTAGTATAAATAGGGGTGTTTAAAATTAGGTTAGGGGTTCTTTACGGTTCTAAAAAAAACACTTCACAGAAAAACTAAGAGAGAATAAACATTGTGAAAAAAGTGTCAAGTTTATCAAAGTAAAGGATCCATTAAGGGTAGGAGGATTATTGTTTTGTGCTCTCATCATTCTGTTGGATCGTGATCGGTCATCATCGTGCATACTATTTTTTGCCACATCATTGACCTTTAGATAAGCCAATCATCATGTGACACGTCGGTCGATGAGCATAAGGGTGCTAGTGTGAATGCGTCTGCACCAAATCCCAGTGCCATTCCTAGCATTTTATCCCTTGTGGTCGTGATTATCGTAGACGTAGTGCACCTACTCTCCCAACCTACCACGAGGCGACAACCACGTGGACTCACTTCCTCCTTGTAGATGCATCCTCATCTGATCCATGTCCTTCTTCAGCATCTGATTCAGTGTAACCATGTGCATCCTAAGCATGGTACACCCTTCTCTACAGCCAACTAGGACCTCCCACATGGCACTATCCCTGCAACAGCATCTTCCAACCCCTCTTCAAGTGAAATGTCGGCGTTTACTGTGTTCCCCGTGACGCACAATTAATACCCATTCAAGATTGAAATTCTTTTCTTTATTCTTACTTCTAAGGTATTTTAATTTTTTAGGAATAATTATAACCATATTTAGTCAATAAAAATTAATTTGTTGGAAAGTGAGCATAATAAATTTTATTTTTGTGAATAAAATTCTTTTTGTATTGGTAAATAAAAGCAATAAAGAAAATAAATGTTCCTTTAATATAGTTAAAATCAACAACTTTTGATGGGTTTTTTGTATCAATAAATTAAATGATTTTTTCTGTAAATAAGTTTTTTATCACTTAGAAAATTCAGAATATTTTTCTAATTTAAATAATTTTAATAAATTGTTTAATTCAAAAATAATATAATATAATATTATTATTCCTTGTAAAAAATTATACTTTTTTGGGATTTAATCAAAGGATATACGAACGTTGTTGTAACATTTGTTATCCTCATATTATCCTTGAATGACCATGTTACGATGCTTCTTTTATGCATTTTTATATATGTATATTTAACTTCAACAAAGAAAAAGTAAGAGAAAAAAGAAATATAAATATATACCAAGTTCAAATAAAATAACTCTTCTTAGACACCTTATAATATGGGTCAATTTTAATGTGATGTGATTTGAAAGCGCTTAACATCATACACAAGATGTCTTAGAATTTGGTATCACTCCTCTCAAATGCAGTTTAGTCTCTAAGGAACTCTGCCCTCTAGAATTATATTAAGAAAATTGTTCCATCCTAATCAAACAAGACATATCGCCCGACCAGGATGGGACCGACCCGGCTAAATCAAATGGTGTGTCTTTGGTGATTTTAATATCATGCGGAGTGTTTAGAGAGGAACGGGATTGTGGTTCATTCTGTAGAAAAAAGGCTGGATTGTTTAACGCTTGGATTGGTGAGATTAAGTTAATTGATCTACCTTTGGAGGAGCTTCACGTGGTATTACTCTGGTAATGGCTCCATGAGCAGGTTGGATAGGTTGGCCAAATTGTGCCTTTTGAACAATGAATAGAGATTTCTATGACCATTTCCCTATAATAATAATTCAAAATTAATCTAATAAATCATCCCATGTGATTCTATAGTTAGAATCTTTTGCCTTTATATATACAAATTTTGAGCTTTCTCTTTAATCAAAATACCAAGTATGGAACTAGTAAAAAGCAATGAAAGATTATGATCATTAACTCAATTATTAAATATAAAATATGGAGCTTGAGTGTATAGTAGTGAATAGATAAGGGTATACTTACCATTAATTTAATTAAAGTTATATATTATAACTTTTATTTTATAGATATATAGATAAAAGATGAAAACATCCTTCCCAAAATAAAATGAGACAAGAAAGACACACTACTTGGTATATACATCTTATATTCGTCCATTTTACACAAAACACATTATAGAATAATAACTTTGATGGTATAAGTTTATTAGTTGAGAAAATATGTATGCACAGATATTGCATGAGTTTGATATACAAACATTGCGTTATCCACTACTGATATTTCATTATCATTGACTTCTCAAAAAAGTATTTCAAATGAATGGTGGATGATGTAGTAATTATGCATAAATCTCTTTACACCAATCATACATACATATTATCCTCTTATTAGTTATCACATAAGGCAATATGTTCCTACATGTCAAATTCAATATTTCACCCTCTTGGCTTTATTCTTAGGTACAGGTTATGTAGCATTATATATATCTTCCATGTCGCGGTACCTAATCTTACTATCGTAGGCTATATCTTCTTCTTCTTTATCGTCATCATTATCATCGTCGTCGTCGTCATCATCAGCATCTCTAGCCCTGATAGGTGCAACGGATGATTCTGCTTCATCATCAGCTTTGTTGTTGCTACAAGTAATGTTGTTGCTGATGCTAAGTTGAATGAGAAGCTTTGCTACTTCAACCTCTGATTCAGAGAACACAACATGCTTCTTAGTGCTCGTGTTTTCACATGATTTAGCCATGATCTCTTGAGAGAAAGATGGTGAATAATAAGAACTGATATAGAAATACAATGATATACAACTCTTTTATAGTGTGAAATCCAATGTGGGTTGGTGGCCATGAACTTTTATTTTATTATTTCATTCATATGTTAATTTTAAGTATAATATCTATGTAGTGATACTGTAAAAATCTGTACAATATACAATTTGTATTACTTTTATTTTATTTAATAGTCAATGATGATTGAACATGAATGTGGATAATGCAATAATAATGTAAAAATCTCTTACAATATTGAGACAAATATATTTTTCTCATTAATTTTATATTACCTTTTTCTTTGTAGCGTTTCTTTATTTTTATTTAATGATTTCTATTTTGAGTATATGGTAAGTTTATTATAACATTTTTGGGAAATTGCAGTAATATATAATATAATAAAAACAATTCATATTCTTTAATGTAAACATGTTTTTTTTCTATTACCTTCCTTAAGAAGTCCAAATGTATTAACTTTTATTTAAAGATTTATACCACATACATAGTATTCATACCTATTATTAAGGATAGTTGGAAATTATGGGCAATTCATAACTTGACTCATTAAATAATGAATCAAATGAGTTTGAATTAAAAAAAATTGAGTTTGTTAAATAAATAGACCAAATTTGAACAAAGTATAATTCAACTTGTTATATTGTATGTACTAAATCAATTGGTTATATATATATATATATATATATGAAATATTTTATAAATAAATAGACCATATTTATTTATATGAAATATGAAATATATATATGAAATATTTTACTTCACTATTTTTGATAAGTAATTAATCTATTTTGAGTGTGAGACTGCTCCTCTCAACAAATATCGGTAACAGAAATCGTTGACCTTACATGTAATATATATTAATACTAAAAAATTAAGTTTCAAGTATTTAATCATTATTTGAGTGGTATATATTTAATGTTATTAAACCGTTTGAAAGTTTGTAATAATTGACTCAAAATTGAGCTGAAAAAATAGTTGACAATAAACTATATTTGAAACTTGACTTAAGGAGTGGCTTTCCCAAATATAATTTTTCATACCCATTGTATCTCAGCATTGAACTTGTTTATCCAAACTAATTAAATACACCAATGGGCATTGGTTCAAATTGTACATGTTTGATTCACTTTAAGCAACATCTCGGTTCGAGACTTGCGATGGAAAAAATACCCGCTGAGAGAGTTAGCCTCACGTACCTGTGGATGTTCCCAGCTCGGACATGATTGCCTCTAGTGCGAAAATACCTGTAGGAAACCAAAAAAAAACTAATTAAACACGTTAGTGTGTAATTATACTTTATTTTATAAACTATTCCTACGAGAATTTGACTTCAATGAAATAAGACATTGTTGTGATGTACATTAATGAAATGTTTTCAATTTTAGTTGTAATTGTGTTGTGAGTTCGAGCACGATTGTGGACATTGCAAGCATCACATTACAAATTGATATCATTGTGGTGTAAAATTTTATTAGAATAAAAAAAATACTTTTCAATTTGAATCAATCTCATGTGGCATAATTAATATAGTTTAATGAAATCCAAATGTAGTATAAAAAAAATATGTTTATATTGCTTTCCAACATGATTTCATAATTGTGATTCAATATTATATTACAGTTGTATAGACCAATGGGTGTTGGTTCAAGTGATACATGATTGATTCTCCTTAAGTAAGGTCTTGGGTTCGAGTCATGTAGATGGAAAAATATTCGTTGGGAGAGTTAACCCCACATACCTGTGGATGTTCTCGGCTCAGACAGGATTACCTCCAGTACGAGGATACTTATGGGAAACCAAAAAAAATATTACAGTTATAGAGTGATATGATTATTTATATATTATTATTGTAATATTAAAGTCACATGATATAATGCACAATTTATAAACTAATTTGTGAATAATGGAGAAATTAGACTAAATTTGTATCTATAAAAAACTTATATATATATATTGGTGGAATTCATGATATCATGATTGACAAACTTAACACAACTATATACTAGCTATTTAAACAGTAAATTATTTAATATAAATATTAATTAGAGAAATAAATATTATTTTTTAATATAATTAGAAAAGGAATGTTAAATCAATTATTAAAATAATTAATTATACCTTGCTAGGGTGTCAAAAATAATTGTGTGTATGAGTATATGTAGAAAAACCTAAAATAAATAATTACAATAATAACTTATGGATGAGGATGAAAATTAACATATTTGTTCTGTAATACCTTCAAATTTATAATTTTAATTTTTATTAAATATTATATATATATATATATATATATATATATATTATATTTTTGTTACTAGATTATATATGTTATCTATTTACTATTATTCATAAAAAATTAATAATTGGATTATAGTAACAAATTTATCATATGCATATTTTATTATCGAAGTAATAATCATTTTTATAAATATAATTATAAAATATATAAACATATGATTAAACTTGAAAACATGCTAAATACCCAGAAATAGATATAGATATGAGCACAGATAAGTATTACTCGTGCACACCCTACACAATTGTGTGCTATCCCTATATTTTACCAACCATGCCCCATCTATTTTTGTAAATAAGTAATTATATAACTTAAAAATTGTATACATTATTTTAAAGTACATATCTATAATTATGAGTTTCTTTTGTGATATATAATTACAAGTTTCTAATTTAATAAAAAATTATTTGGAATTTATTTTTTATTAACTTTTCCATAATCAATAAATTAATTTCAAACAATCTTAATTGTAATCTCTCCGCCAGTGCTCTGACAAACTATACCTAGGACTTAAATCAACTAAGTTATTATAACTTGAGCATAGATTTCATATTTGTGTTCGAATACAATTGCATTAAATACATGATATTTAAATAAAAAGTATTGACGAAAAAAATTTAAATTTTGGAATTGATAATTTATAGAAGTATTGAGAGTGCAAAGTGTCAAGGATAGCAGTAATATTTTTCTGTCTATGTTTTGATGAAGACAAGGTTCTATTAAATCTTGAAGATGGCTCAACAATCAACATGCTTTATGCTCATTTGGTCATACCTAGACTAGGACATTATTTGAGTCTATATTCTAAGTAGTCTGAGATGTGTGCCGTAGTAAGTGAGTATAGTTAGGTGAACCTACGTGCTAGTCTCTTAAGTCATCTTAATTGTCATATCATATCCATGAGACATATCATCTTGTTAATTGCGTGTTCATGCATTAACATACATGTTATATGTGTATATTATGCATAATATAATTTCTAGAACATGTATATATATTGTACATAACATATGAGAAGTTTACCTTGTGAAACATGTGCATTCATGTTCCAATTAATCGATTAATGTGGTGACTTAATCAATTAACTCATCTGCTTTTCTATTAAATTAGTGTTTTCTGTTTGAACTGTTTTCTGTGTCATTTTGTTGCATGGTTAATCAATTAACGGGTAGTGTTAATCGATTAACTAGTCTGTTATTTGTTATAACTGAATTCTGGTTTGACCGTTTAACTGTTTGCAACGAATGTAACCGCCTAAACACCATGCAATAAATAAGAGGCAACGTTCAGAAAACCATAGCATTGCATTATATTGTATAGGGCTATTTAGAGAGCCTTTTTCATAATTGTTTTACTGATTTTGCAGGAGAGATTGCATGCGTGAGAAGAGAGATATTATGATGTTTTGATTTCTATCATTTGCTTACTGTTTTGCATAATTCTATGTTCATTCTTATCTTGCTCACATGCTCATACATTAGATAGATTGTTAGAGAGATTATTTGTATACTGTTTTTGATTAACTCACATAAATCTTGATGGCTTAATTGATTAGTAAATGGGTTAGTCTTTGAGTCTTTTTATTGTAATATTCCAAGCATTATTATGCTTAGAATACCTTGTTGCTTAACGTGTTTTTTTTGTGTGAGATCACTATAGAGATTGAGATTCTTCACCAAGGCTAGGAGGTCTTGATTTGAGGAAAAGAATCTTGGTTGGGGCTGTTTTGCGAGAAAGGTTTTCTCAGGCGAAGGGTAGAATCAAACCAACGATTTAGGGGTCCTAGATTTCAAGAAAGAAGCGTGTTATGTACTTGTAATTGAATTGGTGTGTGTATTCATACTGTATCTCAATATTGTGAAGAAGAAAATCTCTGTAGTTTGTAGTGGACCGCAAATGAACCAGGATAAAAATCCTTTGTGCACCGTTCTTTCTCTCTTAATCTTCTTTAAGTTTTTTTGTTGTTATAAATTGAATCTGTAATTGATATTCTGGATATTTGTTTACCGCCATATGCTTAATATTTGTGCGTAAAAATATCTGTATTATATTTGTTCAATTGTGTTTAAATAACTGTGCAATTTGCTTATCTGATCATTCTGTTCTATGCAATAGTTAATCGATTAAAGTGTGTTGTTAATCGATTAACTCAGTTGTTTCCAGCAGTTGGGTTTTGGTTCAAGAATCGGTGATTGATAACCGCTACACCTATTCAACCCCCCACCCCTTCTAGGTGTTCATAGGCCACTGATACCTAACAAGTGGTATCAGAGCTAGTACGACATGCTAGCTCAACTGTATCTATGTGATCCTAAGGGAATTAAAATGGGTTCCACCAACCCCTTTGGCGGTGATGGCGCATCCATTAACCGCCCTCCCGTATTCAGTGGCGAGGGTTACGCCTACTAGAAAGTCCGAATGAAAATTTTCATTGAGGCCATTCATTCGGATATTTGGGAATCCATAATCAGTGGTCCTTTTGTCCCACTTCACTTAGTGGATGGCGAATCGAAAGAAAAGCCTAAAAGCTTATGGACCGATGAGGAGCGCAAGAAGGTCCAATTCAACCTTTGCGCTAAAAATATAATTACCTCGGCCCTATCATACGATGAATTCTTTCGGGTGTCTCAATGTCAAAGTGCCAAGGAGATGTGGGACACTTTACAAGTGACTCACGAGGGCACTAGCAAAGTCAAGCATGCACAACTAAACGCGCTAACTCATGAATACGAATTATTTCGTATGCTACCGAGTGAATCGATTGGCGACATGTAAAAGCGATTCACTCACATTATAAATCATCTTATTGCTCTAGATAAAATGTTCACCAGAGGAGAACTCACTAACAAAGTTTTACATTGTCTTAACAGGAGATGACAACCTAAAGTGATAGCAATCATGGAGTCCAAGGATTTGGACTCCATGCCTTTGGCAACACTCTTCAGAAAGCTTCAGGAGCATGAGATGGAGCTTGGGCGTCTGACTATACATGAGGATTCTGATCGGAAAAAGAAAGGAATATCTCTTAAAGCTTCAACATCACAACCCAATGAAGAGATGGAAAATGACGACTCTGATTCAGACATTGATGACAAAATGCTAAATCTTCTCATGCGGAAATTTGGTAAGTTTTTGAAAAAGAAAGGAGGATTTAGACGATTCTAAAAGAAAGAAGATCGAGAATCAACCAAGAAAGGCAAGACCAAGGAGCGCTTCACTTGTCATGAATGTGGTAAGTCGGGTCACATGAAATTCTAGTGCCCCACTTACTTGAAGAGAGTTGATTTAGAGAAGAGCACTCCACGGGACTTCAAGTCGAAGAAAGCATACATTGTCTGGGATGTACCGGAGGAAGAAACAACGTCAAGCACCACGGATGAAGAGGAGACCGCGAAGATGTGCTTAATGACGATAACAGATGAGGCTTGTGGATCTGGTAGTAAGAATACATCAGATGAGGTTTATTCTGACACATCATCCTCTTCTGCTAATTCTCCCTCATATGATTTATTATACAGTACTTATGTTGAGATGCATGAAGAGCTTAAGAAATTAGCAAAAATAAGTAGCGATAGAAAAAGAATAATTTTTCTAAATGATAAAAAATTAATTCAACTATAGAAAGAATTAGATGAATTAAAATTGGAAAATGAAACCTTAGATCTAATTTTTTCTTGTACTTCATGCGATTGCTCTAAAAATAACTTATGTC
>NC_032020.1:7640955-7643262 GCF_001865875.1 Lupinus angustifolius
CCCATCCCATAAAAATAGACCATATAGGAGACCTCTAACACGTCAATATAAAAATTCTAATAACAAAAATAGAGTCCCTACATGCTATTACTGTGGCACATATGGTCATACATCTCATTCATGTTACATAAGGAGATATGGGATACCTAGTGGTGTTTATGCTTGGGTAAGAAAGGGAGATAACTCCCTCGTCACTAACCGAAAAGGACCCAACATAATTTGGGTACCCGAGACTAGCAGGTGATCTATTTTGCAGATATGTCTTCAAACACACGGACAAAACTGGTATCTTGATAGCGGCTGTTCGAGACATATAACCGGAGACAAGTCAAAATTCATAGACTTGTCGTTGAAAGAAAAGGGATTCATCACCTATGGAGACAACAACAAAGGAAGAATCTTAGGCACCGGGAGAATTGGCAACTCAACCCACACGATAATTGAGAACGTTCTATACGTAGAAGTTTTGGAACATAATTTGTTGAGCATAAGCCAACTATGTGACAAAGGTAATCTTGTGTCTTTCGATTCTGATTGTTGTATCGTTCATGATGTCTTATCTAATAATGTTAAATTTGTCAGATATCGAGTAAATAATATTTATATGATTAATCTAGAGGATGTCACTTCTCTTTTCTCAAAATGTTTTGTTTCAAAAGAAGATGACATCTAGCTTTGGCCTAGATGTGTCGCTCACATTCATGTGAAGCATTTAGAAAAATTGTCTAAAAACGATTTAGTAATTGGTCTTCCAAAACTCGATTTTAAAACTCAGGATTCCTGTGACATGTTTCAAAAATGTAAATAAGTCAAGAATTATTTTAATAGAAAGAATGTGATATCCACAACTAGACCATTGGAACTTCTCCATGTGGACTTGTTTGGACCGTCACAAATTATGAGTTTTGGTGGGAGCTATTACGCCTTAGTAATTGTCGATGATTTTTCTAGATTCACATGGACTTTATTTTTAGCATCAAAGAGTGATGCTTATAAATCTTTCAAATGTCTAGCCAAACAAATCCAAAACCAGTCTAACCTGAAAATTATTTAGATTTGATTCGACCAAGACGAAGAATTCAAAAATCATAAATTTAATAAGTTTTGTAATAAGCATGACATTATGCATCAGTTCTTAGCTCCTCATATCCCTAAACAAAATGGAGTTGTTGAGAGGAAAAATAGAGTTCTAGAGGAACTCGCGAGGACTATGCTAAATGAGAGCAAGGTCCCAAAATATTTCTTGGTTGGTGCAGTTCACACAACATGTTATGTAATAAATCAAATACTACTTAGACCTACATTTTTTAAAACCCCTTATGAAATTCTTAAAGGTCGAAAACCGAATATTGCTCATCTTCATGCTTTCGGGTGCAAATGTTTTATTTTGAATAATGATAAATATCTTCAGGAAAATTCGACTAGAAAGCTGATGAGGGCATATTCTTAGGGTATTCATTACATAGTAAGGCATTCCGTGTGTTTAATAAATATACCATGCAAGTAGAAGAGTCTATTCATGTCCATTTTGACGAATCTTCTCCAAAAGAGAAGAGAAAGGTCTTTTCTGATGATATTTCAGGTACACTTGAAGAATTGTAATCCAAGGACATGAATGAAATCCAACAAGATGCGGAGCAAACAATAGAAGATCAACATCAGGATATGCCTATTGTGTGGAAAACTGAAAAGGATCATCCACTCGACAAGGTGTTAGGTGATATATCTACGGGGGTGGTAACCCGTAGTTCTTTACGTAATTTCTGTAATTTTGTTGCATTCGTATCTCAAATAGAACCAAATACCATCAATGAAGCCATCAAGGATTTACACTAGGGTATAGCTATGCAAGAAGAGCTAAACTAGTTCGAGTGAAATAATGTGTGGGACTTGGTCCCCAAACCAAAAGATCATCCCGTGATTGGCACCATATGGGTCTTTCGTAATAAGCTAGATGAATCTGGCTTAATAATCAGAAATAAGGCTCACTTAGTGGCCAAAGCCCACAACCAGGAGGAGGGCATCGATTATGATGAGACCTACGCTCCTATAGCCACACTTGAGGCCATTAGGATGCTCTTGTCTTTTGCATCAATCATGAATTTTAAACCTTTTCAAATGGATGTCAAAAGTGCATTTTTAAATGGATATGTTCAAGAGGAGGTGTACGTAGACCAACCACCAGGGTTTGAAAACTTCAAATACCCGAACCATGTTTATAAACTCAAGAAGGCCCTCTACAGCCTAAAACAGGCTCCCAGAGCCTGGTACGATAGATTGAGTTCATTCCTACTTGAAAAAGGGTTC
>NC_032020.1:7643362-7651299 GCF_001865875.1 Lupinus angustifolius
CAAAGATGAAAATGGAAAAGCGATTGAAGTAACCAAATATCGTGGGATAATTGGCTCATTATTGTACTTAACTTCTAGCCGCCCCGATATTATGTTTCGCATTTGTATGTTTGCTAGATTTCAAGCTTTGCCAAAAGAATCGCATTATTGCTGTAAAACGTATCATGAGATATCTAAAGGGAACTATAAATATGGGATTATGGTATCCTAGGGATGCCTCCCTATCCTTGGTAGGTTACTCCGATTCTGAATTTGCTGGGTGTAAGTTGGATCGTAAAAGCACTAGTGGGACTTGTCACCTACTAGGCAGCTCCCTAGTTGCATGGCATAGTAAAAAGCAAGCATACGTTGCTTTGTCCACCGTTGAAGCGGAATATATTGCCGTTGGCGTGTATTGTGCTCAAATCCTTTGGATGAAGCAACAACTTAAAGACTTTGGGCTCATATTAGAAAAGATTCCTGTTAAGTGTGATAACACGAGTGTCATTAACCTTTCCGAGAATCCCGTCTTACATTCTAGAACTAAGCATATTGAAATAAGGCATCATTTCTTGTATGATCATGTTCAAAAAGGTGATTGTATATTAGAATTTGTTGAAACATCTAAACAATTAGTTGATATTTTCACCAAGCCCCTCTCACGAGATACTTTTTATGTTCTTCGAAGAGAATTAGAAATCCTTGATGAAAAATATCTTGATTGATGATTTGTGATTGCCTTGCATGACCCCTCTTGAATTCTTTATAAATAATGTTGAATGCTTATGATTCCTTATATAATCCATGATTCTATGCTTAAATGCTTCAAATATATGTGATTGCTTAAAATTAATTTGCCAATGAGCTTTGAAATCCATGCATCCTCTTAAAAACATCCAAAATGCTATATCTGATACATTTAATCGATTAAGTAAATCCGTTAATCGATTACCTGATCCAACAACTTTAAACCTGCCAATTTTAACTCAGGTTAATCGATTAAGGGATGTTGTTAATCAATTAACGACATCAGTATATCAGAAACAGAAGCGTTTTTTGGCATTTTTCATAACCCCATTCATCCCTTTTTCTCTCAAATCTCAGAGGAACAAGTCCAACATCATCCCTAAGCTTCAACTTAGCCCCAAACAGTATTACCCCACTACATTTCCACTCCATAAATTGGCTTCCTCATCTCCTATTTTCAAGAAATTCGTTTTCCCCAAATTGTAAACCCTACCCTAGGTTTCCCTCAACCTTCCTGTAGACCTTCATCACGGTTCCGTGTTTGATTTCTATGGACAGAGGACGTGCTAAAAGAATCAAAACAACCGTGCAATGTCCACCGCATGCTCGAAAAATCGTGCCACCTCAACAATCAAGGTAGGACCATGGGGACCCATATTATTCATGGATTCTACAAGAAACCAGCCTGCTGAAATTTCAGGGGAGAAAACCTACGTATATTCGGTTTGCGAATTTGACTTGGCTAGCGGAATAGAACTTCGATTTTCCGCATGGTTTGCAAGCTCAAGGGGTTGTCCCCTTCTTCGAATTGAAATGTAACATTTACCCTGCTCTAGTTAGGGAATACTATGCTAACTTCAGATACAAAGATGGGAAATATTGGTCGATGACTGCTGGAAAACTGTTTGAAATTAATGAAGATGTCTTTATGAACGTGAGTGGTTTAGCTTGTTCGGGTTCTAGTTTAAGTGATTTGGTTGGGAAGAAAACAACTCGTTTGATGCTGTTGAAATGTATAAGTCGTGTTTGCGCAGACCTCAATTATATGTTTAAGGCGAATTGACCAAAGTTGGGTCACTGTCCGTGGAAAATAGACTCCTACACTACTTGATTGCCTACATTCTGCTTCAGAGGAACACAAATAATGCACAACCTATGGTGAATGATTTGAGGTTCATAGTTGCGGTGAAGGAAAACATCATGATAAATTGGCCTGGCGAGATTTTGAAGGTCATTTATAGCGTCTCCACCTCTCAATCAAGACTATTTCCTTATAGTATCTTCATATCCCGAGTTATTGACTATCTACATATTGATGTTTCAGATACTATAGTGCTGGACTGATCAGACAAGGATCACTTGATTGGTGAAAGTTTGATTCATAAAATGGGTATTTACAAGTACGGTAACACATGGAAATATCAAGAGGACTTCAATAATGCCAACCTTGATCCTTCTGGTGAAGATGATCAAGATGATAATAAAGAGTCATTTGCTACAACTCAGGGGGAGTATTTAGGACATTCATCATAGGAACCTGCTTTTGGACAAGCTTACATGGATGCTATGGAACAACGTCTCAACAATAGGATGGATCTTCACTTTCAGTCTCTTAAGGACTCGTATCATACGGATTTGGAGCATTTTGAGGAGTGTCATAATGCATATATTGACAACCATTACCAATCCTTGCGGAACCATATTCAGACCACTACTGACTCTCAGACTAGAAGACTATGTGTTGAGTTCAACAAGTCGAGTGCCTTCATCAAGGGTGGTAGTAGCTCGTCGATTCCTGACAACCAGAATCCTCCATCTCATCCTTAGATAGGAACCCTTAGAGTCTTAGTTTAGCCTTCCTAGCTAATGGACCCTGTTGATCCGTGTTCCCTCTTGAGAACCTTTTTTTATATTGCATCGCTTCTCTTATTTGGATTGTAATAACTCTATAACTTTTGCTGAACTACTGCTTTACAACTTAACCTTTTGTGTTAAAATGATTTCGAACTATCGTGTTTATGTTGCATATAACACTTTAATTTATGTTTTAAATGGATCTTGATCATGATTGGTATATGCGATTATGTTGAATGATTATGCCTATTGCTAACTGCTTATACATATTCAATGCTTAATCATTCCATGTTTAACTTGATATATCATAACCTTTCATGCCATTAACATTGTTCTGTTGCTGTTTGCTGTCCATTTAATCGATTAAGAGTTTCAGTTAATCGATTAAATGATGAAAAACTATGAATTTGTTCAAGCTTCTCACAACTTGTTAATTAGTTACTTACCCAAAGTTAATTGATTAATTACAGTCTATTATAACCATGATAACTCTCCTAACTTTTGACTAGAATTGAATATTTTCATCTTTTTGATAATGTCAAAAGGGGGAGAAAGGTTGCTTGTTGTGTTATATACATTTTGCAGGTTGTATAATAAGTTTTGCAGGTTTGTTTTTACCAAGCTTCCATATATGATGTTTGCTTACATACAAGGAAGCAAATGCACTTCGACTTTGATCTTTGAAAAACAACCATTAACAACCATTCTGCAAATTTATCATCAAGCTAATCCATCAACAATTGAAGAATTTTGATGAAGTGTTTGTCATCATCAAAAAGGGGGAGATTGAGATTGCAAAGTGTCAAGGATGACACTAGCATTTCTCTGCCTATGTTTTGATGAAGACAAGGTTCTATTAAAGCTTGAAGATGGCTCAACAATCAACATGCCTCTTGTAATATTCCAAGCATTATTGTGCTTAGTATACCTTGTTGTTTAACATGTTTTTTGTGTATTTCTGGATTAGTCTCTTGGTGTGAGATCACCACAGAGATTGAGATTCTTCACCAAAGCTAGGAGGTCTTGATATGAGGACAAGAATCTTGGTTGGGGTTGTTTCGCGAGAAAGGTTTTCTCAGGCGAAGGGTAGAGTCAAACCAAGGATTTAGGGGTCCTAGATTTCAAGAAAGAAGCGTCGTATGTGCTTGTAATTGAAACGGTGTGTGTATTGATACTGTATCCGAATATTGTGAAGAAGAAAATCTCCCTAGATCAGAAGGAGATGCCTGAATGTAGTTTGCAGTGGACCACAAATGAACTAGGATAAAAGTCCTTTGTGCACTGTTCTTTCTCTCTTAATCTTATTTAAGTTTCTTGCTGTTATAAATTGAATTTGTAATTGATATTCTGGATATTTGTTTACTGCCATAAGCTTAATATTTGTACGTAAAAATATCAGTATTATAACTGGTCAGTTGTGTTTAAATAACTGTGCAATTTTCCTATCTGATCATTCTGTTATGTGGAATAGTTAATAGATTAAAGCGTGTTGTTAATAGATTAATTGGGCTGTTTCCAGCAGTTGGGTTTTGGTTCAAGAAGCGGTGATTGATAACTACTACACCTATTCAACCCGATCTTCTAGGTGTTCCTAGGCCACTGATACCTAACAAGTATAATGCTCAAATAATTTAAAAACAAATTTTTATTGAAATAGGGAAATTAATATTAAAAGTTACTCTCTACATTAATATAACTATTTGAAATACGATATGTTGTCATTAACTCTTCCATTACTTAAACCTAATAAATTACCCATAGACAATGTAATTTGTAAATGCTCTCAATCATATCATGAAAATGCTATCTATAAAAATAAATCTTATCTGCAAGTTTTATTAAAAATAAGTTTTGACGGTAACCTAATGAAGTATATATTATGCATTAAATACTCAATATATGTCTTTATTAAATTTGTTCGTAAAATCATTATCTAAATAAACATTTTTTATGAAAATAACTGTTTTAAAATAGTTTTTCAGAATTATCGCTTTCATAAATAATTTTCCTCTGTAATTAATTCCATTAAAAAAATTCATAAAAAAACTACACGTACGTCTTACTTAAATATATTTATAATTGCTTTCCTTAAATTATTTTGCCTTCCTTAAATTATTTTGCCATAAATTCTTGAAAAATAAATGATGGACGTAGGGCTGAGAATATTTAGGGTCTCATTTTTACTCAAGTTTAGATTTGGGAAATATAAACTAATAAAGAAAGGATGAGGGTCATAATCAGATAATTCATTATATGTGTGTGAACGTCAGGTGTGAGAAAATAATAAGTTAAAAAATTGAAAAGATTGTGTCCAATGTATGAGTTTAGTCAAATCAATTTTCAAAATTTCAAATCAAACTGAGGTACATCATTAAATATTGAGTAAATTACACTAACACTCCCTGAGTTTTAGTGAAATTACACAAACCACTCCTCACTTTTCTAAGCTTATACAAACCTCCCCTAGTTTTATACTTTCATTACACTGACCACCCCTGTATAATAAATAAGTGTAATTTTTTAAACAAAAAATGTGATAAATGCAATTAAGTTAAACAAAACATGATATATTGTGTAGACAAGTCTAAATAATATACAAATTAATGTATCTTTATTATTTTTTTGTTACAAAATGCATCAACAATTATAAAGAAATATTGTTTAAATCACTCTTATAATGTAGTGTAACGAACCAAAAATAATAAAGATATATTGATTTGTATATTATTTAGACTTGTCTACACAATATATCATGTTTTGTTTAACTTAATTACATTTATCACATTTTTTGTTTAAAAAATTACACTTATTTATTATACAGGGGTGGTCAGTGTAATGAAAGTATAAAACTATGGGAGAAAACTAGGAGAGGTTTGTGTAAGTTTAGAAAAGTGAGGGATGATTTGTGTAATTTCACTAAAACTCAGGAGGTGTCAGTGTAATTTACTCTTAAATATTTTAATTTGGCTTGGATATGGTGGGTTTAGGAATGAATCCAAATCGGCTTACCCCTGGACACCAAGGTAAAGATCAAAAAAGATAATTTCTATAAAATTTATAATTCTTGAAATTAATAATATTTAATCAATAATAATTTTTAATTTCAAACTTCAATTGAATAACTATTTTATCTAAAAAATAATAATATATAATAATTTTTATTAAAAAAATTAATTCGAATAATATAGTACTCGTGTTAATGCCAAAGCAACTCAATATGGATTGTATGTTATGTATGTATATATAAAGTTGAAATGCATTTAAATATTGGATTATATAGATAAATAGACAATATATTTAATATTGTTGTATTTATATATAATTATTATTATTGTTTTGGATATATATATATATATATCTATATATATATATCTATTTGTGTGAGCGGATATTATTTGATATAACAAATGAGGCATTAATACTACTCTAACATAAAACAATATTGTTGTTAGAGCTTGCTAGAGCAAGAAGTAACGTCTCGAAGATTACTTTATGAATATTGTGATTAAGATGAGAATTGTTTTTTAATATATCATTAAAAAATGTTTTACTTATATTCATTTCTTTTTCGAGACATCACATTCTTAGTAACATAAACTGCGGATAATTAATAACGGTTACCTAATGGTAACTGAAAATGATACAATACTTTCTTGAATACATCTTCATTAATAATTAGACTTGACTCTACAACACGTATAACTTGGTGTTGCTTGGTCAAGTAAAATGTCAATACAGAATACACGGCGGAATCTAATCATCACCCAACTGAAGCTATAGAAAATATGTTGAATTCTTCAGCACTTAAAAAGTACCATACATAGATCATCATCTTCAGATTCCATCTCCTCCAAGGTATCATACGCAGAACCCCTCGACCTAATCCTCGTCCTAGCATACGCCTACGGTAAGTGATTTAGGGGATCATGTAAGTGATTGTATTTTTGCTTATTCAACAAGCAAACTTGACTCATGAATGTGTAATGTGACTAATCTGATGAAATATCGCGATTAAAACCATGCCCGAGAATTGCGGTTAAAACTCGGCTGGGAGATTATTGTAAGAACGAGGATGCAACTAAGAGGGGGAGTGAATTAGTTGACTTAAAAATTATGACCAATTTTTCTGCAAAAAGAAGAGCTCACGTGCAGCGGAAAATATATGCAGAAAAATAATCAAGATACAATGAAAGAGATAAGGGAGAAGAAAGTACACAAGGATTTTATACTGGTTCACCTTCTTGTCCACCGAAGGCTACGTCCAGTACTCTTGCAACACAAGAGATTTTCCACTAAATATTATGAGTTTTAATTACAATATCTCACCCCGAGATCTCTATGTACCTTACACACTGACTAATACATATACCCTTGGAAAACACCTTTCCAAGTAACTCTATCCCCTTTCTATTCACACCCCGTGAAAGAAAGTTATTACAATGAATGAAGAATATCAATGATGGCTTTGGATTGCCTTTACAAGTATGAAATATAATAACACTTGCAATCCAATCAACTCTTTTGTATACTTAGTAATAATGCTCTTTTAGAAAACTTTGAAACACTTCTAAGCAACTTCAGAAAAATATCTTTTGAAAGTTTGAGTGCTAGTTGCAATTGTGTATTGTTGTGTGTTTGCGTTGTGAGAGTTAGATTCTTTATAAAGACTTTCCAAACACCCATGGTGCCTTTCTGAAAGTGTAGGAGTTGTTTGAAGTGAAGAGATTTCGTTTGGAGTGAAAACATTTCATTTTGAAATCTGAAATCCCATGCAACACCTCTCAGTAATTGATTACTGATAGTGGGTAATCGATTACCCAAACTCTTTGTCCACTGTTCTTTTAAAAACTAATTTAAAGTAATCGATTACACCATTTGGGTAATCAGTTACTCAACTTTTGCAAAACTAGTAATCTATTACTCAAAGGCAATAATGGATTACTTTGAACAGTTTTAAGTTGGATAAATTTTTTTCTCACATATATAACTTGTTACTTAGATGAAGTAACCCTTTACACGCCATTTTGAAAAATGTTTTAAGTATTTTAAAAGTGTTACAACTTTCTTTAAAAATAGTGTGAGCATTACTACTTTGTATATCAAAGAGTTTTAGGATAGAAGTACATATAGAGACTTAATCTAATTATCTTGAAGCTTTAATCTTCTTTAATAAGTATTCTTCTTGTTCTTCTTTTTGGTGATGTTGGTGTCTTCATCAAAACCTTGCCAAGGTCAGGAGCAAAGATCTTCTTCACAATCTCCCCCTTTTTGATGATGACAAACCAAGATCTTCTTTACAGTGTAATTTTCTTGAGAGCAACATACTTTGAGATATGTTGAATTTTTGACTTGAGTAT
>NC_032020.1:7651399-7655213 GCF_001865875.1 Lupinus angustifolius
AACTTGGTGTTGCTTGGTCAAGTAAAATGTCAATACAGAATACACGGCGGAATCTAATCATCACCCAACTGAAGCTATAGAAAATATGTTGAATTCTTCAGCACTTAAAAAGTACCATACATAGATCATCATCTTCAGATTCCATCTCCTCCAAGGTATCATACGCAGAACCCCTCGACCTAATCCTCGTCCTAGCATACGCCTACGGTAAGTGATTTAGGGGATCATGTAAGTGATTGTATTTTTGCTTATTCAACAAGCAAACTTGACTCATGAATGTGTAATGTGACTAATCTGATGAAATATCGCGATTAAAACCATGCCCGAGAATTGCGGTTAAAACTCGGCTGGGAGATTATTGTAAGAACGAGGATGCAACTAAGAGGGGGAGTGAATTAGTTGACTTAAAAATTATGACCAATTTTTCTGCAAAAAGAAGAGCTCACGTGCAGCGGAAAATATATGCAGAAAAATAATCAAGATACAATGAAAGAGATAAGGGAGAAGAAAGTACACAAGGATTTTATACTGGTTCACCTTCTTGTCCACCGAAGGCTACGTCCAGTACTCTTGCAACACAAGAGATTTTCCACTAAATATTATGAGTTTTAATTACAATATCTCACCCCGAGATCTCTATGTACCTTACACACTCACTAATACATATACCCTTGGAAAACACCTTTCCAAGTAACTCTATCCCCTTTCTATTCACACCCCGTGAAAGAAAGTTATTACAATGAATGAAGAATATCAATGATGGCTTTGGATTGCCTTTACAAGTATGAAATATAATAACACTTGCAATCCAATCAACTCTTTTGTATACTAAGTAATAATGCTCTTTTAGAAAACTTTGAAACACTTCTAAGCAACTTCAAAAAAATAACTTTTGAAAGTTTGAGTGCTAGTTGCAAAAAGTGTAGAGTAATATCTTCAGAATAAGTTTAAGAGCTTTTGGAAATTTTATAAGAATTGTGTATTGTTGTGTGTTTGTGTTGTGAGAGTTAGATTCTTTATAAAGACTTTCCAAACACCCATGGTGCCTTTCTGAAAGTGTAGGAGTTGTTTGAAGTGAAGAGATTTCGTTTGGAGTGAAAACATTTCATTTTGAAATATGAAGTCCCATGCAACAGCTCTCAGTAATTGATTACTGATAGTGGGTAATCGATTTCCCAAACTCTTTGTCCATTGTTCTTTTAAAAACTAATTTAAAGTAATCAATTACACCATTTGGGTAATCAGTTACTCAACTTTTTCAAAACTGGTAATCTATTACTCAAAGGCAGTAATGGATTACTTTGAGCAGTTTTAAGTTGGATAACTTTTTTTCTCAGATATATAACTTGTTACTTAGATGAAGTAACCCTTTACACACCATTTTGAAAAATGTTTTAAGTATTTTAAAAGTGTTACAACTTTTCTTAAAAATAGTGTGAGCATTACTACTTTGTATATCAAAGAGTTTTAGGATAGAAGTACCTATAGAGACTTAATCTAATTATCTTGAAACTTTAATCTTCTTTGTCTTCATAAGTATTCTTCATTTTTTTTTTGACGTTGGTGTCTTCATTAAAACCGTGCCAAATTTAGGAGCAAAGATCTTCTTCACAATCTCCCCCTTTTTGATGATGACAAACCATGATCTTCTTGACAGTGTAATTTTCTTGAGAGCAACATACTTTGAGATATGTTGAATTTTTGACTTGAGTATGCTCCCCCTATCTTTTGGAGTAATGTGCCTGAAATATAATTTTACAGAAAATACAGTCCAACTTTTCTCCCCCTTTTGACTTCATCAAAAAGTAGAAAAGCAAAGAGATTCCAGCACAATATATATATAACATACATACACTTTATATAATCAAAATATAACGATATGATAATATATACTTATGTATGGATTAAGATATAGATAAGAAAGTATTGCAATGCATAAATAAGATGTTTCAATCAAATATCCAGGAATGGAACAATAAAGCACAAAACATCATAAAGTTACTTGTCCAGGAATATGCAGCAATAACTTCAAAACAACAAATAAGTAGAAAAATTTGTCCGAGATTAGAAAATAATACAACTATAAAATCCTAACAATAGTTATTCTAAGATTCAGGCTCCGAATTGTCTTCATCAATATCCATGTTATCCATCGTAGAGGAGAGGCAATGAAGTTCATATTGGATTTGTTGATTCTGAGAGTCGAGAGCATCCATCCGGTTAGTGATGTAGCCTCGGAGAGAAACCAACTCATCCATAATCATTTGGTTCGAGGGCATGGCAGAAAACGAGGACAATTGAGCATGAAACTCATACGGTTGTGGTTCAGAAGGGTTAGGAGCTTTAGGTTCAGATGGTTCAGCAGCAGCAGTCAGCTTGTCGGTTCTATGTTTGTAGATGCGGGTTCGAGGGTCTTGGGTGAAACCCATTTTGTGGATCACCAGCAACAGTCAGCTTGTCGGTTCTATGTTTGTAGATGCGGGTTCGAAGGTCTTGGGTGAAACCCATTTTGTGGATCACTTCCACATCAATTTGGCTTTCTCGAAGGTTCAGAGGCATCTTTGTTTCACCATTCGTAGAAACTCCGAAATGCTGAAGAATATTGGTTATGAAGATTTCATATGGCAAAGGACTTTGAGTACCTCTAATAGTCTACATTTGTCTCATTATCATTAGAGCCCAATTGATCTTGATGTTAAACCTTAAAGCATACATCAATTGGAGTTCTCTGTCACTTATTTCATAATGATTTGAAAATTTTGGTAAGATGACATAACTCAAAAAATAATGAAGCAAACGGTCCTCTAGCTTGAGATATCCAGCAGATAGGATGTCTCGGTTTTTGATAGTCTCTCCAAAGCCTTGTTGCTTACGCATTTCTATTTCCCTTTTTGAAAGTCTACATAACAAATGATAAAAATCCTTTCGATCATAATTATCCCATTCACATACAAGGCCGAAACCTGTTATGTTACCTTGAGAGGGTATGTTACATAACAATGAACTGAAAGTTTTAAGATCCAAAACAATGTCTTTTCCTTTGACATAGGAAGTAAGACGATTTTTCCAAAAGTTCAAGTTATAGTAAAATACTCGCACAAGTTCGGGATAAATGTCATTTGTTTCACAACATAATCAAAAAGGTTTTGTTGATGTAAAAGATAAGGGAAAAGAAAATCTTCAAACTCGAAATTGTCAACATTACCGAATTTAGGAGTAAAAATGGTGCGACTATGGAAGTGCTCCTTAAATGTCTGGTGTTGCTCATCATTAGCAAGAAGCCTTGTCAAATCCAGAGGGTTACACTCCAAAGATGTTGTTCCTTGACTCCTTTGAGAGGTATTGGAGCGTTGTTTCTTTGATCTAGAAGAAGAAGCCATGGATTTGGATTTTGAAATTTTTATGTTTTTGAAGATTTTAGGGGTTTTTGATTCAAGCCACTAATCACGAAAATGATTGGTTAAAAGTGTTTGGAATAAAAAATGTGAAAGGAATGGACAAAAAATCTCTTGAAACGGATCAAAAACAAGGGTTTTAAAGGTTGAGAGGTTTTGAAAAGAAGAAAGCACGAGTTGGGTAAGGAAGATGAGTTTTAAAAAGTTGAAAAATTTCAGAAATTACATATATAACAGCACAGAGTAACCGGTTACTCATTTAGAATAATCGGTTACTCAAAAATAAATTTTTAAACTTTTCAAACAACAGCTTGGAGTAATCGATTACTCACTTTGGGTAATCGGTTACTGAAACACGTTGTTCAACCTTGTAATCGGTTACTTACCAATGTAATCGATTACATACCTCATAAAAGCTT
>NC_032020.1:7655313-7658610 GCF_001865875.1 Lupinus angustifolius
TAGTATTATCATATTTCAATGGAGGGCAGCCTAAGTCTAAGCCATAATCTCGTAATTGTTGCTTAAGCCACAACACTTGGGCACAACAGCTACCTGCTGCTATATATTCAGCCTCAGCAGTGCTTAACGCAACACATGCTTATTTCTTGCAAGTCCAAGAGACTAAAGCATTGCCTAAAATGTGACAAGTACCACTTGTACTTTTCCTTTCAGATTTACATCCGGCAAAATCTGAATCTGAATATCCAACCAATTCACATATACTTCCTTTTGGATACCAAAGTCCAACTTCAGTTGTACCTTTAAGATATTTCATAATTCTCTTAACAGAAACTAAGTGTGATTCTTTTGATTTAGATTGATAACGTGCACACAGACATACACTAAACATGATATCAGGTCTAATGGCAATTAAATATAGAAGAGATCTTATCATACCTCGATACTTTGATATTTCAATATTTTTCCACTCTCATCGGTATCAATGTATGTGCTAGATCCCGTAGGAGTAGCTATTGGCATGCAGTCATCCATATCAAATCTTTTCAGCAAATTCCTGCAATACTTGGTTTGACTCACAAAAATGCCATTATCAAGCTGTTTGATTTGTAGTCCAAGGAAGTAGTTCAACTTTCCATCATGGACATTTCAAATTCTCCTTGCATCATTTTGCCAAAGTCACTACACAAACTTTCATTAGTAGAACCAAAAATAATATCATCTACATAAATTTGAGCTAGTAAAGTATGATGATTTATTTTCTTTATAAATAGAGTAGTGTCGACCTTCCCTTTGGTAAAACATTTTTGTATCAGAAAATTTGTTAGACGATCGTACCACGCTCGTGGAGCTTGTTTAGACCATAGAGGGCTTTCTTTAACTTGTAGACATGAGAAGGATGTTTGTAATCTTCAAAACTAGGAGGTTGTTCTACAGACACTTCTTCTTGAATGTAGCCGTTGAGAAAAGCGCTCTTGACATCCATTTGATATAACTGAAAATTAAGAGAACAAGCATATGCAAGTAATAGCCTAATAGCTTCAAGTCTAGAAATTGGAGCGAAGGTTTCATCAAAGTCTATATCTTCTTCCTGATTGTTTCCTTGGACTACTAGTTTAGCTTTATTTCTAACAATAACACCATTTTCATCAGTTTTGTTTCTAAACACCCAACGAGTTCCAATGCCATGCCTATTTTTCGGTCTAGGAACAAGTTCCCAAACTTCATTCCTCTCAAACTGATTTAATTCTTCTTGCATAGCAAGAATCTAGTGTTCATCCTCAATTGCATCATCAATCTTGGAGGGTTCTATCTAAGAGACGAATGTCATGTTTAGACAAGCATCAAGTATTCTACAAGTAGTTATACCTTTACTTATATCACCGATGATGTTGTTAATAGGATGATTTCTATGAGTTCTCCATTATTTTGGTAGGTCTGAGTGAATATGCTCTTCTTGAGAAGATAGATTATCATCCATTCTCAATTCTTCAGGTTTCGTTGTAATATCAACAATAGAATTATCTTTAGTAGGGGAACTTGGCAAGTCGTCTTCACCACAGGATATCACATCTTTTAATACATGATTGGTTTCATCAAAAGTTACATGAACAGATTCTTCCATGGCTAGAGTTCTTTTATTAAAGACTCTATATGCTTTACTCGTGAGAGAATAGCCATTCCTTCATCAACTTTTGGATCAAACTTTCCCAAGTTATCCTTACCATTATTCAGAACAAAACAATTACAAACAAAAACATATAGATGAGAAATGTTAGGTTTTCTACCTTTGAAGAGTTCATAGGGGGTTTTCTTAAGAATAGGTCTTATAAGAACTCGATTCGAAACATAACACGTGGTGCTAACTGCATCAGCCCAAAAGTATTTTGTTAGTTTCATTTAACATTGTTCGAGCCAGTTCTTCTAAGGACCGATTCTTTCTCTCTACAACACCATTTTGTTGAGGTGTTCTAGGAGCAGAAAAATTGTGGTTGATCCCAAGATCATCACAGAATTCCTCAAAAGAGGAGTTTTGAAATTCTCCCCCATGATCACTTTGTATAGCAGCGATTTTTAGAGATTTTTCATTTTGAACTCTTTTAGCATAAATGCTAAAGGCTTTGAATGCCTCATTCTGATGTACTAAGAATAGAGTCCAAGTATATCTAGAAAAATCGTCCACTATAACAAGAGCATAATAATTTCCACCAAAACTTTTTGTCCTTGGGGGACCAAATAAATCCATATGAAGTAATTGTAATGGTCTAATGAAAGAAACCATGTGCTTTGGTTTGAAAGAAGTTTTTGTTTTTTTACCCATTTGACAAGCACTAAATAGTTTGTCTTTAACGAACTTCATTTTGCGTAAACCGACAATCTTTCTTAATAATTTTATTCAAATGTTCCATGTGAATGTGAGCAATTCTTCTATGCCAAAGCCATGCATCATGATTACATTTGCTACTAAACATGTTATAGGTAAAGAAGAATCCCTGTCAATCATATATATATTATTTATTCTCTTACCAATAAGTTTAGAATTATTAGAATCCTTACTTTCAATGATGCACTTATCTGGGTAGAATGCCACATGAAATCCTTTGTCGCATAATTGAATTATGCTTAGAAGGTTGTGCTTGAGTCTTTCAACATATAGTACGCCTTCTATAGTTGTTGATGGTGGCTTTCCAATTCTACCAACTCCAAGAATTCTTCCCTTGTTGTTGTCACCATATGTGACATATCATTTGTCCCTTGGAGTAAGGACAGAGAATTTACTTTTATCGTCCGTCATGTGTTTTGAGCTGCAGCAATCCAAGTACCATAAATTGCGGGCGACTCTCAATTTTCCAGAAATCATAGGACTCTCCAACAAAGCTTGGGGGGCGGTTGCTGTTGGAACATTCTCCTAGGAATGATCTTGAGGCTATCTTGATGTAGGATCAGACTTGAGAGTATCTTACTCAAATATAGCTCTGATACCAATTGTAAGAACGAGGTTGCAACTAAGAGGGGGTGAATTAGTTGACTTGAAAATTATGTCCAATTTTTCTGTAAAAAGAAGATTTAACGTGCAACGGAAAATATATGCAGAAAAATAATCATGATACAATGAAAGAGATACGGGAGAAGAAAGTACACGAGGATTTTATACTGGTTCACCTTCTTGTCCACCGAAGGCTACGTCCAGTACTCTTGCAACACAAGAGATTTTCCACTAAATATTATGAGTTGTAATTACAATATCTCACCCCGAGACCTCTATGTACCTTACACACTCACTAATACTTATACCCT
>NC_032020.1:7658710-7666282 GCF_001865875.1 Lupinus angustifolius
TAAGAGGATCTGTACATATATATATATATATTAATTGTTTTGAGATGATTTTTATTATAAATAATTAACTTTTGTTTAGTGTGCAGTGTCTCTCAAGGTTTTTCTGGAGTCTTTTGCATGTTATTAATTTTGACTTGACATTTCTATATCAGAAATCTTACTCGTTTTTATGAGGATGTGTGAGTCTTATATATTTAATATGCTAAAGACATATATATGATTGTGAAAATGTTGTTACCATAATGTGAAGTGCTAGTTTGTGGTAGTTCATCAACATGAAAGTGTATAACATGATAATAGATGAATACTTGTGAGTATTTGTGATGTATTATTTGATAGGTGTTTTGTCAGTTATTTTGTTCTCAACTTTCTGTAAATTGGATTTACCATATTTACCATTTGTTTGTTATGGTGGTTGAAATGGGTGATGATTGTGAATTTCATTAGTGCTCAATGCCAAGAGTAGTGAAGATGTGATTACCATTAAGGCGATCTTGGGTGAGCATGATGAGAATAAAAGAGTTGTTTTTAGCTTAAAGATGAATGATAAGTTGTGAATGATAGAGATAAAGGTGATTATAGCTTATGTAAGTTGGTAGCTATGATAGCATGAGGAATAAGATAGATAAAATTTAATAAAATATAACTTTGTTTGCAATCTCTATAAATTGTGATTTTTAAATTTTGCTCATTCTAAATTGAGATTTTCTTTCTAATTTTTGCTGATGTGGCAATGCTAACTAGATTTTCATTATGTCAAGTCACAATTTTTCATCTAAGCTTGGTGCTTAAATAGAAAGTGGAAAAGAAAATTAGGGATAAACTATTAATACCTATAAGACTAAAATTAAATTTAATACCTATTTCTTTATGAGAAAAAAATATATACATTGACATTATATGGGTTATATATATTATCACTGTATCATCTAACATTTATACTTAATCATCGTTGACTTTTTTTTTAAAAAGTAATTCAAGTAAATGATGAATAATGTAGTGATTATAAATAAATTTTTACAATATAGTCACAGATATTACCGTCTAAATATATATAGGGTTACATCGTTTTATTTTGGCCATATGTTCACACTATAGCACAACCATTGCGGATGAACAATGATCATATCTATTATTGGAGAGACAAATGCATGTTTTTCGTTTGTTTTTAAGGTAAAAACGTAATTTCATTATACCCTAAGAGATAAACTTGTCATTGATATTTATATTTTCTTTATTTTTTTTGAAGTACTTACCTTTCTATTAATAGATATGATCCCAACCTATAGGGAATGAGCTTTTTCATACACGTATATCAGCCTCAAACTAGATCACATGCTTAAAAAGATTAATTAATTGGATTCAACTATGACTAATCAATACATAACTAAATTGATTTAGTGAAAATAGTATATTTATGAAAAGTATAATCTTGAAGAAAAGTATAATATTTTTTACATATACTACACCAAAATTGCAAAATAATAATACTTAAAATTGACATTTAAGAGTATTTTTGACTATTGTTAATATGAATGTACTAGAATGTAGGACTAGATTTAATATAAATTTTAAAACGTTGTAGTAAATGGTGAATCAACAACGCTTTCTTGAGAAAGCATTGTTAATTGTGTTATATTCAACGATGTTTTTTCTCAAATGTTTGTTGTTCAATGCATTTAGAACATTAACTCCTACAAAAAATTGTAGTACAATTAGAGAATGTTAAGCATGTTGCATTTTATAAAAAAAAATTATTTACACCAAAATGCGCACCCAATATTATAAGGTGTAATACATAATTTTTCATCGTGATTTTCTCAAAGAATATTAACAACATATTCTAGTTGTACATCACCAGTTTTTTTATCATTGACAAAATTTGCATACAAGTACGTGAAATATAGATAAAAGTGAATAGTTAAAAGAAACAAAGTATCTCATATATACACAAATGACAGAGACACTCAACCAATTGTAGAATTTTGAAAGTAATAGAGAATAGAATTAATAAGTTTTACAAATGAACCGGTTCTATAGGTTGTTACACGAAACTCCAATATTCAGAACACGTGATTTACGGTGGAATCCTATGCTTGTGGGATGCTTCTAAATTTCAAAAAAGAGAGTTCGTTCTGAGGAGCAGGCTTCATGGTCATAAAAGGTCTTTGGTTGCTTTCACAAGTTGTTTGTTTCATGGTGAACATTTACTCTCCTTGCCAAATCACTTTGAATAGGAAACTTTGGGAGGAGTTGTTACATTTGAAGACATTGTTGGGTCATGGTAGGTGGTGTATCTTTGGTGATTTTAATGTTATGCGGAGTGTGTTAGAGAGGAAATGGGTTTGTGATTCATTCTGTTGAAGAGAGGCTACATTGTTTAACGCTTGGATTGGTGAGATGGAGTTAATTGATCTACCTTTAATAGGGAGGAGCTTCACATGATATCACTCTGGTAATGGCTCCATGAGTAGGTTGGATAGGTTTAGTCTTTCACCAGAGTGGACGAAAGATTGGCCGAATTATACCCTTTGGGAAATGAATAGAGATTTCTCTGACCATTGCCCTATAATAATAATTCAAAATTAATCTAATAAATCATCTCATGTGGTTCTATAGTCAAAATATTTTGCCTCTGTATGTACAAAATTTTGAGCTTTCTCTTTAACCAAAACACCAAGCATGGAACTAGTTTAAGTCAATGAAAGATTATGGTCATTAACTCATTATTAAATATAAAATGTGGAGAAAAGGATGATTAGGTTGAGTGTATAATGAATAGATAAGGGTATACTCACTATTGATTTAATTAAACTATATATTATAAATTTTATTTCATAGATATATAGATAAAAGATGAAAATATCCTTCCCAAAATAAAATGAGACAAGAAAGACACACTACTAACATTGGGTGTATACATCTTATACTAATCCATTTTTCACAAAATACATTATGGAAGAGCAACAACAAGAGCCTTACACACTTATAATAACTTTGATGGTATAAGTTTAGTAGTTGAGAGAAATATGTATGTACTGATAGTGCCTGAATTTAATATACGATCACTGCATTATTCATTATTCATATTTTATCATCATTGACTCCTAAAAAATAGTAATTCAAATGAATGGTGAATAATTCACTAACTATGTACAAATCTTTATATTAACGTTGCATAGATATTACACTCTTATGTAGTTATTACATAAGGCAACATATTCTTGCATGTTAAATAGGATATTTCGCACTATTGGCTTTATTCTCAAGTACAAGTTCTGTAACATTATATATGTCTTCAATATCATGGTACCTGATCTTGCTACCATAGGCTATATCTTCTTGTTCATCCTCATCAACATCTCTAGTAATAGTAGCGACAATGAATGATTCTATATCATCAGCTTTGTTGTTGCTACAAGTACTATTGTTGCTAATGCTAAGTTGAATGAGAAGCTTTGCTACTTCAATCTCTAATTCAGAGAACACAATAGGCTTCTTAGTGCTCATGTTTTCACATGATTTAGTCATGATCTCTTGAGAGAAATATGATGAATAATAAGAATTGATGTAGAGATACAGTGGTATATTATGCTATTATATTGTTCAAAACAATGTGGGTTGGTGGCCATGTACATTTATGTTATTATTATATTTCTATATTAATTTTGAGTGTAACATCTCTACATTGATAGTGTAATGATTTATATACAGTCATTATATTATTTACTATTTTTTGTATTAATTTTATTTAAAAGTATTGAAAATGAATTGTGGATGATGTAGTGTAGGGATGGCAATAGGAATCGGACCCACAGTTACTCGCATATATTACCCGCAACGGGTCGGATTTGAGTCTGTGCTTTTAGACCCGTGGGTAATTGAGACCTGGGATTTTGAGACCTGATGTTTGATGGGTCTGGGTCCAGATAATGAGGTTCCTAGACCCGCAATACTCGGACTCGTTATTTCTTCCTAAATCTATATATGTAGCAGCATAATTGTAATATCATGCTAATAATCTATACTACTTATAAAGGGAAAACCCAAAATAACCACCACCATGGTGTAATTTGTGGTTCTCCCTATTTTGCCCTTACTATATTTTAATTTTTACAAAAAAAATCATATATAACCTAATGTTCCTCTCCACCTAATATATGCTCATATTATTTGGTTAATTATTTTTTATTCTTACATTATGACTATCAGTCTTTAATGTAGAAGACAGACACGATAGTTGCTGTCAACACGCTAGTAATTATAATGTTAATGTTATATTATTAATCCATAATTGTATTCTTGTTAAACATTAATGTTATATAGTTAAGAAGTGTGATATGATGTTATGTTGTTAACTCATATGGGTAATTTAATGTTATGTTGATTAAATAGTTCTTACTAAATCAATTTTACATTATAAGATTGAAGTAGTGACCTTGTTTTTATTGATTATTTGAGTAAAATGAGTTTTATTTAAAAGTCAATTTAAATTATGTTTAAAACTTTAAATTATGTGTTTTCTATTGTTGATTGCTTAAATAATAAATAAGATTGTAGGAAACAAACATACAATTACATAAATTACTCACAATTATTTTTATTATTTTTGAATTTGTGAGTACTCGTAGATTTAATGGGTATCCAAGGACCCGTGGGTAACAGATCTAGCAGGTATTACCACGAGTCTGAGTCCAAAAATGAAAAAACAGGGCGGGTGTGGGTAATGTACTACTCAGATCCATCTAGACCCATTCTCATATCTAATGCAGTAACAATGTGAAAAGCTCTTACGCTATCTATGCGTATACATTTTTTTCATTAATTTTATATTACAATTTTCTTTGTAGCGTTTCTTTATTTTTATTTAATGATTTCCATTTTGAGTACATGGTAAGTTTATTATAACATTTTTTGGTAATTGCAGTAATATCTATACTAATATATAAAGTCAAAACATGATTAAAGGATAAATGTGTAACTGAACAAAAGTAATTTCTATATTTCAATTTTGTCTTTTATTATATCCATTGTTTTTATGTTTGCCTTTGTAACATATAAGTTGTTAATAATTTTATAACATACATATTGTATATAACATAAAAAGGAATGAGATTTACTTGAATTTGATAAATTTTCTTAACATCCCTAATTCCACTATGTAAATAAATGGTGGAAATTCTACTATGTAGAATGAAAAATAAAATTGCAGCGAAGTTGGAAATTTTGAAGGAAAGTAATGTACCTCTCTATAGAAACTTTAATAAATTTATAGACACAAGTTAAAAAATTTATAGAAACTTTGTGTATACACTTAATAACAGAAAAATAAGAATGTAGATCGACAGACATGGAGTATCGGTCGACAAGCTAATATAATATAATAAAAACAATCCATATTCTTTTCTGTAAACATGTTTTTTTCTTCTACTTTCCTTATCAAATTCAAAGGTATTAAGTTTTATTTAAAGATTTATACCACATATATAGTTTTCATACCTGGTATTAGGAGTGTAACGCCCCGAAAATTACTCCAAAAAAAATCTTGCTCAAAAATGGGTAAATTTTTTTTTGAATAATGAAGCCCTATAAAATTTATTTCCTCTTATATTCGTTTCATTTTCGGAACATCACTTTAAGTAACATACAATGCGGAAAAACAAAAATCATTACTTAATGGTAATAAAAATAACTCAATATAACTTCAAATCATACTTCATTAGAATATCATAAAATGTTGATACGAAGTACAAGGCAGAATCCTAATCGTCGCTCAAATAAAACTACGCACAAAATAAATACCCTACACAGGTACACTAATCAAAAAACACAAGGGCATGTGTAGGTATAACGATTTCCCTCAATCCTCCATGCCCCCTCCTGAGACATCGAAAAGTGGTAACTCTGAATCTGGGCAGAACGATCCATCTAGAAAAAAACGCGAATATAGACAAACAGAAAGAAGAGGGAATAAGACATCTAATGAATATTACTCATTGACAGCATGGAATTACACAGAATATCACATCCAGAGAGACATACATAATAACACAATATAGATCACAAATATAATGCACAATGATGAATGATGTTATAACTCAGATTATGCTCATCGATACCCACGATCTCAATATATGAATGTTATGCTTATTTCATCTGTCCTTACACCAATATCCTCCCAATATACTATTCGGAAATAACCGAGGGTAAAGGTCCCATAATAAGCCGATTTGAACGCACCAAAACTATTCCTCGCAAGGATATATGATCGATCTGTTCCGAAGAACTGTTCATTTCAGGACGGTGTCGTATCAAACACTTTATGGGTATCCCTTTCATCGATCCTAATTGCAAGGAGGGGTTGTTAGAGATTGTCTAGTTTGTGTTGTGAGAACTGTCTGATCCAATAGAATACCTCATCTAGGAATACAAGGGACTTGTCTCACCTAGACTCTCCCTAAAGACTTTGCTGATGAACCACCGCCATTGTCGTCCCTCTCGACATCTTAGGTCTCGTTCGTCTCCCGTAAATTTCCTCTCCGCTACTTCATTATTCATAATGAGTATGCATACAAACTGAGGTTAGCGGATTAAGTCATTTAATCTAAGACATCTCCCAAAGGAATGCTTCTTGTGGGACCCGATCTTACGTCATCACGTAAATAAAGGAATAAAATCCTTACTACTATGAACCGTCGTTGAATATCCTGGACGACCACATGACCAAGCCTCTTACGGTCAGACGTCCTTGCTGCATGGTATCATGTAATCCTTTTTGGGCATCGCCCTAATCACGACATCACGGTCAGAAACCTTGCCCTAAATAAGGCGCAATAACAAAGGTACTTGTATAAGTTTGTCGATTTTGGGAACCAGACTCAATCATCTGAGTCGCGGTCTTTCCCAAGTGTAAATACACTTCACACTCAAGCTAGGGCTATTTCCTAAGCAATCAAACAATCAGAAACAGTCAAAACTATTGTATGTCTTTCACTCAAGCGAGAGACTGTCACTCAAGCAACGAACTCATCAAAACATACTCAATTCTCATCCTGAATTCTCGTCCAAGCGAGGGACTATCGCTCCAGCGACCAGTCCATCAAGAATTAGTCAAAATACCTGTTTGGTTCTTGCCCGGGCGAAAAACAGTCGCCCGGACGCCAAAAACACCCAAAACAGGTTGTATGGCCCACGCCTAGGTGAGGGGTGGCTTGCCCACGCGCCAACTTGGGCCTCATTTCCTGCCTCTCCCTCGCCCATGCGGGGCTGGCTCGCCCGGGCGAGGCTTCCCAAAGCCATTTTCCTCGCCCTTTTAGGCTACCTGGTCGAAACTCTCTACTGTTTTCGATTCCTATGAATTTTAGTTTCTCGAGTAGTGTTCCTTCATGGATAAATACCACAATACTTGATATTTTAAGCTATCCTAAGCATACAACTTAAGAAAGTATCCATACAAAATCCATGCACGCACATATTTGATCAAGTATGTCTTTCCTTAATACACAAATATAACTCCAAACTTTTGAGATAGTTTAGGAGATCCGGGTGTCATATTCGGACACCACTATGTCA
>NC_032020.1:7666382-7670486 GCF_001865875.1 Lupinus angustifolius
TTCATCCTATAGCAAATCCACCATCCATTACTTCATAACACTTTAAGTTTATAAAGTCAAGACTTTTATAAGTCATCTTTTATTCCAAATCATTACTTGAACTTGGAAGTCAAAGAATATCATTTACTAATCAACTTTTAACTCATAATATTCTAAAACAACACTTTTTTCACAACACTCATCCATAAACATTTTGGATTTCAAAGTTAGAAACTAAACTTTTCCTAAACACATATAGGTCATGATTTAGACCTAATGCTAAGGAAAGCTTTGCTCTTTCAACTTATCATTAAACATTTTAAAGGTTCCTTTGATAAAAAAATCATCCCCTTTGAAACAAGGCTATGGTTTTTCAAGCCAAAAACAAGTGGAAAAGTCCAAACTTTGCATGGTTAGGAAAACTCCTTAAAGGTTCCTTTGATATATAGCCATCACCTTTAACCATGTTCAAATACCAAAAAACATACAAGCTTTCTAAACATTAAAAAAATATCCCCATGAACACAAAGAGTTCATGGTTTCAAAATAACTTTCTAAGTTCAAGAAAATATCTATTTCGAGTTTTAAACATAAAAAGAGTTAGGTAGATATTTAGAACATTTCAACGATTGAAAATGTTCATAACGTACCTATAAACATCATACTAAAATTTCATAAACATCTAATGGTTATATCTTCGGAGATGAAGAAATCAAAATGAAAAGCCAAGAAGAACTACCTTCAGAGTTCTTAGAGAATGCAAAGAGAAGAAAGAGTTTGAAATGCCAAGGTATTCTCTTAGCTAGGGTTTGGCTCCTTAAAGAGAAAAATCAGATTTGAGGGGGTGGGGGGCAGTCAATAGTTTTTCAAAAAGTAGTTTGTGTAAGAGATAGGTGAGTGATTTTAGGGATTTTGTGTAAGAGAATATGTACTTTTGCTTGTTTAACAAGCAAACCTCTTACATGAAAGTGATGTGACCTTTTCGATGACACATTATCGATTAAACCATGCCTGAGTATTGTTGGCTAATACCTGATCGGATAATAAAAATCTCCCGATTTTGGTTTCGGTTAGAACTTTGAAACACAGAATTCGTAGTGAAAAATATTTAGAAATGCGTTCTGAATGAACTTGATGTCTATCTTGACTCGAAATAATATTTCAAAGCCAATGGCGCAATCGGAATTCGATTCTGAGTTATGGAACTCAAAAACACGTTATTGGACCGAATTCGGGCAAATTTGGGCCCGACAGCAGTTCAAAAACCTTTCGTCATAGAAAATTACGAAAATTTACCACAAAAAAAAAATTACAAAAAACGACTAACACTCAACTATGGTTTAACCTAAATCCATACAGATTAATTTCTAAAATTAATCGTTGATAAAATAAAAATGCAATACTAAATACAAATGTTCTTAACAATAATAAAATTTCATTGCAAATAATCAAGGTAGCATAACATAGTTGAAAGAGTTATAATCCATCATTCATTATAAATCTAAATACACCATAAAATCTCAAAAAACTAAAAGTTGTCTCATATGACACTTTAAAAACAAAATATATAACATAAATCCTAAATGTTGTTGGCTTCAGATGATCCTCTTGCACTCAAATGTGTATCAGACATATTTACATCATAATTTTCCTGAAATATCAAAATGAAAACATTTAGTTGAAACAATAAAGTACATTGATAAATACTGGATGATTTAAGTAGAATTAATGTGCATGTAAATTTTGTGACTAAATTTTATATGCTTATGAGTTAGTGGTTAGAATTACAACATGTGTATTGAGTTATTTTATGGTAACAAAAGTTTGGTGATTAAATTTAAAGACTAATTAATAAATGCGATTGCATAACTGAGTAGAGAATTATTATAAAGGCTTACTTATATTGTGTGTAAGTACATGGGCAATATGTTAGATAGAAAAGCAAATAATAGAAAAAATAATGAACAAAGCAGCGTAAGAAAACAATTCCTGAGCAAAAGTTTATAGAGCTTCTTAGGAGATTAAAAACTAAACAAAAACTCAACTCCTGGTAAAGGTTGTCGGCCCATGACATATTCCTTCCCTAAATGTCTATTTGCAAGTTGATTTTTGGAGGGTAATGATGGAAGAAAAAAGCTTGAAAGCCATGATGAGATGATTCTCAAGCCTTCCATTCCTCTTCAAAAATAAACTTGCAACAAACCAAAAAGTATGAGAAAGTTTATTCTCCAATTATGAGCTTTCAACAATAGCATATTCTTTGAGGTTCCACCTTATACCAATGAATACAATTGATTAGGGAGGCATATGAATAAACAAGTGAAATGCAAGAAGAATGGTTGGATTATGATTCTTGAAATCTAATGCAACTGTTAGGTATCAGTGGCAAAATACACCTAGAATGGGGGGGGGGGGTTGAATAGGTGTTCAAGTTCCACTTTTTGGGTTTTTACACAGTTGCTAAAAAATGCCCAGTTAATCGATTAAGCACTGTTCATAATCGATTAACCAGTAACAGAACCAGAATGATCAGAAGAGCAACTTGCACAGTTATTAACAAATACACAACCAAATATACAACATATACTTTTATGCAAGATTAACAAGAACATAGCAAGGAACAAGCATGCAAAATATTAGATCCAAACTCGCATTAAAACATCTTGAAATATAAAAGAGAAAAGGATTGAAAAGATTGCGCAGAGATTTTATCCTGGTTCGTTTTGCTGTTCATTGCAAAACTACATCCAGTCCTCCTCTCTGATTTGGGAGATTTTCCTTCTTTACTATAGAACACAATGTACGTTATATACACAGTTCCAAATTCAAGACTCAAACGCTTCTTTCTTCGAACACGAAGAACTTCGTCACCCTTGGTTTGACATTTCTGAAAACTGCCTCCAAGAAAACCTTTCTTATCGCGATTCGGCCCAACCAAGGTATCGCTCTTTATCCCAAGACCTCCAAGTCTTTGTGTGAAGAACACCTTACCTAACCGCAACTAGGATTTTCCCAATCCTTGAATAACAATGCTTTGAGTTATTAATGAGTACTTAATATTCAAATATTACAATAAAGATCATAGCCTGAAACCTAAGCAAGAACTCACAAGACGTCATAGTCTAATATGAATGTTCATGCATGAGGTTTCTGAAAATATGCAATCATAAAAAAACTCTCCTTTTCTTTTCAAGAAACACAAGAAGGATGTAAGAAAGCTTTTCAAAGAATCATGCAATATGAATATGAAAACTAAAGCCTTAACATGATCTAATCTTTTTCCTAATTCAACACTCTCTAATAGATTCTAACAATGATGATCTATCTCTTGTTTCTGTGTTTTTTCTCTCCTAGCCGTTTCTACAATTAGCCAGTATTTATACAAAACAGATTTTGCCTCTAAAAATGGTTTTTTAGTTATTCAGTTGAAACAGCAGAAAACACTCACGTTAATTGATTAAGCCATGGGGTTAATCGACTAACTAGTATATTTCTAATACATGGTTAAATGGTAAACTACTGATATGATATATGCTCATGCAATACATGATTACCAAAATATAATACCTTTAATGCACAAAACAAATGTATTCAACTGCATGAACCTAATTATCACATATTTCTAGATGATGTCTCATTTTAGTGGACTAATTACTTTATTAAGTCTTGTGAGACTCACACCTAGGTTTACCTAACCTAGACTCAATATCTATGGCAAACATCTTAGACTTCTAAAAAGATAATAAATAATTATAACTTGAGTCTAATAAGACACCACTTGAGCCATCGGCATGTTAATTGTTGAGCCATCTTAATGCTTTAATTAACTCCTTGTCTTTATCAAAACATAGGCAAAACATTGCTAATGCAATCCTTGACGCTTTGCACTTTCAATCTCCCCCTTTTTGATGATGACAAATACCATATCAAATATGGCGTTACATTTGATGAATTAGCTTGATGATGTTGTACATTTGAATAATTGTTGTAAATATTCAAATTTGAAGCGCTTTGCTCTCCCCCTTAGGTAAGCAGTGGTTAATAAACCTGCAAATAACATCAAACACAACAAGCAACCTTTCTTCCCCTTTTGACATTATCAAAAAGATACGAATATTCAATTCT
>NC_032020.1:7670586-7672047 GCF_001865875.1 Lupinus angustifolius
TGGAGTTTACCAAACAAAGTAGCTAATGGCATGTTGTCTAAGTTCTTTGACTCCATTATTGCGGTTACCTTTGGTTGCCATTTCCTATCAAGACAACACAAAACTTTGTTAGACAAATCAGCATTAGTAAAAGTTTTATCAAGGGCGACCAAATGATTTACAACATGAGTAAAACGTTTTTGCATATTTCATATAGATTCATTAGGAAGCATGCGAAATAACTCATACTCATGCGTAAGCGCATTTAGTCTAGCGCACTTAACTTCACTCGTGCCTTCGTGGGTGACTTGCAAAGTATCTCACATTTCTTTTGCATTAAGGCACTACGAGACTCTAAAGAATTCGTCATAAGATAAGGCCGAAGTAATAATGTTCTCGGCCTTAAGGTCATGTTGGACATTTCTTTTCTCAATATCCGTCCATAAGCCTTTAGGCTTTTCTTTAGACTCGTCATTCACCATATGAAGTGGAATGTATGGATCATTGACAACGGAATCCCAAATGTTCGTGTCTATTTCCTTGATATAGATTCTCATGCCAACCTTCCAATAGACATAACCTTCGCCACTGAATACGGGAGGGCGGTTAATGGATGTGCCATCACCACTAAATGGGTTATTAGAGCCCATATGTAGTCTCTTTCGGATCACGCGAATGCGGTTGAGCTAGCACGTCGTACTAGCTCTAATACCACTTGTTAGGTATTAGTGGCAGAATACACCTAGAAGGGGGGTTGAATTAGTGTTGTGGAGCTCAAGTTCCACTATTTGGGTTTTTACACACTTGCTGAAAAATGCCTAGTTAATCGATTAAGCATTGTTCATAATCGATTAACTAGTAACAGAACTAGAATGATCAGAACATCAACTTGCACAGTTATTAACCAACACACAAACAGATATACAACAGATACTTTTATGTAAGATTAAAAAGAACATAGCAAGCAACAAGCATGCAAAATACTAGCTCCAAACTCGCATTAAAACATCTTGAAATATAAAAGAGAAAAGGATAGACAAGATTGCGCAGGGATTTTATCCTGGTTTGTTTTGCTGTCCACTGCAAAACTACATCCAGTCATCCCCTATGATTTGGCGAGAGTTGTTATTCTTGTTACCGACATTCTTGAGGTGGCTTGGGCATTGATGCTTCATGTGGCCCGATTTTCCACACTCATAGCAAGTTAAGCCTTCTTTGGGAATATTGCTTTTCTTGGTTGAGTTCTTGGCTTCTTTCTTTAGATTCTTGATCCCTCCTTTCTTCTTGAGATGCTTCTTGAATTTTTCAAATAGGAGAGTCAAGTCTTCATCGGAATCAGAATCTGAACTAGAATCCTCACTTTCTTGATCTTCTTGAAATCTTGTAGCCTTGAATGTGATTTCGTTCTTGTCTGACTCTTTAGTCATTGTCAAGTGCCCTAACTCCATTTCATGTTCTTGGAGTTTCCCAAACAGAGTAGCT
>NC_032020.1:7672147-7684895 GCF_001865875.1 Lupinus angustifolius
CAAATGAAAAGTGAACAGTAAAAGGAAAGAAAGTATCTCATAAATACGCAAGTGACAAAGACACTCAACTAATTGTAGGATTTTGAAATTAATATAGAATAGAATTAATAATATTTTGAAATGAACCAATTCTGTAGGTTGTAGGTTGTTACACGAAACTCCAATATCTAGAACACATGATTTAAGGTGGAATCATATGCTTGTGGGATGCTTCTAAATTCCAGAAAGAGAGTTCGTTCTGAGAGCAGACTTCCTAGTCATAAAAGGTCTTTGGTTGCCTTCACAAGTTGTTTGTTTCAAGGTGAACATTTACTTTCCTTTCCAAATCACTTTAAATAGACAACTTTGGGAGGAGTTGTTACATTTGTAGACATTGTTGGGTCATGGTAGGTGGTGTTTATTTGGTGATGTTAATGTTGTGCGAAGTGTGTTAGAGAGGAAAGGGGTTTCTGGTTCATTCTGTGGAAGAGAGGCTGAATTGTTTAACGTTGGATGGGGAGATGAATTTAATTGATCTACCTTTACTAGGGAGGAGCTTCACGTGGTATCACTCTGATAATGGATCCATGAGCAGGATGGAAAGGTTTATTCTTTCGTTGGAGTGGATGAATGATTGGCCAAATTATGCCCTTTAGGAAATGAATAGAGATTTCTCTGACCATTGCCCTATAATAATAATTCAAAATTAATCTAATAAATCATCACATGTGATTGTATAGTCATAATCTTTTGCCTCTATATCTACAAAATTTTAAGCTTTATCTTTAATCAAAACACCAAGCATGGAACCAGTTTAAAGTAATGAAAGATTATAGTCATTAACTTATTATTAAATATAAAATGTGGAGAAAAGGATGATGAGGTTGAGTGTATTGTGAATAGATAAGGGTATACTCACTATTGATTTAATTAAAACTATATATTATAAATTTTATTTCATAGATATATAGATAAAAGATGAAAACGTCCTTCCT
Organism: Lupinus angustifolius; assembly: GCF_001865875.1. Lineage (NCBI taxonomy): Eukaryota > Viridiplantae > Streptophyta > Magnoliopsida > Fabales > Fabaceae > Lupinus > Lupinus angustifolius. The sequence continues at coordinate 7,673,122 of NC_032020.1, forward strand.
AAAATAAAATGAGACAAGAAAGACACACTACTAATGTAGGGCTTATACATCTTATACTCATCCATCTTGCACAAAACACATTAAGGAAGAGCAACAACAAGAGCCTTACACCCTTATAATAACTTTGATTGTATAAGTTTATTAGTTGAGAAAAATATGTATGTACTAATAGTGCATGAGTTTGATATATACTCACTATTCATATTTTATAATCATTAACTCCTAAAAATTAGTAATTCAAATGAATGGTGGATGATACAGTGACTATGCATAAATATTTATATTGATGTTGCATAGATATTACATTCTTATTTAGTTATTACATAAGGCAACATGTTGATGCATGTCAAATTCAACATTTCACCCTCTTGGCTTTATTCTTAGGTACAAGTTCTGTAACATTATATATGTCTTCAATATCACGGTACCTGATCCTGCTACCATAAGCTATATCTTCTTCATCGTCATCATCATCTCTAATAGTAGTAGCTGCAATGGATGATTCTGCATCATCATCAGTTTTGTTGTTGCTTCAAGTACTGTGTTGATGATGCTAAGTTGAATGAGAAGCTTTGGTACTAAAAATCTCTAATTCAGAGAACACAACAGGCTTCTTAGTGCTCATGTTTTCAGATGATTTAGTCATGATCTCTTGAGAGAAATATGTTGATTAATAATAATTGATTTAGAGATATAATGATATATTGTGCTATTATACTGTTCAAAACAGTGTGGGTTTGTGGCTATGAACATTTCTTTTATTTTTATATTTTTATATTAATTTTGAGTGTAATATCTTTACATTTATATTGTAAAGATTTAAATACGATCAATACATTATTCATTATTTGTTTGTATTAATTTTATTTAAAAGTATTGAAAATGAATGGTGGATGATGCATTGTAGGGATGTCAATGGACCCAGACCTATGGGTATTCGCATATAATACATACAACGGGTCGGGTTTGAGTCTATGTTTTTAGACCCGTAGGTAATTGAGACCCAAGATTTTATGACTCATTGTTTGATAGGTCTGAGTCCAGATAATGAAGTACTCAGACTCGTACTACGCGGACTTGTTATATCTTCCTAAATCTATATATATATATCATCATAATTATAATATCAGGTTAATCATAATTGTCATGTTATATTGTCAATTCTTAATTGTATTATTGTTAAATATGTATGTTATATTGTTATGAAGTATGATGTGATGTTACGTTGTTAACTCATATAGGTAATCTAAAGTTATGTTGATTAAATAGTTCTTACTAAATCAATTTTATATCATAATGTTGAAGTATTGATCTTGTTTTGTTTTATGATTGTTTGAGTAAAATGAGTTGTGTTTAATAGTCAATTTAAATTATGTTTAAAACTTTAAATTGTGTTTTTTCCATTGTTAATTGCTTAAATAAGAAATAAGATTTTAGAAAACAAACATATATTTACCTAAATTAATCACAATTAATTTTAATATTTTTGAATTTGTGGGTACCCGTATATCCGCTGGGTACCCAAGGACCTGTCGGTAACAGATCTAGCAGGTCTAGGTCCAAAAATGAAGCAACAGGACGGGTGTGAGTAATGCACTATCCAGATCCATCTAGACTCATTGTCATCCCTAATGCAGTGACAATATAAAAAACTCTTACATTGTATATGCATATACATTTTTCATTAATATTGTATTATACTTTTCTTTATAGCATTTCTTTATTTTTATTTAATGATTTCCATTTTGAGAATATGGTAAGTTTATTATAACTTTTTTGGGTAATTACAGTAATATCTATACTAATATATAGTCAAAACATGATTAATGGATAAATGTGTAATTGAACCGATATAATTTCGATATTGCAATTTTGTCTTTTATTATATCCATTGTTTTTATACTTGCCTTTGTAACACATAAGTTGCTAATAATTTTGTAACATACATGTTGTATAAAACATAAAGAAGAATGAGATTTAATTAAATTTGACACATTTTCTTAAGTTACATAATTTCACTATGTCAATAAATGGTTGAAATTTTCTATGCAGAATGGGGAAAAAACATCGTAGGGAAGTTGAAAACTTTGAAGGAAACTAATGTACCTCTCTAGAGAAATTTTAATAAATTTATAGAAACTTTGTGTATACATTTAATAACATAAAAATAAGAATGTGGGTCGAAAGACACGAAGCGTCGATCGACACACTGGTATAATATAATAAAAACAATCCATATTCTTGTATGTAAATATGTTTTTTTCTTTAACCTCCTTATGTAGTACAAAGGTATTAAATTTTATTTAAATATTTATACAGCATACATAGTATCCATACCTTATATTAGTAGTTGGAAATTAGAAGGAGACTTTGAGTCAATAATAATTAATTTAGTTTATGAATCAAATAAGTTCAACTCAAATTAAAAATTGAGTTTATAAAATAAATGCATCAATAAAAAAAAATATAATTCAATTTTTTAGATTGTATGAACAAATTCAATTGATTATATATATATATATATATGTAAAGTATTTTATGATTATTATGTATTTATATACTTTTTATGTATACAATCAATAGATTATGCATCATTTATTTATATTACTTTCTTAAAGAGTTAACAATGATAAAATATAAATCATGGATGATACAAAGACAATGTAAAAAATTCATACACTATTAGTTCATACATCTTTTCTCATATTTAATACTAAAAAATTAAGTTTCAGTCTCTAATTATATATATAATTATCATTTGAGTTATATATATTTAAACTTATTAATTCATTTCAAAGTTTATAAACTCTAATCCACTCAAAGTTGGGTGACTAAAGCTAATTCTTATTGGACCGATCTAGAGTCTGTTTGCGCGTTGGATTTTGGAGTGCAGTGAAGAAAAATGGAATATTTATGAGTCATCTTACAAGTGTATTTCATAGCTCCCAAACATTTCCTTTCCATTTTCCCCCTCCAAAATCCAACTGACAAACAAACCTCTAAAGAAAGCAAATCCACTTGTTTTATATCATTTGTACACTCACAAATAGCCATTTTCCGGTTAATGTGCATATATATATGGTCGTAAGGAGTAGCTTCTACAAATATAGTTGTTGTTAACATTGTAAATATAGTCATGCAAATAATACTTATTGGTCGAGTCACGATCAAGTCGCTCTCTTTAAGACATTTCGTTGCACTGCCCAAATTATGCAAGCAGACTATCAACTGCGTCGTCCCTAGGATAAAGCAGCCTGGATCTTTGTTATTGAATTCTTACTGCACTGTAAGAACCAATCTCAAATACACCCACCACAATATGGCTATCAGTGCCAATTCTCAAAATTCCCACAATATGGCTACCTATACCAATTCTTTTCCATCAATACTGACTACCATTGTTAGTTCTCAAAATGCTCACAATATTACTACCTTTGAAAATTCTTTTCCCTCAATACTGACTACTAGTGTCAGTTCTCAAAATTCCTACAATTCGGATGCATGTGCCAGTTCTCACTACCACGAAAATAAAGGAGGGGAAGTTTGCCGGAATTGCATCGATGGAAAATATGAGGGAGAAAGAAAAATTTGAATGAAAGCGCATTACACTTGGGGTGAGTTATAATGAGGGGAGAATGCATTTATTTATAACATGATATTTTTTCCAAGTGCCTCACCTCTCCAATATGGGACTTGGGAGTTGTTTTTTCAAAACTCTTTTATGTGGGTCTTGGGAGTTTTTTAAATTTCACACCAAAAGTTCCCCCTAATGGCTTTCAATAAACCAAGTTCCAACAATATTGTTGTTACCGTTGCATGCAACATTTCTAAATGGCACGAAATAATACTTACTTGTTAAGTCACGATCAGGTCGTTCTCTTTAAGGCGTTTCATTGCATTGCCCCAATTTGTGCAAGTAGACTATCAATCACACCGTCCCCAGGATAACACAACCCAGATCTCTATTATCGAATTCTTACTGCACTGTAAGAACCAATCTCGAATACACCCACCACATATGGCTACCAGTGTCAATTCTCGAAATTCCCACAATATGGCTACATATGCCAATTCTTTTCCCTCAATACTGACTACTAGTGTCAGCTCAAAATGCTAACAATATGGCTACATTTGCCAATTATTTTCCCTCAATACTGACTACTAGTGTCCGTTCTCGAAATTCTCACAATTCAGATGTTTGTGCCAATTCTCAGTACCACAGAAAGAAAGGAGGGAAAGTGTACCGGAAATGCATCGGCGAAAAATATGAGGAAAAAAAAGTTTAATGATAGCGCATTCAACTTGGGACGAATTATAATGAGGGGAGAATGCATTTACTTATAACATGAGATTTTTTTCAAGTTCCTCACCTCTCCTATGTGGGACTTGGGAATTGCTTTTTCAAAACTCTTATATATGGGATATGAGAGTTTTTTAGATTTCACACCTAAAAGTTTCCACTAATGGCTTTCAACAAACCAAGTTCCAACAATCTTTGTTGTTGCTGTTTCCTGCAATAATTCTAAATGGCACGAAATAATACTTATTGGCTGAGTCACAACCACGTCGCTCTCTTTAAGACGTTTTCTAGCACTGATGAAATTGTGCTAGTAGACTATCAACCATGCTTTTCCCATGATAACACAGCACAAACATATGTTATCGAATTCTTACTACACTATAAGAAACGATCTCGAATATACCCACCACAATATGGCTACCCGTGCCAACTCTGGAAATTCTCACAATATGGCTACATGTGTCAATTCTTTTCCCTCAATACTGACTACTAGTGTCAGTTATCGAAATGCTCACAATATGGCTACCTTTGCCAATTCTTTTTTCTCAATACTGACTACCAATGTCAGTTCTCGAAATTCCCACAATTTGGATGCTTGTGCAATTCTCAGTACCAGGGAAAGAAAGGGGGAGAATTTTGTCGGAAATGTATCGACGGAAAATATGAGGGAGAAAGTAAAAGTTGAATGAAAGCGCATTCAACTTGTGGCGAGTTATAATGAGGGGAGAATGCCTTTATTTATAACATGGATTTTTCAACTTCCCCGCCTCTCCAATGTGATACTTGGGAGTTGTTTTTTTCAAAAATCTTCTATGTGGGACTTGAGAGCTTTTTAGATTTCACACCCAAAAGTTCTCACTAATGAATTTCAACAAACCAAGTTCCAACAATATTGTTGTTATCGTTGCTTGCAACATTTATAAATGGCACGAAATAATACTTACTTCTTGAATCACGATCATGTCGCTCTCTTTAACATATTTCATGGCACTACCCAAACTATGCAAGCAGACTATAAACCACGCCATCCTCAGGATAAAATAACCCAGATCTTTATTATCAAATTCTTATTGAACTATAAGAACCAATCTCGAATACACCCATCACAATAGGGCTATTAGTGTAAATTCTCGAAATTCCCACAATATGGCTACTTGTGTCAATTCTTTTCCCTCAATACTGACTATAGTGTCAATTCTCGAAATGCTCACAATATGGCTACCTTTGCCAATTCTTTTCCCTCCATACTGACTACCAGTTTCATTTGTCGAATTTCCACAATTCGGATGCATGTGCCAATACTCACTACCACGGAAAGAAAGGAGGGGAAGTTTACCGGAAATGCATCAGCGGAAAATGGGTGGGAGAAAGAAAGAGTTGAATGAAAGCGCATTCAACTTGAGGCGAGTTATAATGAGGGGACAAGGCCTTTGTTTATAACATGAGATTTTTCCAAGTGCCTCACCGCTCCAATGCGGGACTCGGGAGTTGTTTTTTCAAAACTCTTCTATGTGGGACTTCAGAGTTTTTTAAATTTCACACCCAAAAGTTCCCAGTAATGCCTTTCAACATACCAAATTCCAACAATAATTATTGTTACTATTGCTTGCAACAATTCTAAATGGCATGAAACAAAACTTACTAGTTGAGTCACAACTAGATCACTCTTTTTAAGGTGTTTCATAGCACTGCCCAAATTGTGCAAACAGGATATCAATTATGTCATCCTTAGGATAAAACAACCCAGACATCTGTTATCGAATTATTTCTACACTCTTAGAACCAATCTCGAATTCACCCATCAAAATATGGTTATCCGTGTCAATTCTCGAAATTCTGACAATAGGGCTACGTGTGTCAACTCTTTTCCCTCAATAATCACTACCAATGCCAATTCTCGAATTGCTCACAATATGACTACCTTTTCCAATTCTTTTTCCTCAATACTGACTACCAGTGTCAGTTCTCAAAATTTCACAATTTGGATGTTTGTGCAATTCTCAGTACCATGGAACAAAAGGGAGAGAAGTTTGCTGGAAATCTATCGGTGGAAAATATGAGGGAAAAAGAAAAAGTGGAATGAAAGCACATTCAACTTGAGGCGAGTTATAATGAGGGGAGAATGTCTTTATTTATAACATGAGATTTTTTCCTAGTTCCTCACATATACAATGTGAGACTTGGGAGTTGTTTTTTCAAACCAGATCTATGTGGGACTTGAGAGTTTTTTAGATTTCACTCCCAAAAGTTTCCACTAACGACTTTCAACAAACCAAGTTCCCACAATAATTGTTGTTACCGTTTCCTGTGACAATTCTAAATGGCACGAAATAATACTTATTGGCTGAGTCACGACGAGGCCGCTCTCTTTAATCATTTTATGGCACTTCCCAAATTGTGCAAGCAGACTATCAACCATGTTCTCCCCAGGATAAAACAACCCATACCTTTGTTATCGAATTCTTACTTCAGTGTAAGAACCTATCTTAATTACCCTCACCACAATATGGCTACCCGTGCCAATTCTCAAAATTCTCACAATATGGCAACATGTGTCAATTCTTTTCTCTCAACACTGACTACCAGTGTCAGTTCTTGAAATGCTCACAATATGGCTACCTTTTTCCAATTCTTTTCCCTTAATACTGACTACCAGTGTCAGTTCTCGAAATTCCCACAATTTGGATGCTTGTGCAATTCTCACTACTATGGAAAGAAAGGGGGAGAAGTTTGCTGGAAATGTATCGGCGAAAAATATGAGGGAGAAAGAAAAGGTTGAATATATGAGAGGAGAATGCAGTTATTTATAGCATGAGATTTTTTCCAAGTTACTCACATCTTTAATATGGGACTTCGGAATTGTTTTTTCAAAACTCTTCTCTGAGGGACTTGAGAGTTTTTTAGATTTCACACCAAAAATTTTACACTAATGGCCTTCAATAAACCAAGTTCCAACAATAATTGGTGTTACTGTTGCCTATAATGATTCTAAACAGCACGAAATAATACGTATTGGTTGAGTTACGACCAAGTCCCTCTCTTTAAGATGTTTTGTGGCACTGTCCAAATTGTACAAGCAGACTATCAATCACGATGTCCCTAGGATATAACAGCGTAGACCTCTATTATCGAATTCTTACTACACTATAAGAACCGATCTCGAATACACCCACCACAATATGGCTACCGTGCCAATTCTCAAAATTCCCACAATATGGCTACATGTGTCAATTATTTTCCCTCCATACTGACTATCAGTGTCAGTTCTCGAAATGCTCACAATATGGCTACCTTTGCCAATTATTTTCCCTCAATACTGACTATTAGAGTTAGTTCTCGAAATTCCCACAATTTGGATGCTTGTGCCAGTACCATGGAAAGAAAGGGGGAGAAGTTTATCGAAAATGTATCGGCGGAAAATATGAGTGAGAAAGAAAATGTTGATTGAAAGGGCATTTAACTTGGGGCGAGTTATAATGTGGGGAGAAGGCCTTTATTTATAACATAAATGTTTTTCCAAGTTCCTCACCTCTCCAATATGGGACTTCGAAGTTGTTTTTTCAAAACTCTTCTATGTGGGACTTTGGAGTTTTTTAGATTTTACACCCAAAAGTTATTACTAATGGTTTTCAACAAACCAAGTTCCAACAATAATTGTTGTTATCGTTTCTTGCAACAATTCTAAATGCCACAAAATAATACTTATTGACTGAGTCACGATCAGAGGGTTATGTGAGAGTGTTTTATGGGTGTTTGGCCGTGGGAAATGAGGGGATTTTGGGTGGTTTTGGTGAGTGTTTGGCCGTGAGTTTGGGAACAAGAAGATGGAGAAGACGAGAGGGATGGAGGCGCCACAAGAAGTGATTCTTGATAAGCCTTAAGGAATTTTCGCCACAAGATGAGTATCTTGATAAGAAAACAAGCTTGGTTGAACCAAGAACACTAGGAGGAATGCACTCACTAGCTATGGAATATTTCCAACAAAACCTGAATTGTCTCATTTCATTTTGCTTGCCATTACATATAGGGAATTCGGTTGCCCTATTGATTCTAATTGAAAGCATATTAATTTGGCATTCAAGCCTTGATTCAAACAAAGAAAACGTGTGAAATGGTATTAAAACCCTTGATGCACTCAGATTGCTCTTTCCATATATGGCAGCTTGTGTGATGATGTATCCAGCCTTTTTTAGCACAAGGTTCACCCTCCTTGATTCATCTTCAATGTCTCACGTGTAGTCTTCTTTAAAGGAGGAGTTTGCATTTGAAAATTCTTTCCTAATTGGCATACTTGTTCCTAATCTGATTTGATTTGAAAATTGGAACAAGTATGGAAACTTTCAATTTGTTTCCTTCTTTTGAGCCACACGTGCACTCTCTCTTTGGTAACCTTTTGAATTGTTTCCATAATGATGTTGCTCAATTAAGGAGATAATCTGATTTGATTTGAGGCTGATTTCCCTTGGAATTACCCCCCCCCCCCCTTCATGCTCTTGATAAGGAAAGATTTCCTTTAATTCCTTGCTGGTTGCATGCCATCTTCAAGTCCTCCCATAAGGAAAGGAATTCAAACCTGGATTACAAGTTCCTAATGGCCATTTAATAAGGTAATTTCGGCCATATTTATTTTAGATACAAAGTAATAAAAGTTCCAAAGTAAAATAGGTAACTATCAAGTTCTTAAATACTAGTGAGGGTGTTAATCCCTCACTTTATTAAATCAGCTAAAGCATGCCTTAATCAAGCCCTCCTTGGCCGTGGCCAACTTGGGGAATTTCTATGAATATGGAGCAATTGATGGGCTTGATCTCCGTGTTGGGCCTAAAGCATGCCTTAATCAAGCCCTCCTTGGCCGTGGCCAACTTGGGGAATTTCTATGAATATGGAGCAATTGATGGGCTTGATCTCCGTGTTGGGCCTTGCATCTTCAAGTACTCCTTTGCCTAAGTTGGTTTCTAAGGAACAAAACTACATGCTCACACTAATCTCCCTTTGCCTCAGGAAATTAGAGATATTGTTTTTGGTATGAAAGGCGATGGGGTTCCTAATCCTGATGGGTTTGGTAGCTGTTTCTTTTAAGAATTCTGGGATATAGTTGGTCTTGATATGTGCAACTCAGTTTCTCAATTCTTTAATCAGGAGTGGATTTTGCCTAATATGAACTCTAACTCTGTGTTTCTGATTCCTAAGTTCCCTAGAGCATATAGGATTAAAGATTTTAGACCCATTGCCCTTGCCAATTTCCAATTCAAAGTGATTACCAAGGTCTTGGATGATAGGTTGGCATCTATTGCTCCTAATACTATCTCAACTCAGCAACGAGGCTTCGTCAAAGGAAGGCATATTCAAGATTGCATCTGCATTGCCTCTAAGGCCATTAATCTGTTGGATCATAAGACTTTTGGGGAGAACCTTGTTGTTAAGTTGGACATTAGGAAAGCCTTTGATACTATTGATTGGGTTTCTTGAGTAATACTCTTCAGGCTTTTGGTTTTGATGTCAAATTCATTGGTTGGATTAATACAATCCTACATTCTGTTAAGCTCTCAATTGATGTTAATGGTCAAAATATTGGCTAATTTAGTTGTAAGAGGGGTGTTAGACAAGGAGATCCCCTTTCCCCCTTCTTTTCTTTCTAGCTGAGCATGTTTTCGGCAGGGGCATATCTAAATTGCATGTTGAGGATAAAATTCATTCATTTCTAGTCCTATCAGATCTCTACTCCTACTCATGTTCTCTATGTTGATGACATTCTCATATTCTACAAAGGGATCAAGAGGGAAATTTTGGCTTTAAATAAGCTCATTTTAAGCTATGCTCAAGCCTCTAGTCAACACATCAACCTAAGTAAGTGTAAATTCTACATTGCTCAAGCTACTACAACAAAACTTTCTAGCCTCTCTACTTGGTTGGGTTTCTCTGTGGGCAGTCTCCCATTTTCCTATCTTGGAGTTCCTATATTTAGAGGCAAGCCTATGGCCATTCATCTTCAACCAATTGCTGATAGACTTGTGAACAAGCTGACAAAGTGGAAAAGTGCCTCTCTTTCTATCATGGCCAGGGTAGAACTTGCTAGGTCTATTATTCATAGCATGTTGACTTTTAGCTTCCATGTCTATTCCTGGCCCATCTCTCTGTTGAAGTCTATTGACAAGAGCATAAGAAACTTCATCTGGTCGGGTGATATAAATACCAAAAAGTTAGTAATAGTGGCTTGGCACAAGCTTTGCACTCCTACTAAGGAAGGAGGACTGGGTCTGAGGTCCATTGCTGACATGAATCAAGTTGCTTTGCTCAAGCTAGCATGGGAAATGAAATCTTCTTCTCAGGAGTGGGCCTCTTTTTATAGAATTAGATTTTATGAAGCTAGAAGTATACAGGCTAGCTTTGTTAAGTCTTCTATATGGCCTAGTATCAAAAGATTTTGGAATTGATCACTAATAACTCAATTTGGATTTTTGGCAATGGTTCTAAAACCAACTACTGGCTAGATAATTGGCTACGAAGTCCTCTAGTTCAGACTCTAAACATTCCTCATCAACTTCACTCCTCCTTGACTGCCAAGGTAGCAGATTTCATCCACGTTCAACAGTGGACTATCCCTTCTTAGATGGCTAGTATTTATCCTACTGTCCTGAATTCAATTATCAAAATTTATGTTTCCAATAATAATCAGAAAGATCAGATAGTTTGGATACACTCTACTCATAGTGGCCTTAGTATGAAGGATGCTGATAAGTGCCAAACATACCTAAAAATCATACACTTTTATGGCACTTACCTTAAGCATAATTGAGAAAAACCAACTTAAAACAATACTTTTTGTATAAAATATCACAATTTGGTATATTTGTGTTTGTATTGCCTTTTTATGTATTTTGTAGGAAATAAAATGAAGAAAAGAAGAGAAAAGATTCATGGTCAAAAAGCAACAAAAGTCAAGAAAACCAAGATGCTCAACCAGGCAGCTAAGCGTGGAACAAGCCCCGCTGAGCTGACCTGGCCACCTGCCTGACCTGGACCAAACTGCTCAACCAGGCAGCTGAGTGGACCTGCTTAGCTGCTCACCCTAGCATCAGACTAGGCCTGGCACGGTCAGAAATATGCTTGGCACGGTCAGACACGAGCTTGGCACAAGCCAAGCTGCTCAACGGTCAAACCAAGCTGCTCGGCGGAGAACCAGACTCCTGACCAGATCAGCAAGCACCAAGCCATGAACACGGTCAGAAGCTGCTGAACAAGCAACTCAACGGTGAAGCAGTTGCGCTAGGCGGTGCTTACCAGACTTGACATAACCAACAAGCAAACCATGAAGTCATCCATGACCTCACCTCAAGTAGCCCACCATAGGCTTTTCAGAAGTAGCTCACAATAGCTGGTCTCATAGCCCACAACTAGCTTTGGTGAGTCATGCACAAGGAGGTGACTAAGCTACTTGGTCAAGGGACCAAACCCATGCTGAAGGGTTTGGTCA
>NC_032020.1:7684995-7689326 GCF_001865875.1 Lupinus angustifolius
CATTTTATTTATTCTTTAATACCAACCTTCCTTAAGGAAGAAGTTTGGTTTGTTAATAAAATGAACTCGAAAGGGAGTAAACAAATAAATGGTCACTAAATTTATTATTCTTTTGTTCTTTATTTATTTAATTGTATCTAACAACTAATTATTCATCACTTTTATATATTAGACCATTAAACCGATGTTAGAATTTATTCCATAAAATCGAGATGGTATTCAAAGGTACTTAATAATTATGTAATAGGTAATTGCTTCGATACCATTATACCGGCGTTAGAATTTATTCTAACAAACCCGAGATGGGGAAAAGAAGGAATGACTTATTCACATGATTACTAAGAAAGTAAGTTGTAACTGGAATATTCTTGAAATCATTATACCGGCGTTGGAATTTATTTCAACAAAGCCGAGATGGCGAACAAAGAATAAAACCGAGTTCACTTACTTACAAAAGCAACATAACGAAAATGAGAGTATTAACCTTTCAACAAATTGGCACTGATGTCAGGATGATTTGTTGAGAGGAGAAAACTCTCAACTAAAATAAAAACACTGAATAATGCTTTCAACAGATGCATACAACTTTTTCAAGCCTGGTGTTAACCACATTAACTGGTGCAAGTTCATTTGGTCCATCTATATTCCTCCCACTAAATCTTTTACAATTTGGAGGTTATATAATAACAAAATGCCTATTGATGACAATCTTCAGAAAAGAGGCATTCAACTGGCATTTGCTTGCTCTCTTTGTCATGATGCAGAGGAATCATCCAATTACTTATTCTTTGAGTGTAGTTTTGCTCTATCTCTATGGAATTGGCTTGGTAATTTCATTGGCTCTCCTTTGGACACTAGTTATATTCAGAATCTTTTAATGGTGTGCCATACCAGTTGGAGTCTCCAATTAAAAGTGGTGATTAATGCAAGCATCATCAATACAATCTCAACTATCTAGCACTGTATAAACTATAGAAGGTTTGAAGATACCACCATCAGGTTCATGCGAGCTTGTGACAAGATAAAAAGAGACAATGCTCTCACTGGAAACCACTCTAGATTGGCTGCAAAACCTTCTTCTTTTGAGTTTGGCATAATTAGAAGATGGCAAGTCACCCCTCACTACAACCCTGCTCCTGTTATAGCTGAAGTTAGGTGGATCCCCCCTCCTCCGGGGTGGATCAAAGTTAATTCAGATGGTGCTGCTCATGCCTTTCTTGGTCATGCAGGAGGTGGTGGTATTTTTATAGACAACAAGGGGAACATGCATGGGTGTTTTGCTACTTATCTTAACATCAAAGACTTTCTTTATGCAGAATTATTCACTGCCATCATGGTCATTCAGATAGCTAATTCGAAAGGCTGGAAGGTCGTTTGGTTGGAATGTGATTCCAGTATGGTGGTGGAAATTGTCAAGGGTAACATGGATCCTCCTTGGAAGCTTAGGAATTATTGGAAGCACTGCAGGAGGATAATTCAATCCTTGAGGTTTAAAGTCTCTCATATTTTTAGAGAGGAGAATATTTGTGCTGATAAGCTAGAATCTTTTGGAGTTAGATCAAGAACCAACTCTTGGTGGAATTTAGTTCCTCCATTTCTTTCCAATGATTTTAATAGAAATAGGAATTTATTGCCTAATTATAGGTTCAAAAATCTGTAAGGAATATCTTTGTTTTGATCATCTTGTTTGAAATATATCAGTGGGTGCATTGACACCCTTGCCTTACAAAAATAATAACTCTTGAAATTAGTAATATTTAATGAATGTATAATTTTTAATTTTAAACTTAAATTCAATAACTATTTTATTTTAATAAAAAGATAAGATATATTAAAAAAACAATAATTTGAATAATATAGTACTTGTGTCAATGTCAAAATAATTCAAATGATGGATTGTATGTTCTATATGTGTAAAGTTGAGATATTGAAATGTATGTCACTATTGGATTATATAGATAAGGAGACATATATTTAATATTGTTGCATTTATATATAATTCATGTAATTGTTATGGATATATATATAAGCACTGCAGGAGGATAATTCAATCCTTGAGGTTTAAAGTCTCTCATATTTTTAGAGAGGAGAATATTTGTGCTGATAAGCTAGAATCTTTTGGAGTTAGATCAAGAACCAACTCTTGGTGGAATTTAGTTCCTCCATTTCTTTCCAATGATTTTAATAGAAATAGGAATTTATTGCCTAATTATAGGTTCAAAAATCTGTAAGGAATATCTTTGTTTTGATCATCTTGTTTGAAATATATCAGTGGGTGCATTGACACCCTTGCCTTACAAAAATAATAACTCTTGAAATTAGTAATATTTAATGAATGTATAATTTTTAATTTTAAACTTAAATTCAATAACTATTTTATTTTAATAAAAAGATAAGATATATTAAAAAAAACAATAATTTGAATAATATAGTACTTGTGTCAATGTCAAAATAATTCAAATGATGGATTGTATGTTCTATATGTGTAAAGTTGAGATATTGAAATGTATGTCACTATTGGATTATATAGATAAGGAGACATATATTTAATATTGTTGCATTTATATATAATTCATGTAATTGTTATGGATATATATATATATATATATGTGGGTGTCTATTTGTGTGAGTATATATTATTTGATATAACAAATGAAGTATTAATACTACTCTTACATCAAACAATATTGTTGTTAGAGCTTGCTAAAGCAAGAGAATGTATTTATTTGAATGGTTTTTTGTTAGTGAAAAGAGAAATGGAGGTTCTACAGTTTGAAAGTGTAAAGTTAAGCTTGAAATTCATATATAGGCGACCGTGAAAGAAAATATCGTTTAGATTGTGGATCTCGACTCTAGATAAAGGGATTAAGTTGTTGCCATTGCTAATGCATACACCACGAACGTTGGAGCTGATGTTGCATTGGTAGTTGCAAAGGCAAATGTGATAATATGAGGATGACTTTGAGTTGAATTCTAAGGAAATATCTTGAACATGCTCTGCTATATTATCTTATACATATGATGAGAGTCTTAACGATAGTATGGTGCAATATAGATTTAAGACTTTAAAATAAGAGTCAAAATTTCTTTGTAAGTTCATTGGGTTAAATTGAGAATTTTTTAGAGTAAGATGCGATGATGTAAAACCAAGAATATAGTCCTATTTCTAAGACTTTTAGAAAGCATTGCGAACGAGAATAAGAACGAAAGATTGTAGTATGTAAACTAATTTTATAATTGTGTGCTCTCAACAAGGTTTATGTTGAGATTGGAAATATTTCAGTATAATTAGAGATAAAATCAATATAAAAGACTCTAGTCTAAAGATGACGTAGTAGACTGAATGTCACATTCGAGCCTAGGGCTACCTAGGCATTTATGTATTGTGGATAATTAGGCGTGGTGCAATGGCTATGTTCCTTACATTTTTAGCTTCAAGTGTATCTATAATTGGCAATTGTCGTTGGGTCATCCTAGAATGATGATGGGGGTCGCCCTAGAATGGTGATGGTTAACGTATGTGTTTACATGCATCACGTGTCTCTAGTGGCATTGTTGTGTGTAACGCCTCGAAAATTACTCCAAAAAATCTTGCTCAAAAATGGGTATTTTTTTTATAATGATGCCATATAAAATTTATTTCTTTATATTCGTTTCATTTTCGGAAAATCACTTTAAGTAACATACAATGCGGAAAAGCAAAAACACCATTACCTAAAGGTAATAAAAATATAACTCAATATAATTTTGAATCCTACTTCATTAGAATATCATGAAATGTTGGTACAAAGTACAAGGCCGAACCTAATCGTCGTCCAAATAAAACTATTCCAAAATAAATACCCTACACAGGTACACTAATCAAAAAGCACAAGGGCCTGTGTAGGTATAATGGTTTCCCTCAATCCTCTATGCCCCCTCCTGGGATATCGAAAAGCGGTAATTCAAAATCCTGGCAGAATGATCAATCTGAACAAAACGTGAATAGCAGACAAACAGAAAGAAGAGGGAGTAAGACATCTAATGAATATTACTCATTGACGGCATGGAATTACACGGAATATCACATCCAGATAAACACGCATAATAAACACAATATATACATCACATATAAAAAAATGCACAATGATGCATGATGTTATAATCTTAGATTATGAGGATCAAAGTCCACAATCTCAATGTATGAATGTTATGCTTGTTTCACCCATCCTTTCACCAATATCCTCACAATATACTATTCAGAAATAACCAAGAGTACAGGTCCCATAACAAGCTGATTTGAACGCACCACAATTATTCATCGCAAGGATATATGATCGATCTGTTCCGAA
>NC_032020.1:7689426-7689722 GCF_001865875.1 Lupinus angustifolius
AGGACGAGGATGAGGATGAGAATAGGATGAGGATGAGGATGAGCAAGAGGATGAGGATAAGAGGAGGACGAAAAATGAGGATGAGGATGAGGATGAGGATGAGGATTAGGATGAGGATGAGGATGAGGATAGGATCGGGATGAGGAAGAGGATAGGATGTGGATGAGGATTAGGTTGAGGATGATGATGAGGATGAGGTTAGAATTAGGATGAGGATGAGGATAGGAGGAGGATGAACATGAGGATATGATGAAGAGGAGGATGAGGAGGAGGATGAGGACGAGAATAAGGATGAG
>NC_032020.1:7689822-7690521 GCF_001865875.1 Lupinus angustifolius
ATAGGATAAGGATGAGGATGAGGATGAGGAAGAGGATGAGGATAAGGAGGAAGATAGGATGAGGACGAGAATGAGAATTAGGATAGGATGAGGATGACGACGAGGATAGGATAAGGATGAGGATAGTATAAGGAGGAGGATGAGGATAGGATAAGGATGAGGATAATATACGGAGGAGGATGAGGATGAGGACAGGATGAGGATGAGGAAGAGGATGAGGACTAGAATGAGGATGAGGATAGGATGAGGATGAGGATGAGGATGAGGATGAAGATGAGGATGAGGATGAGGATGAAAAAGAGGATGAGGATGAGGATAAGGATAGGAAGTGGATGAGGAAGACGATAGGATGAGGATGAGGATGAGGAAGTTGATGAGGAGGAGGAGGAGGACGAGGATTGGGGTTGGATGAGGATAGGATGAGGATGATGATGAGGAAGTGGATGAGGATAGGATGGGGATGAGGATGAGGATGAGGAAAGGATAAGGATGAGGATGAGGATGAGGAAGAGGATGAGGATAAGGAGGAAGATAGGATGAGGACGAGAATGAGAATTAGGATAGGATGAGGATGATGATAGGATGAGGACCAGAATGAGGAGGAGGATAGGATGAGGAAGAGGACGAGGATGAGGATGAGGAAGAGGACGAGGATGAGGATAGGATGAGGACGAGCATGAGGATGAGGATAGGATGAGG
>NC_032020.1:7690621-7695016 GCF_001865875.1 Lupinus angustifolius
GGATGAGGATGAGGATGAGGATAGGATTAGAACGATAATGAGGATGAGGATAGGATGTGAATTACGACAACGATGAGGAAAGGAGGAGGACGAGAATGAGGATGAGGATAGGATGGGGATAAGGAGGAGGATGAGGATAGGATGGGGATAAGGAGGAGGATGAGGATAGGATGGGGATAAGGAGGAGGATGAGGATAGGATGGGGATAAGGAGGAGGATGAGGATAGGATGGGGATAAGGAGGAGGATGAGGATAGGATGGGGATAAGGAGGAGGATGAGGATAGGATGGGGATAAGGAGGAGGATGAGGATAGGATGGGGATAAGGAGGAGGATGAGGATAGGATGGGGATAAGGAGGAGGATGAGGATAGGATGGGGATAAGGAGGAGGATGAGGATAGGATGGGGATAAGGAGGAGGATGAGGATAGGATGGGGATAAGGAGGAGGATGAGGATAGGATGGGGATAAGGAGGAGGATGAGGATAGGATGGGGATAAGGAGGAGGATGAGGATAGGATGGGGATAAGGAGGAGGATGAGGATAGGATGGGGATAAGGAGGAGGATGAGGATAGGATGGGGATAAGGAGGAGGATGAGGATAGGATGGGGATAAGGAGGAGGATGAGGATAGGATGGGGATAAGGAGGAGGATGAGGATAGGATGGGGATAAGGAGGAGGATGAGGATAGGATGGGGATAAGGAGGAGGATGAGGATAGGATGGGGATAAGGAGGAGGATGAGGATAGGATGGGGATAAGGAGGAGGATGAGGATAGGATGGGGATAAGGAGGAGGATGAGGATAGGATGGGGATAAGGAGGAGGATGAGGATAGGATGGGGATAAGGAGGAGGATGAGGATAGGATGGGGATAAGGAGGAGGATGAGGATAGGATGGGGATAAGGAGGAGGATGAGGATAGGATGGGGATAAGGAGGAGGATGAGGATAGGATGGGGATAAGGAGGAGGATGAGGATAGGATGGGGATAAGGAGGAGGATGAGGATAGGATGGGGATAAGGAGGAGGATGAGGATAGGATGGGGATAAGGAGGAGGATGAGGATAGGATGGGGATAAGGAGGAGGATGAGGATAGGATGGGGATAAGGAGGAGGATGAGGATAGGATGGGGATAAGGAGGAGGATGAGGATAGGATGGGGATAAGGAGGAGGATGAGGATAGGATGGGGATAAGGAGGAGGATGAGGATAGGATGGGGATAAGGAGGAGGATGAGGATAGGATGGGGATAAGGAGGAGGATGAGGATAGGATGGGGATAAGGAGGAGGATGAGGATAGGATGGGGATAAGGAGGAGGATGAGGATAGGATGGGGATAAGGAGGAGGATGAGGATAGGATGGGGATAAGGAGGAGGATGAGGATAGGATGGGGATAAGGAGGAGGATGAGGATAGGATGGGGATAAGGAGGAGGATGAGGATAGGATGGGGATAAGGAGGAGGATGAGGATAGGATGGGGATAAGGAGGAGGATGAGGATAGGATGGGGATAAGGAGGAGGATGAGGATAGGATGGGGATAAGGAGGAGGATGAGGATAGGATGGGGATAAGGAGGAGGATGAGGATAGGATGGGGATAAGGAGGAGGATGAGGATAGGATGGGGATAAGGAGGAGGATGAGGATAGGATGGGGATAAGGAGGAGGATGAGGATAGGATGGGGATAAGGAGGAGGATGAGGATAGGATGGGGATAAGGAGGAGGATGAGGATAGGATGGGGATAAGGAGGAGGATGAGGATAGGATGGGGATAAGGAGGAGGATGAGGATAGGATGGGGATAAGGAGGAGGATGAGGATAGGATGGGGATAAGGAGGAGGATGAGGATAGGATGGGGATAAGGAGGAGGATGAGGATAGGATGGGGATAAGGAGGAGGATGAGGATAGGATGGGGATAAGGAGGAGGATGAGGATAGGATGGGGATAAGGAGGAGGATGAGGATAGGATGGGGATAAGGAGGAGGATGAGGATAGGATGGGGATAAGGAGGAGGATGAGGATAGGATGGGGATAAGGAGGAGGATGAGGATAGGATGGGGATAAGGAGGAGGATGAGGATAGGATGGGGATAAGGAGGAGGATGAGGATAGGATGGGGATAAGGAGGAGGATGAGGATAGGATGGGGATAAGGAGGAGGATGAGGATAGGATGGGGATAAGGAGGAGGATGAGGATAGGATGGGGATAAGGAGGAGGATGAGGATAGGATGGGGATAAGGAGGAGGATGAGGATAGGATGGGGATAAGGAGGAGGATGAGGATAGGATGGGGATAAGGAGGAGGATGAGGATAGGATGGGGATAAGGAGGAGGATGAGGATAGGATGGGGATAAGGAGGAGGATGAGGATAGGATGGGGATAAGGAGGAGGATGAGGATAGGATGGGGATAAGGAGGAGGATGAGGATAGGATGGGGATAAGGAGGAGGATGAGGATAGGATGAGGATAGGATGAGGATAAGAATGAGGATGAGGTTAGGTGAGGAGGAGGATGAGGATAGGATTGGGATGAGAAGAAGTTGAGGATAGGATGAGGATGTGAATGAGGATGAGGATAGGATGAGGACGAGAATGAGAATGAGGATAGGATGAGGAGGAGGATGAGGATAGGATTGGGATGAGAAGAAGTTGAGGATAGGATGAGGATGAAAATGTGGAAGAGGATGAGGATGAGGCTAGGATGAGGATGAGGATGAGAATGAGGATAGGAGGAGGATGAGAATGAGGATAGGAGGAGGATGAGAATGAGGATAGGAGGAGGATGAGAATGAGGATAGGAGGAGGATGAGAATGAGGATAGGAGGAGGATGAGAATGAGGATAGGAGGAGGATGAGAATGAGGATAGGAGGAGGATGAGAATGAGGATAGGAGGAGGATGAGAATGAGGATAGGAGGAGGATGAGAATGAGGATAGGAGGAGGATGAGAATGAGGATAGGAGGAGGATGAGAATGAGGATAGGAGGAGGATGAGAATGAGGATAGGAGGAGGATGAGAATGAGGATAGGAGGAGGATGAGAATGAGGATAGGAGGAGGATGAGAATGAGGATAGGAGGAGGATGAGAATGAGGATAGGAGGAGGATGAGAATGAGGATAGGAGGAGGATGAGAATGAGGATAGGAGGAGGATGAGAATGAGGATAGGAGGAGGATGAGAATGAGGATAGGAGGAGGATGAGAATGAGGATAGGAGGAGGATGAGAATGAGGATAGGAGGAGGATGAGAATGAGGATAGGAGGAGGATGAGAATGAGGATAGGAGGAGGATGAGAATGAGGATAGGAGGAGGATGAGAATGAGGATAGGAGGAGGATGAGAATGAGGATAGGAGGAGGATGAGAATGAGGATAGGAGGAGGATGAGAATGAGGATAGGAGGAGGATGAGAATGAGGATAGGAGGAGGATGAGAATGAGGATAGGAGGAGGATGAGAATGAGGATAGGAGGAGGATGAGAATGAGGATAGGAGGAGGATGAGAATGAGGATAGGAGGAGGATGAGAATGAGGATAGGAGGAGGATGAGAATGAGGATAGGAGGAGGATGAGAATGAGGATAGGAGGAGGATGAGAATGAGGATAGGAGGAGGATGAGAATGAGGATAGGAGGAGGATGAGAATGAGGATAGGAGGAGGATGAGAATGAGGATAGGAGGAGGATGAGAATGAGGATAGGAGGAGGATGAGAATGAGGATAGGAGGAGGATGAGAATGAGGATAGGAGGAGGATGAGAATGAGGATAGGAGGAGGATGAGAATGAGGATAGGAGGAGGATGAGAATGAGGATAGGAGGAGGATGAGAATGAGGATAGGAGGAGGATGAGAATGAGGATAGGAGGAGGATGAGAATGAGGATAGGAGGAGGATGAGAATGAGGATAGGAGGAGGATGAGAATGAGGATAGGAGGAGGATGAGAATGAGGATAGGAGGAGGATGAGAATGAGGATAGGAGGAGGATGAGAATGAGGATAGGAGGAGGATGAGAATGAGGATAGGAGGAGGATGAGAATGAGGATAGGAGGAGGATGAGAATGAGGATAGGAGGAGGATGAGAATGAGGATAGGAGGAGGATGAGAATGAGGATAGGAGGAGGATGAGAATGAGGATAGGAGGAGGATGAGAATGAGGATAGGAGGAGGATGAGAATGAGGATAGGAGGAGGATGAGAATGAGGATAGGAGGAGGATGAGAATGAGGATAGGAGGAGGATGAGAATGAGGATAGGATGAGGATGAGCATGAGGATAAGGATAGGATGAGGAAGAGGTAGAGGATGAGGATGAGGACAAGAATGAGAATGAGGAGGTGGATAGGATGAGGATGTGGAAGAGGATGAGGATGAGGCTAGGATGAGGAAAAAGGATGAGGACGAG
>NC_032020.1:7695116-7695358 GCF_001865875.1 Lupinus angustifolius
GGATAGGATGAGGACGAGAATGAGCATGAGGATAGGATGAGGATGAGGATGAGGATAGCATGAGGACGTGAATAACAATGGGGATGAGGAATAGGATGAGGTTAGGATGAGGATGAGGATACATTTAGGACGAGAATGAGGATAAGGATAGTATATGGATTAGGACGAGGATAGGATGAGGATGAGAATGAGGATGAGGACGAGAATGAGGATGAGGATAGGATGAGGATGAGGATAGGATG
>NC_032020.1:7695458-7695668 GCF_001865875.1 Lupinus angustifolius
GAGGATGAGGATGAGGATAGGATTAGCACGGGAATGAGGATGAGGATAAGATGTGGAGGAGAATAAGATGTGGATGAGGATGACGATAGGATGAGGACGAGGATGAGGATAAGGAAGAGGATAGGATAAGGATGAGGATGAGGATAAGGATAGGATGAGGAAGAGGTAGAGGATGAGGATGAGGATAGGATGAGGACAAGAATGAGAATG
>NC_032020.1:7695768-7696164 GCF_001865875.1 Lupinus angustifolius
GGATGAGGATAGGATGAGGAGTAGAATGAGGATGAGGAAGAGCATGAGGATAAGGATAGGATGCGGATGATAATGTGGATGAGGATAAGGATAGGATGAAGATGAGGATAGGATGAGGAGGATAGGATGAGGACGAGAATGAGGATGAGGATGAGCATGAGGATAGGATGAGGATGAGAATATGGAAGAGGATGAGGATGAAGATGAGGATGAGGAAGAGGATGAGGATTAGGATAGGATGAGGACGGGGATGAGGGTGAGGATAGGTTGAGGACGAGAATGAGGATGAGTATAGAATGAGGACAAGGATGAGGATAGGATTAGCACGAGAATGAGGATGAGGATAGGATGTGGATGAGGATGAGGATGAGGATAGGATGAGGACGAGGATGAGGA
>NC_032020.1:7696264-7696907 GCF_001865875.1 Lupinus angustifolius
ATGAGGATGAGGAAGAGGATGAGGATGAGGATAGGAGGAGGAAGAGCATGAGGATATTTTGAAGACGAGGATGAGGAGGAGGATGAGTATGAGGAAGAGAAAAGGATGTGGAGGAGAATGAGAATGAGGATAGGATGAGGAGGATAGGATGAGGACGAGAATGAGGATGAGGATGAGCATGAGTTTAGGATAAGGATGAGCATATGGAAGAGGATGAGGATGAGGATGAGGATGAGGAAGAGGATGAGGATGAGGATAGGATGAGGACGAGTAGGATGAGGACGAGAATGAGGATGAGCATAGAATGAGGACGAGGATGAGGATAGGATTAGGATGAGAATGAGAATGGGGATGAGGAAGAGGATGAGGATAAGGAGGAGGATAGGATAAGGACGAGAATGAGAATGAGGATATGATGAGGAGGACGATGGTGATAGGATGAGGATGAGGATAGGATGAGGAGGAGGATGAGGACGAGAATGAGGAGGAGGATAGGATGAGGAAGAGGAAGAGGATGAGGATGAGGATAGGATGAGGACGAGAATGAGGAAGAGGAAAGGATAAGGAGAAGGATGAGCATAGGATGAAGAAGAGGATGAGGATCCGAATGAGGATGATGATAGGATGAGGAGGAGGATGAGGA
>NC_032020.1:7697007-7705452 GCF_001865875.1 Lupinus angustifolius
GGATAGGATTAGGACGATAATGAGGATGAGGATAGGATATGGATTAGGACGAGGATAGGATATGGATTAGGACGAGGATAAGGAGAGGATGAGGACAAGAATGAGGATGAGGATAGGATGAGAATGAGGATGAGGAAGTGGATGAGGATAGGATATGGATTAGGACGAGGATAGGATATGGATTAGGACGAGGATAGGATATGGATTAGGACGAGGATAGGATATGGATTAGGACGAGGATAGGATATGGATTAGGACGAGGATAGGATATGGATTAGGACGAGGATAGGATATGGATTAGGACGAGGATAGGATATGGATTAGGACGAGGATAGGATATGGATTAGGACGAGGATAGGATATGGATTAGGACGAGGATAGGATATGGATTAGGACGAGGATAGGATATGGATTAGGACGAGGATAGGATATGGATTAGGACGAGGATAGGATATGGATTAGGACGAGGATAGGATATGGATTAGGACGAGGATAGGATATGGATTAGGACGAGGATAGGATATGGATTAGGACGAGGATAGGATATGGATTAGGACGAGGATAGGATATGGATTAGGACGAGGATAGGATATGGATTAGGACGAGGATAGGATATGGATTAGGACGAGGATAGGATATGGATTAGGACGAGGATAGGATATGGATTAGGACGAGGATAGGATATGGATTAGGACGAGGATAGGATATGGATTAGGACGAGGATAGGATATGGATTAGGACGAGGATAGGATATGGATTAGGACGAGGATAGGATATGGATTAGGACGAGGATAGGATATGGATTAGGACGAGGATAGGATATGGATTAGGACGAGGATAGGATATGGATTAGGACGAGGATAGGATATGGATTAGGACGAGGATAGGATATGGATTAGGACGAGGATAGGATATGGATTAGGACGAGGATAGGATATGGATTAGGACGAGGATAGGATATGGATTAGGACGAGGATAGGATATGGATTAGGACGAGGATAGGATATGGATTAGGACGAGGATAGGATATGGATTAGGACGAGGATAGGATATGGATTAGGACGAGGATAGGATATGGATTAGGACGAGGATAGGATATGGATTAGGACGAGGATAGGATATGGATTAGGACGAGGATAGGATATGGATTAGGACGAGGATAGGATATGGATTAGGACGAGGATAGGATATGGATTAGGACGAGGATAGGATATGGATTAGGACGAGGATAGGATATGGATTAGGACGAGGATAGGATATGGATTAGGACGAGGATAGGATATGGATTAGGACGAGGATAGGATATGGATTAGGACGAGGATAGGATATGGATTAGGACGAGGATAGGATATGGATTAGGACGAGGATAGGATATGGATTAGGACGAGGATAGGATATGGATTAGGACGAGGATAGGATATGGATTAGGACGAGGATAGGATATGGATTAGGACGAGGATAGGATATGGATTAGGACGAGGATAGGATATGGATTAGGACGAGGATAGGATATGGATTAGGACGAGGATAGGATATGGATTAGGACGAGGATAGGATATGGATTAGGACGAGGATAGGATATGGATTAGGACGAGGATAGGATATGGATTAGGACGAGGATAGGATATGGATTAGGACGAGGATAGGATATGGATTAGGACGAGGATAGGATATGGATTAGGACGAGGATAGGATATGGATTAGGACGAGGATAGGATATGGATTAGGACGAGGATAGGATATGGATTAGGACGAGGATAGGATATGGATTAGGACGAGGATAGGATATGGATTAGGACGAGGATAGGATATGGATTAGGACGAGGATAGGATATGGATTAGGACGAGGATAGGATATGGATTAGGACGAGGATAGGATATGGATTAGGACGAGGATAGGATATGGATTAGGACGAGGATAGGATATGGATTAGGACGAGGATAGGATATGGATTAGGACGAGGATAGGATATGGATTAGGACGAGGATAGGATATGGATTAGGACGAGGATAGGATATGGATTAGGACGAGGATAGGATATGGATTAGGACGAGGATAGGATATGGATTAGGACGAGGATAGGATATGGATTAGGACGAGGATAGGATATGGATTAGGACGAGGATAGGATATGGATTAGGACGAGGATAGGATATGGATTAGGACGAGGATAGGATATGGATTAGGACGAGGATAGGATATGGATTAGGACGAGGATAGGATATGGATTAGGACGAGGATAGGATATGGATTAGGACGAGGATAGGATATGGATTAGGACGAGGATAGGATATGGATTAGGACGAGGATAGGATATGGATTAGGACGAGGATAGGATATGGATTAGGACGAGGATAGGATATGGATTAGGACGAGGATAGGATATGGATTAGGACGAGGATAGGATATGGATTAGGACGAGGATAGGATATGGATTAGGACGAGGATAGGATATGGATTAGGACGAGGATAGGATATGGATTAGGACGAGGATAGGATATGGATTAGGACGAGGATAGGATATGGATTAGGACGAGGATAGGATATGGATTAGGACGAGGATAGGATATGGATTAGGACGAGGATAGGATATGGATTAGGACGAGGATAGGATATGGATTAGGACGAGGATAGGATATGGATTAGGACGAGGATAGGATATGGATTAGGACGAGGATAGGATATGGATTAGGACGAGGATAGGATATGGATTAGGACGAGGATAGGATATGGATTAGGACGAGGATAGGATATGGATTAGGACGAGGATAGGATATGGATTAGGACGAGGATAGGATATGGATTAGGACGAGGATAGGATATGGATTAGGACGAGGATAGGATATGGATTAGGACGAGGATAGGATATGGATTAGGACGAGGATAGGATATGGATTAGGACGAGGATAGGATATGGATTAGGACGAGGATAGGATATGGATTAGGACGAGGATAGGATATGGATTAGGACGAGGATAGGATATGGATTAGGACGAGGATAGGATATGGATTAGGACGAGGATAGGATATGGATTAGGACGAGGATAGGATATGGATTAGGACGAGGATAGGATATGGATTAGGACGAGGATAGGATATGGATTAGGACGAGGATAGGATATGGATTAGGACGAGGATAGGATATGGATTAGGACGAGGATAGGATATGGATTAGGACGAGGATAGGATATGGATTAGGACGAGGATAGGATATGGATTAGGACGAGGATAGGATATGGATTAGGACGAGGATAGGATATGGATTAGGACGAGGATAGGATATGGATTAGGACGAGGATAGGATATGGATTAGGACGAGGATAGGATATGGATTAGGACGAGGATAGGATATGGATTAGGACGAGGATAGGATATGGATTAGGACGAGGATAGGATATGGATTAGGACGAGGATAGGATATGGATTAGGACGAGGATAGGATATGGATTAGGACGAGGATAGGATATGGATTAGGACGAGGATAGGATATGGATTAGGACGAGGATAGGATATGGATTAGGACGAGGATAGGATATGGATTAGGACGAGGATAGGATATGGATTAGGACGAGGATAGGATATGGATTAGGACGAGGATAGGATATGGATTAGGACGAGGATAGGATATGGATTAGGACGAGGATAGGATATGGATTAGGACGAGGATAGGATATGGATTAGGACGAGGATAGGATATGGATTAGGACGAGGATAGGATATGGATTAGGACGAGGATAGGATATGGATTAGGACGAGGATAGGATATGGATTAGGACGAGGATAGGATATGGATTAGGACGAGGATAGGATATGGATTAGGACGAGGATAGGATATGGATTAGGACGAGGATAGGATATGGATTAGGACGAGGATAGGATATGGATTAGGACGAGGATAGGATATGGATTAGGACGAGGATAGGATATGGATTAGGACGAGGATAGGATATGGATTAGGACGAGGATAGGATATGGATTAGGACGAGGATAGGATATGGATTAGGACGAGGATAGGATATGGATTAGGACGAGGATAGGATATGGATTAGGACGAGGATAGGATATGGATTAGGACGAGGATAGGATATGGATTAGGACGAGGATAGGATATGGATTAGGACGAGGATAGGATATGGATTAGGACGAGGATAGGATATGGATTAGGACGAGGATAGGATATGGATTAGGACGAGGATAGGATATGGATTAGGACGAGGATAGGATATGGATTAGGACGAGGATAGGATATGGATTAGGACGAGGATAGGATATGGATTAGGACGAGGATAGGATATGGATTAGGACGAGGATAGGATATGGATTAGGACGAGGATAGGATATGGATTAGGACGAGGATAGGATATGGATTAGGACGAGGATAGGATATGGATTAGGACGAGGATAGGATATGGATTAGGACGAGGATAGGATATGGATTAGGACGAGGATAGGATATGGATTAGGACGAGGATAGGATATGGATTAGGACGAGGATAGGATATGGATTAGGACGAGGATAGGATATGGATTAGGACGAGGATAGGATATGGATTAGGACGAGGATAGGATATGGATTAGGACGAGGATAGGATATGGATTAGGACGAGGATAGGATATGGATTAGGACGAGGATAGGATATGGATTAGGACGAGGATAGGATATGGATTAGGACGAGGATAGGATATGGATTAGGACGAGGATAGGATATGGATTAGGACGAGGATAGGATATGGATTAGGACGAGGATAGGATATGGATTAGGACGAGGATAGGATATGGATTAGGACGAGGATAGGATGAGGATGAGGAAGTGGATGAGGATAGGATGAGAATGAGGATGAGGATAGGATGAAAACGAGCATGAGGACGAGGATAGGATGAGGAGTAGAATGAGGATAAGGATGACGATGAGGATGTGGATGAGGATGGTTGAGGATGAGGAGGGGGATGAGGATGAGGACAAGGATGAGGATAGGATGAGCATGAGGATGAGGAAGTGCATTAGGATGAGGATGTGAAGATGAGGATAGGATGAGCATGAGGATGAGGAAGTGCATTAGGATGAGGATGTGAAGATGAGGATAGGATGAGCATGAGGATGAGGAAGTGCATTAGGATGAGGATGTGAAGATGAGGATAGGATGAGCATGAGGATGAGGAAGTGCATTAGGATGAGGATGTGAAGATGAGGATAGGATGAGCATGAGGATGAGGAAGTGCATTAGGATGAGGATGTGAAGATGAGGATAGGATGAGCATGAGGATGAGGAAGTGCATTAGGATGAGGATGTGAAGATGAGGATAGGATGAGCATGAGGATGAGGAAGTGCATTAGGATGAGGATGTGAAGATGAGGATAGGATGAGCATGAGGATGAGGAAGTGCATTAGGATGAGGATGTGAAGATGAGGATAGGATGAGCATGAGGATGAGGAAGTGCATTAGGATGAGGATGTGAAGATGAGGATAGGATGAGCATGAGGATGAGGAAGTGCATTAGGATGAGGATGTGAAGATGAGGATAGGATGAGCATGAGGATGAGGAAGTGCATTAGGATGAGGATGTGAAGATGAGGATAGGATGAGCATGAGGATGAGGAAGTGCATTAGGATGAGGATGTGAAGATGAGGATAGGATGAGCATGAGGATGAGGAAGTGCATTAGGATGAGGATGTGAAGATGAGGATAGGATGAGCATGAGGATGAGGAAGTGCATTAGGATGAGGATGTGAAGATGAGGATAGGATGAGCATGAGGATGAGGAAGTGCATTAGGATGAGGATGTGAAGATGAGGATAGGATGAGCATGAGGATGAGGAAGTGCATTAGGATGAGGATGTGAAGATGAGGATAGGATGAGCATGAGGATGAGGAAGTGCATTAGGATGAGGATGTGAAGATGAGGATAGGATGAGCATGAGGATGAGGAAGTGCATTAGGATGAGGATGTGAAGATGAGGATAGGATGAGCATGAGGATGAGGAAGTGCATTAGGATGAGGATGTGAAGATGAGGATAGGATGAGCATGAGGATGAGGAAGTGCATTAGGATGAGGATGTGAAGATGAGGATAGGATGAGCATGAGGATGAGGAAGTGCATTAGGATGAGGATGTGAAGATGAGGATAGGATGAGCATGAGGATGAGGAAGTGCATTAGGATGAGGATGTGAAGATGAGGATAGGATGAGCATGAGGATGAGGAAGTGCATTAGGATGAGGATGTGAAGATGAGGATAGGATGAGCATGAGGATGAGGAAGTGCATTAGGATGAGGATGTGAAGATGAGGATAGGATGAGCATGAGGATGAGGAAGTGCATTAGGATGAGGATGTGAAGATGAGGATAGGATGAGCATGAGGATGAGGAAGTGCATTAGGATGAGGATGTGAAGATGAGGATAGGATGAGCATGAGGATGAGGAAGTGCATTAGGATGAGGATGTGAAGATGAGGATAGGATGAGCATGAGGATGAGGAAGTGCATTAGGATGAGGATGTGAAGATGAGGATAGGATGAGCATGAGGATGAGGAAGTGCATTAGGATGAGGATGTGAAGATGAGGATAGGATGAGCATGAGGATGAGGAAGTGCATTAGGATGAGGATGTGAAGATGAGGATAGGATGAGCATGAGGATGAGGAAGTGCATTAGGATGAGGATGTGAAGATGAGGATAGGATGAGCATGAGGATGAGGAAGTGCATTAGGATGAGGATGTGAAGATGAGGATAGGATGAGCATGAGGATGAGGAAGTGCATTAGGATGAGGATGTGAAGATGAGGATAGGATGAGCATGAGGATGAGGAAGTGCATTAGGATGAGGATGTGAAGATGAGGATAGGATGAGCATGAGGATGAGGAAGTGCATTAGGATGAGGATGTGAAGATGAGGATAGGATGAGCATGAGGATGAGGAAGTGCATTAGGATGAGGATGTGAAGATGAGGATAGGATGAGCATGAGGATGAGGAAGTGCATTAGGATGAGGATGTGAAGATGAGGATAGGATGAGCATGAGGATGAGGAAGTGCATTAGGATGAGGATGTGAAGATGAGGATAGGATGAGCATGAGGATGAGGAAGTGCATTAGGATGAGGATGTGAAGATGAGGATAGGATGAGCATGAGGATGAGGAAGTGCATTAGGATGAGGATGTGAAGATGAGGATAGGATGAGCATGAGGATGAGGAAGTGCATTAGGATGAGGATGTGAAGATGAGGATAGGATGAGCATGAGGATGAGGAAGTGCATTAGGATGAGGATGTGAAGATGAGGATAGGATGAGCATGAGGATGAGGAAGTGCATTAGGATGAGGATGTGAAGATGAGGATAGGATGAGCATGAGGATGAGGAAGTGCATTAGGATGAGGATGTGAAGATGAGGATAGGATGAGCATGAGGATGAGGAAGTGCATTAGGATGAGGATGTGAAGATGAGGATAGGATGAGCATGAGGATGAGGAAGTGCATTAGGATGAGGATGTGAAGATGAGGATAGGATGAGCATGAGGATGAGGAAGTGCATTAGGATGAGGATGTGAAGATGAGGATAGGATGAGCATGAGGATGAGGAAGTGCATTAGGATGAGGATGTGAAGATGAGGATAGGATGAGCATGAGGATGAGGAAGTGCATTAGGATGAGGATGTGAAGATGAGGATAGGATGAGCATGAGGATGAGGAAGTGCATTAGGATGAGGATGTGAAGATGAGGATAGGATGAGCATGAGGATGAGGAAGTGCATTAGGATGAGGATGTGAAGATGAGGATAGGATGAGCATGAGGATGAGGAAGTGCATTAGGATGAGGATGTGAAGATGAGGATAGGATGAGCATGAGGATGAGGAAGTGCATTAGGATGAGGATGTGAAGATGAGGATAGGATGAGCATGAGGATGAGGAAGTGCATTAGGATGAGGATGTGAAGATGAGGATAGGATGAGCATGAGGATGAGGAAGTGCATTAGGATGAGGATGTGAAGATGAGGATAGGATGAGCATGAGGATGAGGAAGTGCATTAGGATGAGGATGTGAAGATGAGGATAGGATGAGCATGAGGATGAGGAAGTGCATTAGGATGAGGATGTGAAGATGAGGATAGGATGAGCATGAGGATGAGGAAGTGCATTAGGATGAGGATGTGAAGATGAGGATAGGATGAGCATGAGGATGAGGAAGTGCATTAGGATGAGGATGTGAAGATGAGGATAGGATGAGCATGAGGATGAGGAAGTGCATTAGGATGAGGATGTGAAGATGAGGATAGGATGAGCATGAGGATGAGGAAGTGCATTAGGATGAGGATGAGGAAGAGGAAAGGATGAGGACGAGAATGTGGATGAGGATAGGATGTGCATGAAAACGAGGATGAGGGTAGGATGAGGACGAGAATGAGGATGAGGATAGGATGAGCATGAGGATGAGGAAGAGGATG
>NC_032020.1:7705552-7706062 GCF_001865875.1 Lupinus angustifolius
AGGATGAGGATGAGGATGAGGATGAGGATGAGGATGAGGATGAGGATGAGGATGAAGCTAGGATGAGGACGATGAAGAGGAATAGAATGAGGATGAGGATGAGGATAGGATGGGTAGGAGGATGAGGATAGGATGAGGACGAGAATGAGGAGGAAGTTAGGATGAGGAAGAGGAAGAGGATGAGGATGAGGAAAGGTTGAGGATGAGGATGAGGACAGGATGAGGATGAGTAAGAGGATGAGGACGAGGATGAGTAAGAGGATGAGGACGAGGATGAGGAAAAGAGGAGGACGAAAATGACGATGAGGATGATGTTAGGATGAGGATGAGGATAGTAGGAGGATGAGAATGAGAATAGGATGAAGAGGAGGATGAGGAAGAGGATGAGGATGAGGTTGAGGAAGAGGAAAGGATGAGGACGAGAATGAGGATGAGGATAGGATGTGGATGAGGACGAGGATGAGGATAGGATGAGGACGAGAATGAGGATGAGGATAGGATGAGGATAGG
>NC_032020.1:7706162-7706610 GCF_001865875.1 Lupinus angustifolius
GAGGATAGGATGAGGAGTAGAATGAGGATGAGGAAGAGGATGAGGATAGGATGAGGACGAGAGCGAAGATAAGGATAGGATGAGGAGGAGGATTAGGAGGAGGATGAGGATGAGGATAGGATAAGGACGATAATGAGGATGAGGATAAGATGAGGATAGGATGAGGAGTAGAATGAGGATGAGGAAGTCGATGAGGATAGGATGAAGACGAGGATAGGATGAGTTGTAGAATGAGGAAGAGGAACAGGATGAGGATAGGATGAGGACGAGAATGGGGATGAGGATGAGGATAGGATGAGGACGAAAATGAGGATGATAGGATGAGGATGAAGATGACGATAGGATGAGGATGTGGAAGTGGATTAGGATGAGGATGTGGAAGTGGATTAGGATGAGGATGTGGAAGTGGATTAGGATGAGGATGTGGAAGTGGATTAGGATGAGGATG
>NC_032020.1:7706710-7707117 GCF_001865875.1 Lupinus angustifolius
ATGAGGAAGAGGATGAGGATAAGAGGAGGACGAGAATGAGGATGAGGATAGGATGAGGATGAGGATGAGCAAGAGGATGAGGACGAGGATGAGGATAAGAGGAGGACTTGAATGGGGATGAGGATGATGATGAGGATAGGAAGATGAGGAGAATGAGGAAGAGGAGGATGATGAGGAGGATGAGGAAGAGGAGGACGAGAATGTGGATGAGGATAGGATGTGGATGAGGAGGATTGGATGAGGACGAGAATGAGGATGAGGAAGAGGATGAGGATGAGGAAGTGGATAGGATGAGGAGAGAATGAGGATGATGATGAGGATAGGATGACGATGAGGATAGAATGGGGATGAGGAAGAGGATGAGGACGAGGATAGGATGGGGATGAGGAAGAGGATGAGGATGAGGA
>NC_032020.1:7707217-7711526 GCF_001865875.1 Lupinus angustifolius
GAGGATGAGGATGAGGAAGATGATAAGGACGAGGATGAGGATGAGGAAGATGATAAGGACGAGGATGAGGATAAGAGGAGGACGAGAATGAGGATGAGGATAGGATGAGGATGAGGATGAGCAAGAGGATGAGGACGAGAATGGGGATGAGGATGACGATGAGGATAGGATGATGAGGAGAATGAGGAAGAGGAGGACGAGAATGTGGATGAGGATAGGATGTGGATGAGGACGAGGAGGAGGATTGGATGAGGACGAGAATGAGGATGAGGAAGAGGATGAGGATGAGGAATTGGATAGGATGAGGAGAGAATGAGGATGATGATGAGGATAGGATGACGATAAGGATAGGATGGGGATGAGGAAGAGGATGAGGATGAGGATAGGATGAGGACGAGGATGAGGATGAGGATGAGGATAGGATGAGGACGAGGATGAGGATGAGGATGAGGATAGGATGAGGACGAGGATGAGGATGAGGATGAGGATAGGATGAGGACGAGGATGAGGATGAGGATGAGGATAGGATGAGGACGAGGATGAGGATGAGGATGAGGATAGGATGAGGACGAGGATGAGGATGAGGATGAGGATAGGATGAGGACGAGGATGAGGATGAGGATGAGGATAGGATGAGGACGAGGATGAGG
The DNA here is from genome assembly GCF_001865875.1 of Lupinus angustifolius. Lineage (NCBI taxonomy): Eukaryota > Viridiplantae > Streptophyta > Magnoliopsida > Fabales > Fabaceae > Lupinus > Lupinus angustifolius. The sequence goes on from NC_032020.1 coordinate 7,707,868, forward strand.
ATGAGGATGAGGATAGGATGAGGACGAGGATGAGGATGAGGATGAGGATAGGATGAGGACGAGGATGAGGATGAGGATGAGGATAGGATGAGGACGAGGATGAGGATGAGGATGAGGATAGGATGAGGACGAGGATGAGGATGAGGATGAGGATAGGATGAGGACGAGGATGAGGATGAGGATGAGGATAGGATGAGGACGAGGATGAGGATGAGGATGAGGATAGGATGAGGACGAGGATGAGGATGAGGATGAGGATAGGATGAGGACGAGGATGAGGATGAGGATGAGGATAGGATGAGGACGAGGATGAGGATGAGGATGAGGATAGGATGAGGACGAGGATGAGGATGAGGATGAGGATAGGATGAGGACGAGGATGAGGATGAGGATGAGGATAGGATGAGGACGAGGATGAGGATGAGGATGAGGATAGGATGAGGACGAGGATGAGGATGAGGATGAGGATAGGATGAGGACGAGGATGAGGATGAGGATGAGGATAGGATGAGGACGAGGATGAGGATGAGGATGAGGATAGGATGAGGACGAGGATGAGGATGAGGATGAGGATAGGATGAGGACGAGGATGAGGATGAGGATGAGGATAGGATGAGGACGAGGATGAGGATGAGGATGAGGATAGGATGAGGACGAGGATGAGGATGAGGATGAGGATAGGATGAGGACGAGGATGAGGATGAGGATGAGGATAGGATGAGGACGAGGATGAGGATGAGGATGAGGATAGGATGAGGACGAGGATGAGGATGAGGATGAGGATAGGATGAGGACGAGGATGAGGATGAGGATGAGGATAGGATGAGGACGAGGATGAGGATGAGGATGAGGATAGGATGAGGACGAGGATGAGGATGAGGATGAGGATAGGATGAGGACGAGGATGAGGATGAGGATGAGGATAGGATGAGGACGAGGATGAGGATGAGGATGAGGATAGGATGAGGACGAGGATGAGGATGAGGATGAGGATAGGATGAGGACGAGGATGAGGATGAGGATGAGGATAGGATGAGGACGAGGATGAGGATGAGGATGAGGATAGGATGAGGACGAGGATGAGGATGAGGATGAGGATAGGATGAGGACGAGGATGAGGATGAGGATGAGGATAGGATGAGGACGAGGATGAGGATGAGGATGAGGATAGGATGAGGACGAGGATGAGGATGAGGATGAGGATAGGATGAGGACGAGGATGAGGATGAGGATGAGGATAGGATGAGGACGAGGATGAGGATGAGGATGAGGATAGGATGAGGACGAGGATGAGGATGAGGATGAGGATAGGATGAGGACGAGGATGAGGATGAGGATGAGGATAGGATGAGGACGAGGATGAGGATGAGGATGAGGATAGGATGAGGACGAGGATGAGGATGAGGATGAGGATAGGATGAGGACGAGGATGAGGATGAGGATGAGGATAGGATGAGGACGAGGATGAGGATGAGGATGAGGATAGGATGAGGACGAGGATGAGGATGAGGATGAGGATAGGATGAGGACGAGGATGAGGATGAGGATGAGGATAGGATGAGGACGAGGATGAGGATGAGGATGAGGATAGGATGAGGACGAGGATGAGGATGAGGATGAGGATAGGATGAGGACGAGGATGAGGATGAGGATGAGGATAGGATGAGGACGAGGATGAGGATGAGGATGAGGATAGGATGAGGACGAGGATGAGGATGAGGATGAGGATAGGATGAGGACGAGGATGAGGATGAGGATGAGGATAGGATGAGGACGAGGATGAGGATGAGGATGAGGATAGGATGAGGACGAGGATGAGGATGAGGATGAGGATAGGATGAGGACGAGGATGAGGATGAGGATGAGGATAGGATGAGGACGAGGATGAGGATGAGGATGAGGATAGGATGAGGACGAGGATGAGGATGAGGATGAGGATAGGATGAGGACGAGGATGAGGATGAGGATGAGGATAGGATGAGGACGAGGATGAGGATGAGGATGAGGATAGGATGAGGACGAGGATGAGGATGAGGATGAGGATAGGATGAGGACGAGGATGAGGATGAGGATGAGGATAGGATGAGGACGAGGATGAGGATGAGGATGAGGATAGGATGAGGACGAGGATGAGGATGAGGATGAGGATAGGATGAGGACGAGGATGAGGATGAGGATGAGGATAGGATGAGGACGAGGATGAGGATGAGGATGAGGATAGGATGAGGACGAGGATGAGGATGAGGATGAGGATAGGATGAGGACGAGGATGAGGATGAGGATGAGGATAGGATGAGGACGAGGATGAGGATGAGGATGAGGATAGGATGAGGACGAGGATGAGGATGAGGATGAGGATAGGATGAGGACGAGGATGAGGATGAGGATGAGGATAGGATGAGGACGAGGATGAGGATGAGGATGAGGATAGGATGAGGACGAGGATGAGGATGAGGATGAGGATAGGATGAGGACGAGGATGAGGATGAGGATGAGGATAGGATGAGGACGAGGATGAGGATGAGGATGAGGATAGGATGAGGACGAGGATGAGGATGAGGATGAGGATAGGATGAGGACGAGGATGAGGATGAGGATGAGGATAGGATGAGGACGAGGATGAGGATGAGGATGAGGATAGGATGAGGACGAGGATGAGGATGAGGATGAGGATAGGATGAGGACGAGGATGAGGATGAGGATGAGGATAGGATGAGGACGAGGATGAGGATGAGGATGAGGATAGGATGAGGACGAGGATGAGGATGAGGATGAGGATAGGATGAGGACGAGGATGAGGATGAGGATGAGGATAGGATGAGGACGAGGATGAGGATGAGGATGAGGATAGGATGAGGACGAGGATGAGGATGAGGATGAGGATAGGATGAGGACGAGGATGAGGATGAGGATGAGGATAGGATGAGGACGAGGATGAGGATGAGGATGAGGATAGGATGAGGACGAGGATGAGGATGAGGATGAGGATAGGATGAGGACGAGGATGAGGATGAGGATGAGGATAGGATGAGGACGAGGATGAGGATGAGGATGAGGATAGGATGAGGACGAGGATGAGGATGAGGATGAGGATAGGATGAGGACGAGGATGAGGATGAGGATGAGGATAGGATGAGGACGAGGATGAGGATGAGGATGAGGATAGGATGAGGACGAGGATGAGGATGAGGATGAGGATAGGATGAGGACGAGGATGAGGATGAGGATGAGGATAGGATGAGGACGAGGATGAGGATGAGGATGAGGATAGGATGAGGACGAGGATGAGGATGAGGATGAGGATAGGATGAGGACGAGGATGAGGATGAGGATGAGGATAGGATGAGGACGAGGATGAGGATGAGGATGAGGATAGGATGAGGACGAGGATGAGGATGAGGATGAGGATAGGATGAGGACGAGGATGAGGATGAGGATGAGGATAGGATGAGGACGAGAATGAGAATTAGGATAGGATGAGGATGACGACGAGGATAGGATGAGGAGTGGAATGAGGATAGGATGAGGACAGGATGAGGATATGATCGGGATGAGGTTAGGATGAGGTTGTGGATGAGGATGAGGATAAGGATAGGAGGAGGATTAGAATGAGGATAGGATGAAGAGGAGGAGGAGGATGAGGATGAGGAGGAGGATGA
>NC_032020.1:7711626-7713709 GCF_001865875.1 Lupinus angustifolius
GAGGATGAGGATAGGATGAGGACGAGCATGATGATGAGGAAGAGGATGAGGATAGGATGAGGACGAGCATGATGATGAGGAAGAGGATGAGGATAGGATGAGGACGAGCATGATGATGAGGAAGAGGATGAGGATAGGATGAGGACGAGCATGATGATGAGGAAGAGGATGAGGATAGGATGAGGACGAGCATGATGATGAGGAAGAGGATGAGGATAGGATGAGGACGAGCATGATGATGAGGAAGAGGATGAGGATAGGATGAGGACGAGCATGATGATGAGGAAGAGGATGAGGATAGGATGAGGACGAGCATGATGATGAGGAAGAGGATGAGGATAGGATGAGGACGAGCATGATGATGAGGAAGAGGATGAGGATAGGATGAGGACGAGCATGATGATGAGGAAGAGGATGAGGATAGGATGAGGACGAGCATGATGATGAGGAAGAGGATGAGGATAGGATGAGGACGAGCATGATGATGAGGAAGAGGATGAGGATAGGATGAGGACGAGCATGATGATGAGGAAGAGGATGAGGATAGGATGAGGACGAGCATGATGATGAGGAAGAGGATGAGGATAGGATGAGGACGAGCATGATGATGAGGAAGAGGATGAGGATAGGATGAGGACGAGCATGATGATGAGGAAGAGGATGAGGATAGGATGAGGACGAGCATGATGATGAGGAAGAGGATGAGGATAGGATGAGGACGAGCATGATGATGAGGAAGAGGATGAGGATAGGATGAGGACGAGCATGATGATGAGGAAGAGGATGAGGATAGGATGAGGACGAGCATGATGATGAGGAAGAGGATGAGGATAGGATGAGGACGAGCATGATGATGAGGAAGAGGATGAGGATAGGATGAGGACGAGCATGATGATGAGGAAGAGGATGAGGATAGGATGAGGACGAGCATGATGATGAGGAAGAGGATGAGGATAGGATGAGGACGAGCATGATGATGAGGAAGAGGATGAGGATAGGATGAGGACGAGCATGATGATGAGGAAGAGGATGAGGATAGGATGAGGACGAGCATGATGATGAGGAAGAGGATGAGGATAGGATGAGGACGAGCATGATGATGAGGAAGAGGATGAGGATAGGATGAGGACGAGCATGATGATGAGGAAGAGGATGAGGATAGGATGAGGACGAGCATGATGATGAGGAAGAGGATGAGGATAGGATGAGGACGAGCATGATGATGAGGAAGAGGATGAGGATAGGATGAGGACGAGCATGATGATGAGGAAGAGGATGAGGATAGGATGAGGACGAGCATGATGATGAGGAAGAGGATGAGGATAGGATGAGGACGAGCATGATGATGAGGAAGAGGATGAGGATAGGATGAGGACGAGCATGATGATGAGGAAGAGGATGAGGATAGGATGAGGACGAGCATGATGATGAGGAAGAGGATGAGGATAGGATGAGGACGAGCATGATGATGAGGAAGAGGATGAGGATAGGATGAGGACGAGCATGATGATGAGGAAGAGGATGAGGATAGGATGAGGACGAGCATGATGATGAGGAAGAGGATGAGGATAGGATGAGGACGAGCATGATGATGAGGAAGAGGATGAGGATAGGATGAGGACGAGCATGATGATGAGGAAGAGGATGAGGATAGGATGAGGACGAGCATGATGATGAGGAAGAGGATGAGGATAGGATGAGGACGAGAATGAGAATTAGGATAGGATGAGGATGAGGATGAGAATGAGGATAAGGATAGGATAGGATGTGGATGAGGACGAGGATGAGGATAAGCTGAGAACGAGAATGACGAAGAGGATATGATGAGGATGAGGATGAGGATCGGAGGAGGAGGAGGATGAGGATCGGAGGAGGAGGAGGATGAGGATGAGGATGAGAAGGAGGATGAGGATGAGGATAGGATGAGGACGAGCTTGAGCATGAGGACATGATGAGGATGAGGATGAAGATAGGAAAAGGATAGGATGAGGGGGAGGATTAGGATGAGAATGTGCATAGGATGAGGATGAGGTTGAGGAAGAGGATAGCATGAAGATGAGGATGAGGATAGGATGAGGATGAG
>NC_032020.1:7713809-7714177 GCF_001865875.1 Lupinus angustifolius
TGAGGACGAGAATGAGCATGAGGACATGATGAGGGTGAGGATGAGGACGAGAATGAGGATGAGGATAGGATGAGGATGATTTTTGGAGAGGATGTGGATGAGGATAAGGATTGGATGAGGAGGAGGATTAGGATGAGAATGTGGATAGGATGAGGATGAGGTTGAGGAAGAGGAGAGCATGAAGATGAGGATGAGGATAGGATGAGGATTAGAATGAGGATGAGGATGAGGACGAGAAAGAAGATGAGGATGAGGATAGGATAGGATAAGGATGAGGATGAGGATAGGATAAGGACGTGAATGTGGAAGAGGATGAGGATAGGATGAGGACAAGGATGAGGATGAGGATGAGGATGAGGAAGAGGATG
>NC_032020.1:7714277-7714632 GCF_001865875.1 Lupinus angustifolius
TGAGGATGTGGATAGGATGAGGACGAGCATGAGGATGAGGATAGGATGAGCACGTTAAAGAGGATGGGGATAGGATGAGGACGAGCATGAGGATAGGATGAGGATGAGAATGAGGATGAGGATGAGAATGAGGATGAGGATAGGATTACGATGAGGAGGTGGATGAGGAAGAGGTAGAGGATGGGAATAGGATGAGGATGAGGATGAGGATGTGGATAGGATGAGGACGAGCATGAGGATGAGGATAGGATGTGGATTAGGACGAGGATGAGGATGGGATAAGCACGAGAATGAAGATGAGGATAGGATGAGGACGAGCATGAGGATAGGATGAGGACGAGAATGAGGATGAGGA
>NC_032020.1:7714732-7715966 GCF_001865875.1 Lupinus angustifolius
TGAGGACGAGCATGAGGAAGTGGATGAGGATAAGGAAGAGGGTAGGAGGAGGATGAGGATGAGGATGAGGATGAGGATAGGATAAGGAAGAGGATGATGATGAGGATAGGATGAGGACGAGAGTGAGAATGAGGAAAGGATTAGGACGAGGATAGGATAAGGATAGGATGAGGTGGAGGAGGAGGATGAGGATGAGGAAGAGGATAGGATGAGAAGGAGGATGAGGATGAGGATAGGATGATGACGAGAATGAGCCTGAGGACAGGATGAGGATGAGGATGAGGACGAGCATGAGGATGAGGATAAGGATAGAATGAGGAAGAGCATTTGGAAGAGGATGAGGATAAGGATAGGATGAAGAGGAGGATGACGATGAGGATGAGGATGAGAGTTTGGATCAGATGAGGATGAGGTTGAGGAAGAGGATAGGATGAAGATGAGGATGAGGATAGGATAAGGAGGATGAGGAAGAGGAATAGGGTGAGGATGAGGATGAGGAGTAGAATGAGTATAAGGATGAGGACGAGAATAAGAATGAGGATAGGATGAGGACGAGAATAAGAATGAGGATAGGATGAGGACGAGAATAAGAATGAGGATAGGATGAGGACGAGAATAAGAATGAGGATAGGATGAGGACGAGAATAAGAATGAGGATAGGATGAGGACGAGAATAAGAATGAGGATAGGATGAGGACGAGAATAAGAATGAGGATAGGATGAGGACGAGAATAAGAATGAGGATAGGATGAGGACGAGAATAAGAATGAGGATAGGATGAGGACGAGAATAAGAATGAGGATAGGATGAGGACGAGAATAAGAATGAGGATAGGATGAGGACGAGAATAAGAATGAGGATAGGATGAGGACGAGAATAAGAATGAGGATAGGATGAGGACGAGAATAAGAATGAGGATAGGATGAGGACGAGAATAAGAATGAGGATAGGATGAGGACGAGAATAAGAATGAGGATAGGATGAGGACGAGAATAAGAATGAGGATAGGATGAGGACGAGAATAAGAATGAGGATAGGATGAGGACGAGAATAAGAATGAGGATAGGATGAGGACGAGAATAAGAATGAGGATAGGATGAGGACGAGAATGAGGATGAGGATGAGGAGTAGAATGAGTATAAGGATGAGGACGAGAATGAGAATGAGGATAGAATGAGCATAGGATGAGGTCGAGAATGAGGATACGATGAGGATGAGGATGAGGATGAGGATG
>NC_032020.1:7716066-7716752 GCF_001865875.1 Lupinus angustifolius
AGAATGAGGATGAGGATGAGGACGAGAATGAGAATGAGGATAGGATGAGGACGAGGATGAGAATGAGAATGAGAATGAGAATAGGATGAGGATGAGGACGAGGATACCATGAGGATTAGATTGAGGATGAGGATGAGGATAGGATAAGAATGAGGACGAGAATGAGAATGAGGATAGGATGAGGATGAGGATGAGGATAGGATGAGGATTAGAATGAGAATACGATGAGGATGAGGTTGAGGATAACAATATGATGAGAAGGAGGATGAGGATGGGGAAGAGGATGAGGATGAGTACGAGGATAGAATGAGAACGAGAATGAAGTTGAGGATGAGGATAGGAGGAGGATGAGGAAGAGGATGGGGATGAGGATAGGATGAGGATGAGAATGAGGATGAGGATAGGATGAGAATGAGGAGGAGGATGAGGATGAGAATAAGGATAAGATGACGATGGGATAGGATGAGGGATGAGGACGTGGATTAGGATGAGGATGAGGATGAGGACGAGGATGATGATGAGGATAGGATGAGGACGAGGATGAGGATGAGGAAGAGGATGAGGATAGGATGAGAACGAGCATGAGGATTAGGTATGATGATGACGAGAAAGAGAATGAGGATAGGATGAGGATGAGGATGAGGACGAGAATAAGGATGAGGATAGGTTGAGGACGAGGATGAGGA
>NC_032020.1:7716852-7718064 GCF_001865875.1 Lupinus angustifolius
TAGGATAAGGAAGAGGATAGGATGAGGATGAGGATGAGGAAGAGGAAGAGGATGAGGACGAGGTTATGATGAGGATGAGGATGAGGATGTGGATGAGGATAGGAGGGCGATGAGGATGAGGATAGGATGAGGAGGAGGATGAGGATGGGGAAGAGGAAAGTATGAGGACGAGAATAGGATGAGGACGAGGATGAGGATAAGAAGAGGACGTGAATGAGGATGAGGATGAGGACTAGGATGAGGATAGGATGTGGATGAGGAGGACGATGAGGATAGGATGAGGACGTGAATGAGGAGGAGGATAGGATGAGGAAGAGGATGATGATAGGATGAGGACGAGCATGAGGATGAGGATGAGGACTAGGATGAGGATAGGATGTGGATGAGGAGGACGATGAGGATAGGATGAGGACGTGAATGAGGAGGAGGATAGGATGAGGAAGAGGATGATGATAGGATGAGGACGAGCATGAGGATGAGGATGAGGACTAGGATGAGGATAGGATGTGGATGAGGAGGACGATGAGGATAGGATGAGGACGTGAATGAGGAGGAGGATAGGATGAGGAAGAGGATGATGATAGGATGAGGACGAGCATGAGGATGAGGATGAGGACTAGGATGAGGATAGGATGTGGATGAGGAGGACGATGAGGATAGGATGAGGACGTGAATGAGGAGGAGGATAGGATGAGGAAGAGGATGATGATAGGATGAGGACGAGCATGAGGATGAGGATGAGGACTAGGATGAGGATAGGATGTGGATGAGGAGGACGATGAGGATAGGATGAGGACGTGAATGAGGAGGAGGATAGGATGAGGAAGAGGATGATGATAGGATGAGGACGAGCATGAGGATGAGGATGAGGACTAGGATGAGGATAGGATGAGGACGTGAATGAGGAGGAGGATAGGATGAGGAAGAGGAAGAGGATGAGGACGAGGATGAGGATAGTCTGAGGACGAGAATGAGGATGAGGATAGGATAAGTATGAGGATGAAGATGAGGATGAGGATGAGGAAGTGGATAGGACGAGGATGAGGATGAGTATGAGGAAGTGGATTAGGATGAGTATGAGGATGGGGAAGATGATGAAAATAGGATGAGGAAGAGGATGATGATAGGATGAGGACGAGCATGAGGATGTGGATAGGATGAGGAAAAGAATGAGAATGAGGATAGGATGAGGACGAGAATGAGGATGAGGAT
>NC_032020.1:7718164-7720037 GCF_001865875.1 Lupinus angustifolius
TGATGAGGATAGGATCGGTATGTGGATGAGGATGAGCAAGAGGTTAGGATGAGGATGAGGATAGGAGGAGGATGAGAATGAGGACAGTATGAAGAGGAGGATGCGAAGGAGGATGAGGATGAGGTTAGGAGGAGGATGAGAATGAGGATTGGATGAAGAGGAGGATGAGGAGGAGGATGAGGATGAGGATGAGGAAGAGGAAAGGATGAGGACGAGAATGAGGATGAGGATAGGATGTGGATAACGACGAGGATGAGGATAGGATGAGGATGAGAATGAGGATGAGGATAGGATAGGATGACGATGACGATGAGGATGAGGATGAGGATAAGGATGAGGATGAGGAAGATGATGAGGATGAGGAAGTGGATTGCACGAGTTCGAGAATGAGGATGGGAATGAGGATAGGATGTGGATGAGGATAGGATGAGAATAGGATGTGGATGAGGATAGGATGTGGACGAGCATGAGGACTAGGGTGAGGATAGGATGAGGATGAGAATGAGGATATGGAGGAGGATAGAAGGAGGATGAGAATGAGAATGAGGATAGGATGAGGATGAGGATGAGGATAGGATGAGGATGAGGACGAAGATATGATGAGGAGTAGAATGTGGATGAGGATGAGGACGAGGATAGGATGAGGATGAGGATGAGGAGCAGGATTGGGAGGTGGATGTGGATAAGGATGAGGATAAGGACGAGAATGAGAACGAGGATCAGGATGAGGATAGGATGAGGAGGAGGATCAGGATGGGGAAGAGGATGAGGATGAGGACGAGGATAGGATGAGGACAAGAATGAGGATGAGGATAGGATGAGGAGGAGGAAGAGGATGGGCATGAGGATAGGATGAGGACGAGAATCAGGTTGAGGATAGGATGAGGACAAGGATAAGGATGAGGATGTGGATTAGGATGAGATTGAGGATGAGGATGAGGATGAGAATGATGATGAGGATAGGATGAGGACGAGGATGAGGAAGACGATGAGGATAGGATGAGGACGAGAATGAGGATAGGATGAGGATGAGAATGTGGATGAGGATAGGATGAGGATAGAATGACGACGAGAATGAGAATGAGGATAGGATAAGGACGAGAATGAGAATGAGGATAGGATAAGGACGAGAATGAGGATAGGATAAGGACGAGAATGAGGATAGGATAAGGACGAGAATGAGGATAGGATAAGGACGAGAATGAGGATAGGATAAGGACGAGAATGAGGATAGGATAAGGACGAGAATGAGGATAGGATAAGGACGAGAATGAGGATAGGATAAGGACGAGAATGAGGATAGGATAAGGACGAGAATGAGGATAGGATAAGGACGAGAATGAGGATAGGATAAGGACGAGAATGAGGATAGGATAAGGACGAGAATGAGGATAGGATAAGGACGAGAATGAGGATAGGATAAGGACGAGAATGAGGATAGGATAAGGACGAGAATGAGGATAGGATAAGGACGAGAATGAGGATAGGATAAGGACGAGAATGAGGATAGGATAAGGACGAGAATGAGGATAGGATAAGGACGAGAATGAGGATAGGATAAGGACGAGAATGAGGATAGGATAAGGACGAGAATGAGGATAGGATAAGGACGAGAATGAGGATAGGATAAGGACGAGAATGAGGATAGGATAAGGACGAGAATGAGGATAGGATGAGGACGAGAACGAAGATGAGTATAGGATGAGGATTATAAAGAGGATAAGGACGAGAATGAGGATGAGGATACGATGAGGATGAGGATAGGATGAGGTTTAGGATGTGGATGAGGATAGGATGAGGACGAGGATGAGGACGAGGATGAGGATAAGAGGAGGACGAGAATGAGGATGAGGATGAGGATCAGGATGAGGAT
>NC_032020.1:7720137-7734803 GCF_001865875.1 Lupinus angustifolius
CTTGTGACATCTCTTCCTCTCAACTCCCTCAACCTTGCATCAAAGGGGACGTCGTGGCCATAAAAATCCCTGAAGTCGAATACCTTGCTGAACTTCAAAGATGCAAGTTACATCTTCATGGAAGAATCATTTTGTCTAAAGGAGACACTCCTTTGAAATTTCTGGATCTGAAATCTAAACTTAGTACAATGTGGAATATGATTGCCAACTGGAATATGCTCTCTCTTGGCAAGGGCTTCTATGAGTTTTCCTTCTCGACAATGGAAGACATGAGGAAAATATGCTCCATTGGTACATGGAACCTTAAACCTGGAATCTTGAGGCTATTCCTATGGACTCCAGATTTCAACCCCAATCACCAAAAACAAACTCACTCTCAAACTTGGATTAGGATTACTGGTTTGCCCCAGGAATATTGGAGTCCAAAAATCATTTTCTCTATTGTTGGAGGTATTGGAACTCCCCTGTCTTTAGATGGTGCAACAAGTAATAGAACTTTTGGCCATTTTGCCAAAGTTCTTGTAGAGATTAACCTGAAAATGGAGCTGCCTAACCAAATCTTGGTTGAAAGAGAAGGGTTTGCTTTTTTTGTTGGTCTAGAGTATGAGAACCTGCCAGAAATTTGCACAGGGTGTAGTCCTATTGGTCATCTCCTTGCTCAATGTCGCAGGGTGACAAAGAAAAGCTTAGTTGATGAATCAACAAAGGCTAAAGCCAAAGGTCAGCAAGTCTCCAAGCCTAATCTTGAAGTTGCACCTACAAATAAGGTCAAAAAGGTTCCCATGCCTATTCAAAGGGAGGATGCCCCTAATCCTATAATAGACAATGCCTTTCAACCCAGAGAGATTAATGACTTAGTCATTAATCTAGAGATTGATAGAGGGGAGGTCAATATAGACACTCTGGGAAATCTTGTGGGAAATCCTGCTTCTCTAAGTCAAGCTGATGAGGACAACTCAGACAAAGAACAGGAGGAGGTACAGGTGGTTGACTCAGATGACTCACAAGCTAATGTCATTATGCAAGAAACTGCCAATTTGGATAATAATGTTGCCTCTTCTGATATGAGGTTGCTAGGCAGGCTCTAGGCTGATGATAATGTCTCTCAAGATGGAGAGGAGGAATTCACACCTATTATGTCCAAATCTCAAAGGAAAAAGTAGAGGAAAAGTGATAAATCTCAAAGGATTCATAATACCCGAAGGGGTGGCTATTTAACCATTGCCCAATGAAAATCCTATTTTGGAATTGTAAGGGATTTGGTAACCATAAAACTTGGATTTTCTTCAAAAATATTTGTATGTCTATTAAGCCTGATTTAATCTTCCTTGCTGAGCCTAAGATTCTTAATAGTAAGGTGCCATATAGGTATTGGACTTGCTTAAATCTCAAGCCTTTTGTGGTCAATGATAGAGGTTCCCTCATTCCTTCCATTTGGGGCCTCTGTAATCGTGATCTTGTTCATACTGTCCTTATGAACACTGATCAGCATATTTCTCTCTCAGTGTTGGTGGATAACAAGGTTCTGCATTTTTGTGTTGTTTATGCTAGTACTAGTTACCTCCTTCGGAGGCCCCTTTGGTCTGAAGTCCAACAGGTAATCTCTGATAATCCTGGGCCTTGGTGTTGTATAGGGGATTTTAATATGGTCTTGGGAGCTCACGAATGTAGAAGTCTCAGATTACCTCCCAGAATTCCTTCTATTGAGTTTCAGACTTTTATTGACAATGTTGGCCTCATAAGTCTTCCAACTACGGGTGCTCAATTTACTTGGTCTAATAGGCGTATTGGTAATGCTAGTACTGAGAAAAGGCTTGACAAAGCTATAGTTAATGAAGATTGGGTTAATGATTTCACTCATTTTGTTTGTTGCACAATGTCTAGAGTTGCTTCTGACCATTTCCCTTTATTATTCTCTAGTAACAATCTAATGCAGAATCCAAAATCCTCTTTCAAAATTCATAAAATGTGGTTGCTTAACACTGACTGTAGAAGATTGGTGGTAGAGGTTTGGAATGTTGAGGTGGTGGGATGTCCTATGTTTGTTTTATCAACCAAGAAAAAGAGCTTATAATTTGGAATCATAATGTCTTTGGTAATATTCACCAAAGGGTCCTTGCTGCTAAGGCCAATGTTGTTACCATTCAAAATTGCATCAATGATCATGGTCCTGAGAATAGCCTTTTGGTTGAGGAAGACTTGGCTCAATCTGAGCTGATGGATGCTCTGCTAGTTGAAGAATCCTTCTAGATGGAAAAAGCCAAAATTAATTGGCACACAATAGGTGATAGAAATACAAATTTCTTCCATAAAGTCACCAAGATAAGATATGGCACTAATGCTTTGTCTATGATCAAGGATGGTGAAAATACTCTTCATAACCAAGTTGACATTGAAAATCATGTCCTTACTTATTATACCAATTTGTTTGCTTCTCCTAACAACACTTCCTCTTGGTCACTGATGAGGACAATTCTATGCTGACTAAATTGCCTTCTCACACTGAAATCAAAGCTGCTGTGTTTGTTCTGAATGGGGACAGTGCTCCTGGCCCTGATGGCTTCTCTAGTTGCTTCTTTCATAATTTATCATTATCAGTATTGATGTGGGCAATGCTGTTTTGCAATTTTTCAACCAGGGTTGGCTGATGAAAAACTTAAACTCTAACTCAGTCATCCTGGTTCAAAAGGTCAAGGGTGCGGATAGAATTGAAGACTACAAGCCTATTGCCCTTGCTAATTTCTAGTTCAAAATCATTACTAAGATCCTTGCTGACAGATTAGCTATTATTGCCCCCAAAATCATCTCTAAGCAGCAGAGAGGATTCATCAAGGACAAACAAATTAAGGATTGTATTTGCCTAGCTTCTGAAGCAATAAACATGTTAGATCACAAAGCCTTTGGGAGCAATTTGGCTATCAAATTGGATATCAAAAAGGCCTTTGACACAATAGATTGGACTTTCTTGTTGGATACTCTTCATGCTTTTGGTTTTAACCATAAATTCATTCATTGGATAAGCACTATTCTTGATTCTTCCAAGCTCTCCATCATTGTTAATGGAAATAGTGTTGGCTTCTTCAAGTGCACTAGAGGGGTTAGACAAGGAGATCCTCTTTCTCCCTTGCTTTTTTGCCTGGCTGAGGATGTCCTGAGTAGAGATATCCTTAAGCTGGTCAATGAGAAGAAGATAAGCACAATTGCTAGTCCTAACAGAATGCATTCTCCTAGTCATGTTCTCTATGCTGATGATATTCTCATCTTTTGCAAGGGTGTCAAAATAGAGTTGCTTTGTCTTAAGAAACTTGTTATGGACTATGCTCAAGTCTCTGGGCAACAAATCAACACTCGGAAATGTAGATTCTATGTCATCAATGCCAATGCCAGAAAAATTAATGATATTTCTTCCCTGTTGGGTTTTGTTAGGGGTTCTCTCCCTTTCAACTACCTAGGGGTTCCTTTGTTTAAAGGTAAGCCTAGAAGGTATCATCTTCAACCAATTTCTGACAGAATTCTTGCTAAATTGGCAACCTGGAAGGGCTCTTCCTTATCCATTATGGGCAGAGTCGAATTGGTGAGGTCCATTATTCACAGCATGTTCCTTTATAGTTTTCATATTTACAAGTGGCCTGCTTCTCTGATTGATTGTTTGGACAAAGGAATCAGAAACTTCATTTGGTATGGGGACATTGGCACTAGAAAGCTTGTCCCAGTGGCCTGGAGCAAAGTCTGTGTTCCCATCTCTCAGGGAGGATTGGGGCTGAGATCTATCAAAATGTTGAACAAGGCTACCCTTCTTCATCTAGCCTGGGATATGAGATGTGATAACCATGATTGGGCCAGATTATGTAGGAACAGGTTTGGTAATTACAAGGATCCCCCTAATAGGCACTTTAAATCCTCCATTTGGCCTGGCATCAAAGAGAGCTGGTCAATCACATCTTCAAACTCAATATGGTTGATTGGTAATGGTGAGAATGTTAACTTCTTGAAGGAAAACTGGCTAGGGGAACCTATTGCTGATACTATGGGAATCCCTGCTCAAATACAGAGCTCTCTTCTAGCTTCTGTGTCTGATTTCATTGTCAACTCTAAGTGGATAATTCCTGTCCCAATTAAAAGCCTCTTCCCTGATGTTGCCCTTGGCATAGCAAATACAATCATATCTAATGGTGTTGATAAGCTAGTGTGGAGGCATTCTGAGGATGGTTTGCTATCTCTCAAGGTTGCTTATGATTTTGTCTCTAATTCTTCTAATCCTCTCAACTGGTGCAATCTAGTTTGGTCTAAGGTGATCCCTCCTTCAAGCTCTTTCATCACCTGGAGGATAATTCATGGTAAAATGCCTTTGGATGCCAACTTGCAAAGGAGAGGTTGTGTCTTGGCTTCTAGATGCAATTTGTGTAAAAAGGTCATAGAAGACACAAATCATATATTCCTCAACTGCAACTTTGCTATTAATATTTGGAATTGGCTTATGTCAATTTTCTTAATCCAAATCAACTTAAATTCCATAAAAGAGTTGATCATCTCTTGCAACAAAAATCTCAGCAAGCAACTTCAATAGCTTTTGCTAATCTGTTCTGTCAGCACAATTGCAACCATTTGGTTTTGTAGGAACCAAATAAGATTCGAGGACATGGTGATCTCTGTAAATCAAGCAATTGCTAGGATAATTAGGGACACATCCATCTCAGGCAATTACTCTTCAGTGGTTGCTAATCCTTCTATCAATGATCTGATTATTCTCAAGCATTTCAAAGTCAGTATCCACTACAATTCTGCTCCTAAGTCTGCTCCTAAGATTACTGAAGTTCTCTGGTTGGCTCCTTCGAGTGGTTGGATAAAGGCAAACACGGATGGTGCGGCTTTCGATTGTCCTGGTCATGCGGGTGGAGGAGGTATATTTAGAGATCACAAAGGAGTGTTCCTTCTTGGATTCGGCTCCTATCTTAATATCCAGTCTACCCTCTATGTTGAGCTTTATTCTGCCATTAAAGCTATTTCCTTGGCCTACAAGAAAGGTTGGTTGAACATTTGGCTTGAAGTTGACTCTGTGTTTGTTTGTGCAAATTTTCAGAGGTGAGTCTAATCCCCCTTGGCAGCTTCATAACAAGTGGCACAGGTGTACTAAGATTCTCGATTTGCTTAATTGGAAAATCACTCACATTTATAGAGAGGGCAACTCTTGTGCTGACAAATTGGCCTCTTTTGGTGCTAAGTCTAGAGTACAACTTGGAATTAAATACCGTGTTTTATTATGAATGACTATAATAAGAACTTGCTTGGTCTTCCTAATTACAGATTTAGGAACATGTAGCTCCTCTTTGTATCTCCTTTTTTGGTGCTTTTCTATAATATATCTTGTGTTATAGCACAGTTACTTAAAAAAAATCAAAAGAAAACCAAAAGTTGTAACATGTTAGTTGTTAAAATAATATTTTTATATGTTTTTTTTGTACTATCAAGGGTATTATGCCCTCATCTTTTTTAGTAAGAAATTAATTTGATTCGATGTACGTGACTGTCTCTCCTAATAAATGTCGGCCACGAGAATTAAACATTGTTTTTTTAATTTTTAAGGGATCTAATAGGGTCTTACATCACTAAACCAACACATTTTTAGTATATTTTTGTATACTTTAACATAACCTAAAAATTCTATCATATAGAATTTAATAAGGAAGGTAGAGAATATTAGTTGGAGAACATTTCATTCTTCATGTCATTAATTATTCTGGTTTGGAAAAAAAAATTAACTAGTTATTTTTCAATTATGTGAAGCTTTGAAAAAAATTGGGAAGACAAAAATATTCTTTTCAACCATCAACACATTCAATATAAGATTATTTAATAAGATATAAGATTATTTAATAAGATATAAAATTAATTTCTTGTACACAATATTATAGTTTTATTCAAAAATAAAAAGTTAAAATTTGCATCACTAACAACAATTTATTATTTCAAAACTTTTAAAAGAAAGAAGAATGACTTTTAGGAAAGTAAATTACCAACAATGTATTCATAGTGTTTATGTCATTATAATAATAATAATAAAATGAGAAGAAAGTATGTCATTATATAGAGATATACGTCATCTCTTTTAATCATTAAAATTATAATATGTGTTTTATTTGACTATTTTAACAAAAAATATTTTAAAAACTAAAAAATATAATATCTATATCTATACTATTAATAAAGGGAAAACACAAAATAACCACTCATCATGGTATAATTTGTATTTTCCTATTTTGTCCTCAATATCTTTTTATTTCTACCAAAAACCATATAATATTATTTTCTTATTTTATCCTTATTATCTTCTTATTTTAAAAGTGTATTTAAAAAATTGAATATTAGACCAATTGAATAAATTCAGCCGTAAATTTAGCGAAAAAATATATATTTGAATTTATAAAATACAAACTATACATTACAAACGATAGGAAAGCGGGTTGACAGACACGATAGTGCATGTCAACACGCTAGTATATCATAATTTTAGTTGTTGGATTATATAATTTATCTTCTAATATAAGGAGATGTTTATTTTGGTAAAAAAAAAGGTACCTTATAAATACTAGTTAATTAATATGTGACACACAAAACCAGTAATGTTTATACCATTATATTAAAAAATGGGTAAAGTGTATATGTACGTATTCCCTAAGAATGTATTATGAACTTTTTTTTTACTATTACTGCTTAAATTTTAATGGTTGATAAAATTGATTCATGCATAAAAATAATGTTAAATCAATAACGATGAATTTTATTTTAAAAATTGAGTGTTGGATCGTTATTAATTTATTTTATTTTTATATAATAATATTATTGCATTAGCCTAAATTTATTTATCATTTTCTTCTCAATTAATTTAATATCTTGATGACGGTCTCCAGATACTAATGCTGACTTGTTACATTGCTATTGCTGTGAGATTAATTACAATAATTTCTTTGTTGGTCTACTAATAATTTAATAATATAGTTATATATAGACTAACTTTACTAAACAATAAGTTTAAGGGGTAATTAAAAAGAAATAATAATACAATCTAAAGTTTAGGAAGATTTATACATTTTTTCCTAAATAAATTGATAAAGTTGGGTGTTTTATTTTATACCCATTCATATTATATAGGAGGGATGGGATCACCAGTTCCCATTCCCGTCTCATTCAGTGTCTCCGTCCAATTAAAAAATTTAACTTAAATAAAAAAATATTATAATAATATAAATTAATATTTTCACATTATTCTATGTAGTTTTATTGGTTAGGTACATGGGACAAGAATATCTTAAAACTGACAATCCTTGTCATATACGAGACCCAATTAGCATCAAAATCACAACTCATCATCGCAGACCATCGTGTATTTGACTCAATGAAAACGCGGAGCAGTTTTGATGCACTATGTCCACTAAGTTGAAACCACGATGCATATATCATTAATAACCATCACATCATACTTTGATTATTCTTCCCTCTCATGACCACCAAGCGCACCAATATTGAAATACCGTGTCTCCCAAGAAAATAATCTTTTATATAAGCAAAAAAAGGCAAAACGGAACCTTCCTTGACGAGAAATTATTATATGTTTTAAAATTAATAATTCAAGAAGAAAAAATAATGATCATGTATAAATATTATGCTCTAATTTCAAACATATCTAAATCATTTATGTTACATTTATGAATTAAATTTATATGGGTATTTGTTGTTCAATGGCTTAGATATGAAGAAATTTCCGGAACACACAATATTTTCTCCAATATAACCCCACACTACATTCCTCTCTTTGAAAACACACAAAGCAAAACGAGTGACAATATTATTATCACACCTTCATTGATCAAGATTGAGAACTAGGAACATAAATGGGGAGCAAGAAGAGATGGAACATGTTCAAGAGGCTGAGGAAAGAGACATCATCATCATTATTAAGGTTGAAGTTTATGTGGTCAGGATTCAAGTCGAAGAGGCTTACTCATTTGCCTGTTTCTTTCATGGACAACGTGGTTTTCAAGCTTGTGTCTGCTTTTGAAGCCATTCTTCTGGTTCTTAGTGTCTCATTTTTCTACCTTTGTTGTGGCTGCAAGTTTTAGTTTAGGTTATTCTCTCTTACTATATTTTCATCTAATTACATTCTGATGTAGCTAGGAATTTTGTAATCCTTAACTATTCTAACTGAATACAAATTTTGTAGTTTCTTTTTTTATTAATGGGTGCTTGTTGCCATAAAAACAAGAGATAGAAACCATAGACAAAGGATTATATCAGATTAATTTCAGGGGTCCTTCTTTTTAGAAAACAAAAAATAAAATGAATTTGCCTCAAATTCTAGTCAATATTACCAATTGATAGATGGCTTCTAGGGCTTGATGGCTCAGGCATATATGGTTAAAACTTAAAAGTTGAATCAGCAAAAATCTCCTATAGGTAAACAATTAAAGAATTGTAGGATTAATTATTTGCCTTCAAATATTTTTTGTTTTGTGCCAAAATTCTTAAGAAGAAGACTCCCAATGAAAAATGAAATGTATAAAAGGAATATTGTTATGAGGATGGATGATAAGTTTTCCACATATTTTAAAAATCAGGTTGAAACTATTGATTACTTGTTTGTATCTTGAGAATTTATTTCAAGTGTTTGGAAAGGTTTTTATACTTAGTGATTCTTTTACCAGTTTGAATTTATCAATCTTTATGAAACCCTTCGAAATGGTAGATGTATAAAATTGTGGAGAAAGTTTTGTTTGTGAAGATTTTGTCAATAGATCATGAAAAATGAAATGATTTTTTGGAGAAGACCCGAATGATATGCATTTATTTGATTTAATTGAAACTAGATCTAGGATTTAGTTTACTTATTTTTGTACCAAAAAACTCTTTATGTTTAGTAAAACTTTAGTCCCAAAATTGTTCAACAAATTGAAGTTTAGTGTTAACTCAAACCAACAAAAGCTATGTGTTTCAATGGTGATGCAGTTACATGAGCATTTGTAGTTCCTTTTTTGGATGCTCTATGTGGTGGATTGGTGGAAATTTGAAGTGGAAAGGAAGAAAATGGAAAAGATTTTCACATTCAATTCTTAGTTGGGTCACTTATGTATATAACACGGTGGTCACTTGCATGTTGATCACGTGTGACAAAATTACTCTTCTTTATGACAGGTGGGTTTATTGATCTATTGGCTTTAATTCACTAAGGCAAAGAGGGTGATGGAGAAAAACTTAAATGAAGATAGATAACATGTCATATTTAGTGACATATATATAGTTTTTCATACTATTATTTAAAATTAAATATAATTAAAATTATAATATTATACTGTAACACAAATTGAAACCAGTTACTTTGATGATGATCACATTAGATAATAGTAACGGCATTAAAAAATTGTGGGCTGGCAGAAGCAACCACAATGACTTTGCCGCATAGTTATAAAAACCATTTCGTACCGGCCGGTTCAATCGGAAAACCGATGAACCGGACCCCTAACCAGTACGGTACAGGTGTTGAACCGGCCAAGTATTAAACCGGTCAAAACCGGTGAACCGGCCGGTATTTTACTAAACCGGCCGGTTTATACACATGTTTGTTTTTTTTTTAAAAAAACTTAAAAACTTAAAAATTCCTTACAAGGTGACCCACATTTCCAACCATTCTTCAACCCTTCAAGGCACATACTTCCAAAACATACTTAGATTACACCTTTTGGTTCCTAACATACATTTGTATAATCTTGGAGTAGTGTCTGAAGATAGGATTTGATATAAAAATATAATATTCATATGAGACAACTTTGACTCATTGGTGTTAAATGTTAAAACTCCAAATTTATTTGTTTTGTAGAGTGAGTTGTGAACTTATGTCATTTATTTATATTTTGCGGTTGTTAAGTGATACTTTTGGATTGATATATGTTTTTAATTTAGACTTTGAATTTGTTAAAGACTTAAAGTTGTTTATTTATGTGAATTTTGAATAGATTATAAATATGGATTATAAATTTGAGTATCTACCTATTTGGAATTTTTTTGTTATAGGTTTATATATATAAAAATATAAGTAGTATGTCCGGTTTAACCGACATGCGATTTAATTACTGAACCACTGGTTGAACCACTATACCACTATATCAGTACCCTGACCGGTTTAATAACAGGTACGGTTTTAACAACACTGGCGGTTCCCTAAACATATTAGTGACTAGTCATTCATCCAAAT
This sequence comes from Lupinus angustifolius, assembly GCF_001865875.1. Classification (NCBI taxonomy): domain Eukaryota; kingdom Viridiplantae; phylum Streptophyta; class Magnoliopsida; order Fabales; family Fabaceae; genus Lupinus; species Lupinus angustifolius. Next base: position 7,730,381 of record NC_032020.1, read on the forward strand.
TTAAAACTTTGATCCTTAAGTTCATCCAAATTTTAAATGCAATTAATAGATAATTATCTTTTTTAGATAATATTTGTTATCTATACTATTAATAAAGGGAAAACACAAAATAACCAGTCATCATAGTGTAATTTGTGTTTTCCTATTTTGCCATCAATATCTTTTTATTTCTACCAAAAAACCATATAATATTATTTTCTTATTTTATCCTTATTATCTTCTTATTTTAAAAGTGTATTTAAAAAATTGAATATTAGACTCATTGAATAAATTCAACCTCAAAATAACCACTATATATATATATATATTATACTTTATGGTTAATCACTTAGAAATGAGGAAGTGGGGAACGTCATGATGTGACTTCTTTCCCTTATATTATCCTTGAATCGTAATTGATACCTCAATTTTATTCAACTTAATTATCGATAAGTCAAAAATAAATATTAAATAACAATCTTTTAATATTTATATATATACTACTTAATAAAAGGAAATTTATGAGGTTATTTTGGGTTTTCTTATTTCATATTTTATAACTTCTAATTTTATTTTATAACTTCTACTTTCATCTTTATATATACTCATATATATTTGTGCTAACAAACATTAAATAACTACTCATGAAGTATTTTATATAAATTTATATACTAATACAAATAGAAATTAGAAAAACATAAAATAACTAAATGATAGTTGTAATATTTGTAGAAAAATAAATTTTATATATATATATATATATATATATATATATATTTATGCAGCTAGACTTTCTGAAAAATAAAATAAATTTATATACATTTGTAGGTAATACCTATAATATTAGTTGTAATAGGTATTGCCTATATATACCTAGAATATTAGTTGTAAAAGATATTACTTATATATACCATAAAGTTATTTTGGGTTTTCCTGATTTATTTTATAAATTCTAATTTTATTTTATATCTTCTGCTTTCATCTTTATATATACTTATATTAATAAACATTAAATAATTACCCATAAAGTATTTTATATAAATTTCTATATTAATGTTATAGAAACTAGAAAAGCATAAAATAACTACATGATAATTGAAATATTTGTAGAAAAATAAATTTTATATATATATTTATGCAGCGAGACTTTCTGAAAAATAAAATAAAGTTATATACATTTGTAGGTAATACCTAGAATATTAGTTGTAATAGTTATTACCTATATATACCTAGAATATTAGTTGTAATAGGTATTACCTATATATATTATAGACTATAATATAGTCTAAAATGGCCATACCATTGAAAATATATATTGTGTCCTATTATACAAAAATATACTTAAATTAATATTTTGTCAATAATATATCCTAGCATTATTAGGTTAATTTAATTATACATACATCTAGGAAATATAGAAGAGGAAATTTATTTAATTATTAAGGTATATGATGTGGTGGTAAACCCTATCAATATGATGATGAAGAAATAGGATTATATTTTCTCTCATTGTTGTTCATATAATGTCAACTAAATTACTTGGCATCAATTTAGTATATGATGTAACACCTCAACCTTGACATGCGACCTCCCAGGCCCATGAATACACTGAGCGTGCCACCCCCATTTCGCTTAAATACTCCTTGCAGTATTTTATTCCCCTCCAAGGGAGCCTTCCGTGACTCGAACTCGTGACCTCAGGGATAAATAGTCACTATACCATTGAGTCGCTACCATTAGTCACTATACCACTGAGTCGCTACCATTAAGCTATTGCAGCTTAATGGTAGCTACTTAGTGATATAGTGACTATTTATCCCTGAGGTCACGGGTTCGAGTCGCGGAAGGCTCCCCTAGGAAAGGAATAAAATACTGCAGGGGGTATTTAAGCTTAATAGGGGTGGCACGCTCAGTGTATTCATCGGTCTGAGAGGTCACATGTCAAGGCTGAGGTGTTACATATGACGTTCATGTACTTTCCAACTGGTTTAATAAGCCTAGCAATATCAGTTTTGGAAGTTTTAAGGAGTAAAAAACTGAACAGTTTAATGCCACATTTTATCCATGTTTTATTTCACATTTTATCCATGTTTTATTTCACATTTTTTCTATATTCTCATTACACTCAAATCTGAAACTCCAAAACTGTACAAATGCTTCTCTATTAGCTAATTTTACACTCCTTTCTAATTTCATTTTCCCTAGTTAGGTTCTTCTTCTTACCACTTTCTTCTTTTGTGAATGAGTGTAGTTCCAGGGTGACGGTACCAAACATGTAGATCTATTTTACTCCTTTCTTCTTACTTCTTTCTTCGACAAATATGTAGATCTGTTTTAGGTATGGTGGTTTCATTCATGGTTTAATATTTATATAATGATTCAGAAATAAAAACTATTTTCTTGATCGTTTCTTTTTTTTATGTTTCATTTATGGTTTCATTCAAGCAAAATATGATGGATGTTGATAGGTCTTTCCAGTGGCACCATGTTGGGAAAGAAGATACCATTGAAATCTTCAATGGTAACATTAATAGTGAATCTTGAAACTTAAACCTATTGCTTATTTTTTAACCTCCATTTTTTCTATTTCTTTTGAATAATAAATAGTTTTAGATGCAAAGAATTCAGATTCATTAAAGGAATGAAACTCAAATAAACGGCTCGAAGTAAATTTACATGAATGCATTCATTGATACATAAAAATGTTAATAATCATCTCTTTGTTTCCCAATTTTTAACAATCATCTCTTTTGCATTCATGTAGCATGGAGAGGAAGAGGTGAATGAAGAAATCTGTGAGCAAAATATGGTTGACGAAATGTTTCACTCACTACATTTGGAGAGAAAAGGGAGACAATCAAACAAACACGAGTTCACTTCTAAATTCTAAGGTCATGTTTATTAAATAATTTAATTTCAACTTTGCATGAGATTCTTTCATCACCATTTAGGAAATTCATGTGACTATCAACTCAACCTAATTTACATTCATTAATAAGATGATATAATACAATGCATACCTCTATTCTATTAGTATGGCAAGCACACATATTCAATTTATGAGGTTCACGTTAAAGTCGTAATGAGTAAAGCTTACATTGTTTGTTATTGTGTCTGTTAATAAGTTTCATGTACAAAGAATTGATTTTTTTTAATGAATTTTTCATTTTTTTTCCAGCTCTTTTGTTATTTTTGTTTGGTTAATGCATAAATTCAAACTATTATATCATGCAAATGTGAAAGTGAAAGTGATAATATGATAAGGTTTCTCATGTGGCTAAGGAGTTGCATTTCGATAAGGATGGCTCTGCTATCGGAAAGCTCCAGGTATAGTAGTTGTAGTGAAAGTCATAGTCATCACGTTGTTGAGCGATTTTGAAATTCAAGTGGAATCAGGGAATTAATGGAAATAACTAAAATACAACTCAATGGAGATGAACATTTAATTAATGTTCTGTTAAGTATTTTTGGATGAGAGTTGAATCTTTTTTGGTAATTTTATCTAATAGTATTTGAAGATGTTGATGACATTTTTATGTAATATTTGTTTTGTTGTTTTTTATTTTTTGTGATTGAAAGTGGTGTGAACAAACTTGAGGATCTGGCTGGTGTTACACTAGAACCAAAAATGAAAAAATATTGTGTTGGAAAGCAAAATGTGGAACTGTTGTTAGAGAGGTGTGTAATGTATAGTGTGATGATATATTTGTCTCATTTAAATTTATAATCTAAAGCTGGTTTTGAATTATGTAATGCTTTTGGTTTTATTGTATATTAGGAATATTAGGATTATGATGATTGTTGTAACAACGCAAATTTTACGATTTTGAATTATAAGATGTTATTAATATTGTTATTAATTATATTTTCGAAAATGAATTTCTGGGAATTTTCGGTAAAGAATTAGACAAAACTCTAGTTGAGTTTTAGTCTTGTAATTCTATTTCCAATTTGGTGGTATATTTTCATGATTTTCGGAGACAGTCGGTTTCGGACCACTGTCGGGGCCAAATCTCACCCGGTACGGCTCAAAAAGTGGTTTTTGAGTTCCGTAACTCGGAATCGAATTCTGATTGCGCCGTTGGCTTCGAAATTTCATTTCGAGTCAATATAGACCCTGATTACACCCATACCTATTTTCTAAATATTTTTCACTCGGAATGCTGAAGTCCGAAATTGTAATCAGATATTAAGATCGGGCGATTTATAATTCCCGATCGAGTATTGGCTGATAATACTCAGGCGTGTTTATTGCACTGTGTCCGCGAAGAGGTCGTTTTGCGTTGGGATGCGAAATTTGCTTTTCCATAAAGTAAACCTCCCATCACTTTCTCAAATATCTCATGAGCTCATCATTAGCCACCCTAGGAGATTTTTCTATGATTGCCTAGTGGGAAATCTGATTTCCTTCTCTCCTTAAACCCTCACACTTCACACTTCACTC
>NC_032020.1:7734903-7824154 GCF_001865875.1 Lupinus angustifolius
CTTATGAAAATATTTTGTTGGAACCATGAACAACTTGTGTTCATGGAGTTGTTATAATATTGTATTACATGAATTTGGTTGTTTAGCCAAAGGGGATGATGATGAAATCAAAGGAACCTTAAGGAAGTGTTTTGGAAAAATGAGAATGTATGTATTTCTATTTGTTGTTAGCCTTAAACCATGGCTTGGAACATGTTGAAACAATAGAAACTTTTGTTAAAAAGGATGTTAAGGTTTATGAGTACATGAATACCTCATAAAACTCTTAAAGGATACTTTGAATAACTTACTTTAAAATGGTAAGATTATCAAAGAACGTCTTAAATCGGAACACGTAGTTTGACTAAAAACCGTACCTTTAAATAGATGATAACCGTGAACGAACTTTCGATGAAAAATGATGGTCAAGAACATGTGATGTTGGACCAGATGGATGAAAGGGATGTATAATCACGAAGGGGGAAAGAGAAATGATTTTAAGTATTTTAGTAACGATTTTAGAAACATCGGAAACTAACGGATTTTTATTTTGGTAGTTACGAAGATTTCGGTGTTTGAACCTTGAAAACAAACCACCCTTAGTTGACGAGTTAAAGCACGCTTCATTAAGGTGAGAGAGAATACATCGTGACATAGTGGTGTCCGAATATGACACCCGGATCTCCTAAACCATCTCAAAAGTTTTGGAGTTAACTTGGGTTTTAAGAAACCCATGATTTTTTATGTTTGAATGCTTTTGAATATACATGATTGTGATGAAATATGTTGAATATTGTATATGAATGTTGTTGAATATTTTTTCTGTGTGCAGGTGTTTGAAAAACCATGTTTAAATGTGTCTTCGGTTGTCGGAAAGGGCAAAATTGGTATTCTGTCTAAGTCCCTGTCGCTTGGGCGAGATACTCTCGCCTGGGCGAGGACTGGGCAAGGGACTAGGCGAGGGGAAGTTTTGACTCTGGAACTCCCTCGCCTGGGCGACAAATCTCGCTTGGGTGAGAAAGCCCAGAATTTTAATGAGTTTCTGTAACTCTCTCGCTTGGGCGAGAGATGCCTCGCTTGAGAGAGAAGAGACCCCGCTTGGGCGATAGTACCTTCGCCTGGGCGAGGAAGGCTTAAGTTTATTTGAGATTTAAAGATTGAAATAAGATGAGGTTATGAATAATGTGATGAACCGGGTAGGGTGTGTTGTGATATAAAAGTTGTGGAATGAGATCATGGCTTAGATGAGAAGCATGATTCCACAAAAGTGTGAAAGCATTGTTTATGTTTATGCCTTGTTGGGCAAGTATCCGACTTGAGGTCGTGAACTAGGGGGATACCCTAGTAAGAATACATGATATCACGGAACAACGATCGATCGACCGTAAGAGGCTTGGTCATGTGACCGTCCAGGAGTATTCGGTGATGGGTTGTTGTGATTGAGATGTTACCTTGAGCATGTACGGTTGACGTACTATCGGGGGGGGATAGTGAATATGTAGTTTTCGCCTTGTTGACTTAGTTTGTATGAACTAACTATGACTTAACTGATTATATGCATTGTGTTATTCAGAAAATTGTGAATCAGATTAAGTTATCATTCGATAACGATAAGTTGATTTTCCGCATTCAAGTTACTTAAAGTGATGTCCCGGAAAAGGAAGATTTGAAAAGGAGACAATTTTACATCACCAATTCAAAAAAACATTACCCGTTTTTCCGCAATGTTTTTGAGAAGTATGTTTTTGGTGATTGAACTACCATAGTTATTGTTCTTGCTTAGGGTCTTATCGCATAAGATGTCAAGGTAGCATTCTACCTTGCTATAGGATATTGTAAAATAATAAAGATTGTAAGGAACAATAGCAACAAAGGATTGTAAGGAACATTCCAATGGTTCTAAACAATCAAATATCTATTGAGAGTCACAGATTTACCATATACTATTATGTACTCTGCATAAGAGTTACTATTTCACTTGCAATAAGTTTTCCGGACAGAAAGTTGTTTCTTCATAAAATGAGGTATCAAGAATAGTGTCATCATTACTTTGAGAATATATTATTCTTTTCTCCATCTTATCCTACTACTTTTCTGTCATTCAATTGCAAATCATGTACACATTTTATATTTACTTTACCAAATTTCATTATATTAGGCAAATTACCTTTTATATCTTCTCCAAAAAATTATATCAATTTTAGTGTCCATTTTAATGGGAGATTGTGGCTACAATATTCACAACTTATATCTAAAACAAAGAATTATTTGTCAATTTCATGATTCATAACTTGTATAAAATTCTTTACTTGATTTACCATATCTATTAATTTGTGCAATCATTAATACATAATTAAGAATGTAGTTGAAACTCATTTCATGATGACCTTCCATATTACATTCTAAACATGATAAATTTAATTCAATTATTTCACACATCCAAAAATATTTGTGATTGACTCAATTATTTGAATTTTCAATTTGAAAAAACTAACAATTACACAAATCAAATAAGTTCAACTACCAATTATAATATTTAGTATAAAATACTGCATTTGACATTTAAAATATACAAACTACACATTACAAATAATAGAAAAGCGAATTGACAGGTATGAGTTAACATACTATGTGTTGATTTCTTACTTAATGATTAAAAGTTGAGTTAATTAAAAAAGTTCAATATATACAATATCACTTTCATTATTTAGTAATTGCAATTAATAGATTCATCTATTTATACAGATTTTGTATAAATTTAGACAAACTATCTATATAGAATCATTATATATAAAAACTTGAAATAATTACCACCATGATTCTATTTTTCTATTTTTCCCTTAACATTTTTTATTCCTAAAGTAAAACCATAAAATCCTAGATAACTACAATTAATACACCTCACTTTAAGTTGAATATTATAATAAATACAAAAATTATAGCATGAAGTACATTTAATAAAAAATATTTCAATTCTCTAAAATAAAAAATACAAATTTAATACTTAGTATCATAAATAAGAACACGGGTTAGCATATACGAAGTGTATGTCAACATGTTAGTAACTATAATAGTAAAATAAAAATAATTATAACATTACTTTTTTATTGATAATAAAGTATCCTAACATATTATGAGATAAGTTATCTCATACACCTACTAAAATTATAACATTGTCATATTTTTTTAGTTTTTAATAATATTTTTATAGAAATTGATTAAATATAACACATGTTATAATTTTAGTGGATAGATGAATACTTTATTATTTTATTATAACCAGATTTTTTTCCGCACGTTTTATCTTGTGCATACAGATCATTTGTATATGACTTATAATAAACAAATAAATAATCTTTACTCCTAAATATTCACTCACCTCATAAAAATTTATTTTAAAATAGTGTCAAATCTGAAAATCTTAAGAGAGTATTAAGTGACTATTTGTGATATTTATATCAGAGAAAAATGTATACCGTCACATTATAATATATTATTATTACATCATATATTATTTATGTTGTTTAATTATTATTGACACTTTAAAAATTAATACAAATGAATGTTAGATATTATACCGACTGCATATAAATTTGTATAGAATTAAACTCATACTTAAAAAGTCAATAATAATTAAATCTATACTATATATAAAGCCAAAACTTGAAATAACTCCCCTCATAGTGTAATTTTCATTTCCTATATTGCCCTTAACATTATTTAATTTTTACAAAAAACTATATAATCCTGAGCAACTACCACCAATACATTAATTAACCACATATCTCAACTTAAATTAAACATTATCGTAAACACAAAAAAATATAATATAAAGTGTACCGAACACAAAAGTACATTTTAATTAAAAAAATGAAATATATTAAAATTGAATATGTTGTATCACACAATATTTGCTGACAGGCACGAAATGCCTGTACACACTAGTATAAATAATGAGATGAATTGATTATATAAAAAACTCTTATATCGACCAGACATGTATTTTTTGTATTTTTCAATAATATATTTATGTGGAAATAAATAACCAGAGATAAGAATAAAGTTTAAAGATAAAATATATCAAAATCTAACAAAATTAATTACAAAATCTTTTAATTGCTTAATAATGTGAAAAATATTATATTTTTTACTAATTTTCTTATCTATAAGAAAATTATACATATCACTGGTAAACCAATAATTAATAAATAAAGTAACTTATAAACCCATAATTAATAAATAAAGTATTATACAGGGATATTGGTACGTTGTTGGTGACTAAGGAAGATTTATTATTTTCTAATATAAAGCAATATGACTATATGTCTTGAAACCTGTCCCACATTAAGGCAAGTTGTCTCTTCTAGTGCCAACAATCTAGTCCATTCCTGAACATGACAGTTTAAATCTCCCACTATCTTATCTATTCTTTTCTCTCCTTTGAACCACTTTCTCACTCAAACTTTTCTTCCTTCCTAATTACTACTAACAACAACACTAACCATGCATTCCTTAACATGCATGTCACTTTCTTCTTCTCCTCACACCTTTCTAAAGCCAACCCACAAACCTCTATTGAATGCTACTACTTGTAGGCCATTTCCACCTTTGAAAAGAAGATCATGCTTTACTACCAAAGCTCTCCTTTCAAACACAAAAGAATTTGTGTTGAAAGATTTCCAAGAACGAAGAGCTCTTAAGGTAATGCACAACTCATTTTCCTGCTTTATGTGTATTGATTTTGTTGGTTCTCTTCATGGAATAATGCAATGTTTTTCTATGTGTATATATGGGGTATTTGGCTTGTTTATTTGTATGTTTCTAAAGATTAATCCTGTTAAGGACAAAGACAATAGAAGGAGTCACTTAGCTTGACTATATAATGACAAATAAGTTGTTATGGGCTAAGCTGAAATTCTGAATTCTGAACCAAATCTGAGAGGTTAATTAAAAGTAATCAATAAGTTGCAATCAACTACGCAATTTTTGCTTCACACTAGAATTTAATGTCCCAGAAGTCAAAGGAGTTTGGCCAAAGTTGGGATTCAACCCCATTATAGTTCTTTGTTTTAGCCTATACTGCTTCTTCTTTGTATTTTTTTCTTCTTTTTGGGTAGAATTCTTTCACTAAAATCTAATGTATGACTGGCTTTTTTGTATAATTATTGTTTTGAAGATTATCACAGGGTTGCAGAATTTTAACAAAGACAATGTTGCCTCAGTTGTCATTGCTGCCGAAAAGGTTCTTCTCTCTTTATTATATTTTCTCTATTTCTTCAGCTCTGTAGAGTTAATATTTATCAACAGGAAAATTAGATCTGGAGTCCATGCTATGCCAACTATGCATATGAATACTCGAGTTGTGACATTTAGAATGATCTTGTGTTTGAAGTTGAAACTCCTCTTGTATCTGAATGAAACTCCCAACCAAATTGTAAATTATATATATTCTTGGTTAGTCTTGCACATTAAAAATTAACATACTAATTTCAAGGATAATGTATTATAGTGGAATGTGCTTACAGGGAGGAGCAACTCATGTGGATATAGCATGTGACCCAGAATTGGTGAAGCTAGCTCTCAACTTAACTTCTTGTCCGGTATATTTATACTTTTCTATAGGATTCCTTGCCCTTTCAAATTTATGGTTTGTTGACTTGGGCAGAGGGTATTTGGATTACCTTATCATCAAGAAAAAATTATTATAGTCATTGGATATCTTAATCATTTACAATATTGGTTTGAATACATTTAACTATAGAGAATCATTGTCGAAATGATAAACACTCAAACCAGCTAGATATTTATGATCGTAATTAATTTGTATTGAAAAAGTTAATATAATCCCCTCTATTTTGGATCTCTAAGTTCTAGCCTCTCATAAGTATCAAAGCAATTGAAGCAAGTGATAAAGATTCAAAAGGTGAATTTTCATTTGTGGGAGAATTGTCTAAAAACTCGAAATCTAAAGTGACTGATATCCCTGTTGAGCCAATGAATGCATGTCCATGGTTGCTTAATTCTATGTATGTAATTGTGAAAAGGAAACCAATATAAGATCTCAACAGTTATACAGATGATCTTTTAAATATGCTATCTAACCATATTAAATGAAGAGAAAGCTCGAAAATACTAGTGGCTTTGGCTACAAGAAGACTCTGCATCTGCATTGCTTGTTTAATGATATGTTTCATTTCCTCATCTTGTCTGCCCCTCAAGCCTCAATCCTTAATTCGCAACTCGTGAGTCCTTAGGTGTTCTGAAGTTTTTAAGGCATTTTGTTTTCTCATAATTAAACCGTTTGGTCATACTTATCATTTCATTATATGAGCCAATTATGCATTAGACTTGAGAGCTCCTCCTCATTTTTCTAGCAGAAGAAAATATAATATTTTCCAAAGCGCTTCTGAGTATTCATACATGTTGGTAGCATTTTAGGCCAAATTTGGGGATATTCTCAGTTAGGATATTATTCTCTTGTTCTGATTCTTTTCTCCGTTCAACGATTTATCATTCAGCTTTCTTGCAGGTTTGTGTTTCCTCTGTAGACCCTGCAACATTTCCAGCTGCAGTTGAAGCAGGAGCATTGATGGTTTGAGTGTTTCACCTTATTGTCTAGTTCCATTTCTAATATCAATTCTATGTTGTTACCATAGCCGTGAATGATATTAACATGAACCTTGTTAGATTTTTTATATGATTAATGGCTTTGGCAGGTTGAGATTGGAAACTATGATTCATTCTATGAGAAGGGAATTGTTTTTACTCCACAGCAGGTCAAGAGTGATTTTCATAATTAAAGCTTGAATTTTTTATGCTTATCTTATGTATGTGCATGCTAGTGTATGAGTGAATTGTGAAAGCAATGAAAGGATTGTGGGGAACAGATGCTACTAACAAAATTACAATGACAACTTGTATTCTGAATTAGGATTTTATGTTATTGATATAATAAAATGATAAAATGTCATTATCTCGAAATGAAATAGTTCATTCTAACTAACCCGAAGTTTGTACTTGATATTTTCATGATCTATCGTTCTATGCAGATTCTTGGTCTAACAAAGGAGACAAGGAGGATACTTCCATCAATAGTCTTGTCTGTCACAGTTCCTCACACACTAAGCCTCCCTGATCAGGTATACATGCAGCATTTTGATTCTCTGTGGACAATTATGGTGCAACGATAAGGTTGCTGCTTAATGACCATGAGGCCACTAAGTGGGAGCACTGGACCGCACTTTTTATCAATACTTGCCGATATGTAAATAAATAACAATCTAAGACCTTAAAAACAGGTCAAGCTTGCTGAGTCACTGGAACTAGAAGGTGTGGATATTATTCAAACTGAAGGAGGAAAATGTTGCAATCCTACTAAGTCTGGTGTTCTTGGTTTGATTGAGAAGGTAACTAGAAATTTTTTATGTCTTTTCCTTATTGATGGAGATGTGAGAATGTAAAGCTCAAGAATGTTAGCGTCTTGGCGATAATAAAAATGGACATAAACAGACAAATAAAAATTGTCCATGAGATATATCTTCACCCTTGAAAACAAATAAATATTAATCCTTATTGCAAATTGAAATTTGTTACAAACCCTTATTTAAATTATCAAATTTTTTATCACTTGTCAATTGTAGGCAACACCAACTTTAGCAGCGGCGTATTCTATATCACGAGCTGTTAAGATCCCAGTCATGTGTTCATCCGGGATAAGTGCTGTGACAGCACCTATGGCTATTACAGCTGGAGCTGCCGGTGTGGTATGGACTACTAAATTTCTTCCCAGATTAATTTTTATAGCAATCATAAACTTACTAGAGGGTGAGTTTGGTACTACGGTAAGATTTTTGCTTAGTGACCACGATGTCACGGGTTCAAATGTTGAAACAACATCTTCAACTTTTGGGTAAGATAACGTACATCTACCCTCTCGAGACTCCGCTAAGTGGGCCTCGTACACTGAGCCGCCCTTTTTAATCATAAACTTACTACAGTTATGGAATAATCTACCTTTATCATTGTAAAGTTGAAGTTATTGATTGTTGTATTTCCTCATCACAGGGTGTGGGATCTGCAATTAATAGGCTAAATGATGTGGTTGCCATGATTGCTGAGGTTAGAAGCATTTCTAGTTCATTACATACATCATTTCAGACATACCCTACACATGAAGTGGAAACTCACAGTCATAGAAACTAGTTCCATATGTGTTGCAATAAACAGATTAAGGTAGTGCAAGTACTGAATAAAACATGTAAGGACAATTTGGATCCTTCTTTAAGAATAAGAACTGCTAGTATCATAATCAAATCTGTTATGTCTCACATCTGAGTGTGATATGGGTATTGATCCCACATTGTAATTGGAACAGTCTTTTACCATGCAAAAGTCATGGGTTTGGTACTTTGACGATGTGCAATATTGGAATATGAGGGAAGGAAAAAGTTGGATAACTTTAACATTAAAGTAAATTAACATTAATGTGACAATGTGATTGTAGATTGGGGAATGCACGCTAGTGCTATTCTTAAATGAACAACCATGTTGCCACACCCACACGTAAAATTGGTGATCACAGTCATATTTATTCAATGGTTGAAAAAAATTGTCTCCATGTTCCTTTAAAAATGGCACCACATTGGATGTAAAGGACAACAATATTACATCAAGTAGTCCTTTTTCCTTTTTGGAGAGGATCTTGTCCATTCAATAGTAGAATTTTAACAATTTAACTCATCAAAATGGACATTGACAATAGGTGTAAAAAATAAATAAAAATCTAAAGTCATAATCATAATTTTTCTGCAATTTATTTAAAAATATAAAGTCATTCTCACAATTTTTTCTACCCCACGTTTTATGTCAATTGATGATGTGCAAATTATTCGTTATCAATGTGTATTGGTTGTTTGTGGGATAGTAATTGATTATCATCACATTTACATGGCTAAAATCATACGTGGACTCTCCCATACTGTAATATAAGGTGAATGGAAATTTTATTCTTTTTATTTAAAATTTGAATAGTTAAACAAATTCATGGAGTGAAGGACAAAGATTGAGCACTTAGCAGCATAAGACCACTTGCACTTTAAATTCAAAAGATCATTGGTTTCTATACTAATCCTTGGCGGCTAAAAGTTAAAAGAGAATAATGCTATTAGAGGAAGAATGAACAGCAACCAAAAACTGATTCTATTTTTTTAAAGAAAAATTAGGATTACAATATTAGATTTTAATTTTTTTGATTGTGACTATGGTTAATTTTGATATCCGATGAGTTAAATTGTTAAAATTTATTAAATAGTCTTTATGTACAATTAAATATAAATATGACATAAATAATGAGTTAAAAGGAGATAATACATGACAATCGTGGACCTTAACTAATACTACCTGTTGCAAATGGTTGGTCATTCAGGAACGGCACCTGCCTTCTCAAATTGACTAGCATGGAAGCATTCACCTAGTGGCTAGTAGATTAATCACTTGAAATGGAAGTCACATCTTCTATCTCAAACTTTATATTACTTTATATACATTTTCATTTGTCAAAAAATATAAAGTTGATATATATTTAATTCATATTTTATTTTTTTGACAAATGAGAAACAGAATACATGGAGTGGTACAAAAATAACATATAAGATGTGGCTCCCTGGAGATGCTAACAAGTGACAAATGCACACTCCACCTGTCCTAATCATCTTGGTGAAAGTAAGCAAAAATAAAAGTTATTAAGGTGGGTAGGACTTATCCTACCTGCGCATCACTCAGTCTTAATTAACCCGGCATCGGATCCGTTCTTAATCAAAAATTAGCAAATGTTTAGGTTGGATAAGGTACAAAGCTTAATCGATCCATATTCATTTCTAACTTCAAAAATATATGATCTTCACATGGTTTTGGTTAATATGTATTTCATCCCTGTTCAAACATGTGTAGTATTTGCCTTCTAATATAACTCTGCTCAATTTGTGTTTGGTTGAAACAATATATAACCATGACACATGCCCATATCTCCAATGTCAAGCATCTCAGTAATTTATACACAAAAATGATAATTATTCACAACGAACAAGAACTCACTACAACTAAATATACAAGGTTTAGTCCAAGTAACTTCAATTCATACATATCCAACTTTCTTACTAACAAAATAATAGGATTGCTTTACTCATCAAGCTCTGATTCATCATTACTTTCATCGTATTCACCACTTTCCTGCCATACAGCATAGAACAAATAGGTATAACTTGTAACTATGCAAATAAGAAAAAACTCACTAACCATGGATATGATAGATTGTTTACCATTTTCTTCTCATATTCTGCCATTGCTCTATCAAACTCAGCACGTTTTTCTGTTGCTATATCATAATATTGAACTTTCTCCTGTCAGATGCTAGTGTTATTAAAATAGAACTTTTTTATATAACAGAAAGAAAGAAGATTACAAGGATGGAAAGATAAGATATCCTCCAACAAAAAAAGTACAAAGAAAACTCAAGAGTAACCTTGTAAGTCTATGTATTAACTGAAACTGGAATCCCCTTGATACCATGGGGTGAACACCACAGAGAAGCCAAAATCCATATTATATATCCTAGAACACCCTTTTATCAAGGTAGGTGGATTACAACCATACAACGCCTTAAAAGGAGTCATACCTGCTAAACTCTGTAAGTTGTGTTGTGCCAAAATTTGGCCCAAGATAACCAATCCAACCACTGTGTCCGTTTAGGACCCACAAAACATCTCAAATAGGTTTCAAGACACCTATTTACAACTTTCGTCTGCCCACCAGTGTGTGGATGATAGGAGGTACTGAGTTTAAGTTGCGTTCCGGCCAGCCTAAACAATTGCTTCCATAACTGGCTTAGGAAAATGGGATCCCGGTCAGAAACTATTGTCGATGGAAACCCATGAAGCTTAACCACCGACCTCTTGGACCTTAGCCTAGTTATTCTGACAGAAATGAGGATGCAGCCCAGGGGACTTTAGAGACCTTAAGGCTTTGCCTACACTGCAACCTCTCGTGCTGTGAAAGGGTGACCAATAGCAAGGAAATGCGAATATTTAGACAACCTGTCAACTACCACAAAAATAGTATCCTTACCTCAGACCCTAGGCAATCCTCCAATGAAATCCATGGAGATGTCATTCCAAACCTGGGTGGGAATTGGCAAAGGTTGTAGTAATCCTCCCAAAGCCAAGGTAGAATACTTAGCTCTCTGACATATATCACATTCCTCCACAAATTTCTTAACATCCCCTTTCATACCTTCCCAATACAAAAAACTGGCCACCCTTTTGTACGTGCTAAAAAAATCCCAAATGTCCTCCCATTGGCGTTGTATGACATTCGGCCAGAATGGTAGGAATTTTGTTTGATACTCTAGAAAGGACCACCCCCTCTTTCTACAATAGCAGCCCATTCTTCAATTGAAAATCAGGATGAGAAGTGAGGGAAATTACCAAATCTTGTGTCACCTGTTTCCACCTAGGATCCTGCTGAACTTTTGACATCCAATCTTCCACATCATCAATGGTCAAGACTGAAATAGTTGAGTACATGTCTTTCCTAGATAAAGCGTATGCAACTGAATTCTCATTGTCTGACTTATATTGGATTTCAAAATCCAACCCGATCAACTTGACTGCCCACTTGAACTGCTCATCACTGAACAACCTTTATTCTGTCAGAAACTTCAGACTTCTCTGATTCGTCTTGATAATAAAATGCATGTCTAGCATGTAATGTCTCCACCTCTGTACAACCTGTACTAAGGCCATAAAGTCACGTTCATACATTGAATTTAATTGTGCCCGTGCAGACAACCCTTTGCTCCAGAATGCCAACGGCCTCCCTTCTTGCATTAGGATTGCACCCAACCCTGTATTGGAAGCATCTGTCTCAATAACAAAGACTTTAGAAAAATCAGGAACAACAAGCTTGGGTAATTAGACCATAGCTGCTTTCAAAGAATCAAAAGCTCCAGTAGCCTGCTCAGACCATTTAAAGCTATCCTTCTTCAATAAATTTGTCAAAGGCTTAGCAAGTTTCCCATAATCTTTAACGAACCTTCAATAATAGCCAGTTAACCCTAGGAATCCCCTCAACCCCCTAACATCAACTAGTCGAGGCCAAGTCTGCATGACGGCTACTTTGGATTGATCGACTGCTACTCCCTCCCCTAAAATAATATGCCCAAGATATTTCAATTTGTCGCGACCAAAACTACACTTCTTGTTGGCTTTGAGAAAATTCTGGTTTAACACCTCCAACACTTGTGCTAAATGAGACACATGGCTTGTCAAATCTTGGCTGAAAACTAAGATGTAATAAAAAATGACTAATGTGAACTTCCTCAAAAATGGCTTCAAGACTTTATCCATCAAGACTTGGAATATAGAAGGAGCATTTGTGAGACCAAAAGGCTTCACCAAGAATTCGTAATGCCCTTCATGCGTCCTGAAGGTAGTCTTCTGGACGTTTTCTTCCTTCATTCGTATCTGATCGTACCCCGACTTATGATCCAACTTCGAGAAAATCTTTGCCCCACCTAGCTCATCCAACAATTCTTCTATAACTGGAATGGGGAATTTGTTCATAATGGTAATTTTATTCAAGGCCTGGTAGTCAACGCAAAACATCCATCCCCCATCCTTCTTCTTGACTAAAATAATGGGGGCTAGAATATAGACTGATATTTGGCCTAATTACCCAGGCTTGTAGCATCTCTCCCACTAGTCTTTCGATTTCTAATTTCTTGAAGTGAGGACATTTATAAGGTCACAAATTTGAAATTTCAGCCCCCTCTGTAATGAGAGAGAAACAAAATGATAAAAGAGAGAGAGAGAAAATGTAACTGAAAACTGAGAATTTGTTATTATTGAATGAATGAATAGAAGAGAGTAAAGTGCTACATATATAGTAGCTAGAAAGCAAAGACTAAAGTACCAGCTCATAGCTTTGGCATAATTAACACAGTTACAACTAACTAACTGAATTATTGAATTATTATAATATTTTAATATACCCCCCGGAATTGGAGGGAGCTAATGCGAGAGCTTCCAGTAGAGTTAGGTAGCTGAGTTGATTTCTTAGAATAATAAACTGATTGTTTGGAAGAGGTTTAGTGATGATATCTGCAGTTTGAAACTCTGATGGCACATGCTTCACTGTAAGAGTTTGATTCTGAATTTTGTCTCGAACAAAGTAAAGATCCAGTTCTATATGTTTAGTCCTATTATGCAAGATTTGATTATGTGACATAGCAACAATGCTTAAATTGAGAGCGTAATTGTTTGCTTCAAGATTTGGTTTGGGAATTGCAGGAGGAGTCAAGCTCCTCCCACAGCTGCCACGAATGTGTACAACCTACCACACAAGGTTGCAAGCTTTCAGAAAGTGAGTTTAGAATCCATGAGAATACAAATTGATCAATTTCTTCCCAACGAAGATAGGCTGGATTCACTCAGTTGATGAGACGATCATCATCATTGAGAAATTGATGCAAAATTTCAGTTCCTAACACAAATCAATTTGCGCGAATTGATGTTAGGATTGCAAGCATGAAATGCCTCCAAACCAAATAGTGTTTCTCTATTAGTTTCATTGAAGGAATTGGAAGAACAAGAGGTGAAGAAACCGCCTGAATCGGCAACGCAGCGGAGGGAGAGAACGAAGGAGAGGAAGGACAGGTCCCAGTGTTGGTGGTGGCAGCCATGGCGTGATACCATATAATGAGAGAGAAACAAAATGATAAAAGAGAGAGAAGATTGAAGAGAGAAAATGTACCTGAAAACTGAGAATTTGTTATTATTTAATGAATGAATAGAAGAGAGTAAAGTGCTACATATATAGTAGCTAGAAAGCAAAGACTAAAGTGTCAGCTCATAGCTTTGACATAACTAACACAGGTACAACTAATTAACTGAATTATAATAATACTCTAATACCCTTCTTCAAGTGAATCACATGATCATGTCTCCTATTCGGTGGCAGCCCTTGAGGGTCCTGGAAAACAACATCATAAGTTTGTAGTACCAATAGCAACTCCTCCAGTATGGGATTGTTATCCAACTGAGTTTCTGATTCCTCTATACAGTGCAACATCAACCCTTCACCCTCCTTTAGCACTTGCAAGAAGGCACCAAAGGTCAATTGTGTCTGTGACGGTGTGGGATCTCCTGAGATCTTGTACAAATTAGCACCCTCTTCAATGACAACTCCAATTTCCCAAAATCATCCTTTACCTCCCCTAGGTTAGCCAACCAATCCAACACGAGCCCCATGTTTATCCCTTTCAACCCAAACAAGTAGAAATCTTGTCTCAACTCTAACTTCTAGATCAACAGATTCAACCTTTCGCACTTGTCTTGACATTGCACCTTATGAGCATCTCCAACTTCTACTACATAGCTAGGAGTACTAGTCACGGCCAACTTCATTTGCGCTACTAAATCGGTAGCAATAAAATTATGTGATGCTCCACAATCCAGCAAAATGATCATTGACTTTCCCAACAATTGTCCTGAAACCTTCCATGATTTGGAAGATGTCAAACTAGCCATGGAATAGAGCGATAATTGTAGGGAGTTGTATTGCCCCGAGTCTGTCTCCTCCTCCCTTTTATCCTCACCATCATCATCTTCTTCTAGAAGAATCATCCTTAACTGCTTGTTCTTGCAGCAATGCTCTCTACTACATAGCTTATCACACCTAAAACATAAGTCATTTTCTCTCTTGTCCTTTATTTCAGCCCCGGTGAGATGCTTGAAGTTTCCACTTCCCACCCCTAAACTTGCGATGGGGTTAACCTACCCATAACTGATAGCAAGGCTACCCCCAACGGACTGTCCCTCCTTCTTATTTGAGACCCACTTCAAATCTATTGTGACAACTTTGTTGTAGGAATTGCTTCTTGGATAACTCATTGGTTTTGTAACGTAGCTAGCACCTTTCTTATGCAAAATGGTGTTCTTCTTCTCAATCATCAACGCCTTTTGTATTACTTCCGTAAGGCTGATTAAATCAAAAAGCCTTCCACCTGAATTTCTTCTTTCAAGCCATTCAAGAAGGTGCCTTTTGCGAAATCTTGATCCATCTCATCAAGAGCCCCAATATACTTTTCAAAATCTTCAACATACTCCTCCACGGTTCCCCCCTGTTTCAAAGAAAGTAGTATCTCGAACGGGTTTTGCATCATTGAAGGTTGGAACCTTCGGATCATCGCCACATTGAACTCCTCCCAAGAAGGTCTAGGATTACATCTTTCCCACCATTGGAACCAGCTTAAAGCCTTCCCTTCCTAGGCCAGCAGCATTGCCTGCATCTTTTCAGCCTCGGCGACCCCCCTCAACGTGAAATACCTCTCCAGCTTGCAGGTCCATCCGTGAGCATCATCACCGGCAAAAACAGGGAGCTCGAGTTTTCGCCATTGTTTCCGCTCAGAGCCGAAATCCACATCGTGCCCTCCGCTGGCATCACTCGTTGCGTCATCGTCGGATTGGGCTGCGTTTCCCAGCTTGGACACGATCGCGGCAAGAAGATCTTTCGTCTTCTTGGTTCGCATCTCATTCAACTCTATACGCATCCACATCTCTTCCTTTTCTTGGGTCCATTCGTTGTTGCTTCTAGCCACCCCTCTCGTTACCACCATACACATCGCAACAGAAAACATTTCATGCACCAAGTCAGTGCTCTGATACTAGTGTTAGAACTGGTACCAAACAGCCGTAGAAAATACAAGATATAGTCAAGGAATTGATACAAGATCAATGTGATCTTGACTGGTAAGAATATTATTGAATCTATGAAAAGTGTAGAATGAATGGTAACCTCCCAAACTGATTTCCTCAAATCAGTCCCAATTTTAGTTTATTCCCAAATCATCCCCAACTACCCTTTCCCCTATCTATTTATATCTAACTAACCCTATAAACAATTGTCCTAGTTAGTTATCCCTTATTTCTCCTAACATACATATGTTTAATAGGGGGTCTAATGGGCCTAATAATGTCCCAATACCTATCAATTTCTATTGACACCTAAATACCTTGAATAATCCAACAAGATGCACAAGAGAATAGCAAAAAACACTAATCTACATTCTACAAAATTTTTACCCCTTTCCTTATTCCAAATCCTTTAAGGACCTGTTTGGTGGACAGAATAAGATAAGAACATGATAGGATAGAGAGCAAACTAAGAACAAGATAGGATGTGAGCAGGATAAGCTCTTATCTTGTTTAATGTTTGGTGAACACAAGATAATGATGACATCAATGTGGTGGTGGCAGCGGGCAATGGCAGCAATGGTGTTCAGGTGTGAGGGGGAAACAGTGCAATATCCTATCATATCCTGGTCATTTGTAACTCAACTCCTCCATGGGATAAGAAATACAATCGCTGAAAAAGATAGAATAGGCCAACAGGATAGCCATATCCTATCCCGGTGGCTCACCAAAATCCAAATTGCAACAGTATAGGGCGGGCTATCATATCTCGTCTCTCTTACCATGTCCATCAAACGAGCCCCAAAGGGCTCCCATGAGTAGTAGTGACAGCCAGATCAACGTCCAGCCATTCTGAGTTAAACCATATTTGCTTCAAATAACCTAATGGAATAACCTCTTCAGAAAAACCACATAACAACCATTTACCCAACAAAGCAATATATTTAGCTACCAAGTCACTCAAACTTCCTTCACTTTTAGGCCTACAGTAACTTCCCAAACCCACTAAATGGTCCTTCATTAGTTAACCAACAAAACAACCCTAGACCAGAGCAAACCCCTGGACAACTCTCTCCAATCTTTGTGCCACTCCAACAGGGAAAGATGTCTGGGAACAGAGTTACCTCAACAAATTAATTGAAACTTGATGCTCCATAGTGCCAACTAAGTAAACAGGAAACAAACTTCAAAAAGGAGTTAGACATTTATTTGGAATGAACACCAGCAGATGAGTATGGCCATCTATATAATTAATATTGGGCTGCTAAATATGTATTAGTTTTTTATTCCTGAAGAAAGGAGCACCTGCTGTAATGTTTTGACTTTTAAGTGGTAACTCTGACTTACACTGAGTTACATGTTACACACATATCTCTATTAATATGGTCTACACTTTGATTATAAAATCATATCCTCAAGACCTCCCTTAATTGACAAAGAACAAGAACAACCTAGCCTTTATCCCATTAGGTGAGATCAGCTACATAGATCAAATGACACTATAAAGCTCTATCATAAATTATGTTCATTGACAAAGCATTGATCTCTAAGTTTCTCTTAATCATTTCGCCTATGACTTTTCTTGATCTCCCTCTTTCTCTAGGAATTGGACTAGCCTTCATTTGATCAACTCTCCTTGCAGAGGCTTCTACCGGTCTCATTGATATGGACCAATTGACAAAGAATCTAAATATAATTTCATGTTTTTTGTTATTAGTTCTCAGTATACTTTCCCATTTGCGATATACTCATTTTTCAACCCTCAAACATTACAATAATGTGATTCAGGATAAATAAGAAAAGAAGAGGCTTCAGGGGGGAAACTAACATCATAGGTCATTGTTTTCCACTTCTCTCCACATGCCTTGCCAACCTGAATGAACACAGGATGGAGGAAAACAAACAAGATTACATAACTTTACAAATAATAATAATAACAAAAATAGTATTATAAATATTATTAATGATGATGTCTGAGTTGCTAATTGAACAAGAAAGTATACAACTTCTTGCAACATGTCAAAATCCTCAACTGTGTTGTATTGGGTTTTTAAAAATTGTAAGGAGTATGTAAACAATCAATTGTGCAACTATCTTTCTTCAAGAAGGATTAAAAATATAAACTAAATAAGAAGAAAATATATACAAAGGATTGCATACATACATCACGCATTGACTTGACATCTGGATTTTGATCTTGAAACCCTTTGCGAAAATCTTCCCTAGACAATGAAAAAGAGCTTCCAGTCATCGGAATGATTTTGAAGGATCATCTAAAAAATTTATCCATGAAAAAGAAGCAGCTGGTTGTTTGGTTTATTAGCACAATGATATTTGACAAAGAGGCTGTTTTCAGGATTAAAACTTCAGTTCACAAGACACCAACTTTATTGTTGAAACAAGTGTCACCCTCTATTAACAAAGAACAACAAAACAAGCTTGAAGGAAAGAAAGGACACTGTCACAGGAACAGGAATATTGTGTTTAAAGGACACTGTCACAGGAATATTGTGTTTAAATGAGTTATCATAGCCATTCATCAAATACCTTCTGGTCGAGCTTGATGTGGTGCAGAAACAAATGAAAAGTGAAAACCCATATATTTACCTCTTTGGGATATTCCCTCTAAAGCCATATATCAACAAATAATTACCTCTTTGGGATATTCCCTCTAAAGCCATATATTTCCTACCTTCCTATCCAGCATACATTGAAAAGTGAAAACCCATGATTAAAACAGAATCCCATCAACCTCAGAGGTAACATTAAATCCGAGGGCAAGTGCTAGGATCAGTAGAATGGAAGAAGAAAGTAAGCATACAACAGCAATTGTAAGTTGCTCATTAAAACAAATGGATAACTGGTGCTATAATGCGTCCGCTATATACAGGACCCATGGAAGGGCAACCCACTGTGAGTCTATAGAAGGTGGCCTAAACTTGCACTTATAAGATGCCGATTCCACAACTAGAACTTTGACCTTAATATTTCAAGGGTCCCTTCTTTAGGAGAGCTTAATATTTCAGAAATTCAAGATATACAAATAAAACTACGTAAATGTCACCAACAAGGTGTTGGTCTCATGGTGTAAGGCCTAGCTAGATCCCTAGAAAGACCAAAAGGTCAAGGACCCGATTCCTAGGAGCGACACTTGTTGAGAAGGACAGTCACGCACCCCGAAAGAGATGAGTACCATACTCATAGGGTGAGGGGTTACACTTGATAGTACCCAAAAAACTACATTAATGCCAAAAATCTAGGAAATTATACATATGAAGCTAAATGGGCCAAGTTCTGATAAAATTAATATTTTCCATAAACTACGCTAACAAAAGGCACATACAAAGAGTGGCTAGTACTAACACCTCATCGAATTTTATAAATGTACAAGTAACCAACATAAATAAAGAAAATGGAGCAGAGAAATAGCTGTACAAGAAGTAGAAGAAAGCGGTGGGTGGTTTCTTTGGTTTCTTAGCATCAATCTTTTGTTTGCTCTTCTTTTGAGTAGCTTTAGGTTTCGCTCTGGAATTAGTCTGCTGCATCGATCTCTTCATTCCCCCATTTGTTTTAATCTTCAATACTAGTTTGCTGAAAATCAATTGCAACACTGTGTTCAGTCATGGAAACTATTTCAGAAGTTTGAGTAATTTATCATTTTCCCCCAGCAACAACTGAAGCCAAAGGAGAAAACCTAAAATAGTTTAAGTTCAAAATGTCTTCACCTTGTTCAGTTTCAATTTCCTTTTTTTCCTAAATTGTGAACCATAATTACCAATAACATAGTACGGTATAGTACTCAGTTCATTTGGGAACATAGTTCCTCATTTTTTACATTATTATTACAAAACCTTATTTTACATGAACTTGGTGTGCAAAATGGCGAATTTGTGGCACGCACAGTTACAAAGTAAATGCTGAGTATTGGTCTTAAAAAGGGCTACAAGCTCTTCAGGAAGAAAAGGTAAAGTAAAACAACCACGTTCAATTTCTCCGCATTTGAAACGATACAAAAATTCACAAGAAACCCAACACAAAAACAAAACAAAAAAAGAAAATTGCCCCACCCAAATTTTATAATCTCATATCTCCTCCATCACATATCGTTCCCCCTTAACATGTACATGTTGAATAGCAAAACCTCGTAAAAATTACAGCATAACCCTATTCCAAATTTATAATATTGAACAGTTTTACCTTATATTTCCTAGTTTTCCTTTTTTCTCGCACTCCATAAAAAAGTAACTACACTCACAGGGAAACGTTTTGACCCAATTGGGTCATGTCAAAATAACAAAAGCGATAATACAAAAAATATGAACTTTACTAGTGTTTTTAGCATTCATTCTTCTGGGCTATTTTGGAAACCATGGAGAGAGTAAAAGGGAGAAGAAATGGGTACCTGGGAGTGGCAGAAGAAGAGCGTGTTGTGATTGTGGAGGCTTGAGCAGAGGTTGAAGAAGAAGAAGTAGAAGAGGATAGAGACTTGTTCTTCGCCATGTTTGGATGAGTAGGAAGGAGTATTTGTTCTATTCCTTCGGTTTGACTTGGGCTACCACCGAAACTAAACAACCTGTTTTTTTAATTGGATTATAAACTAAAAAAATCAAAATCTCAAAATTTGAATTTGGTTGAATGATATTGTGTTGCTTTTTTAGAGTGAAAAGATATGTATGCAAATAAATGATATATTAGAGTATATAAATATTTGTATTATATTTTATATATAAAAATGGTATTACTAAGTGTATCCCTTTATCTATTGGGTAAGGAACTAATCATGGGTGCATAGTTGCTCTTCCCAATAAGTATCGCTTCGAGAAATTGAACTCTTGACATTTTGATTTTCTTGGGGTTATAGCAGGACCTTATATTACTAGATCAACACCGTGGTACATTTTTTTAAATTGATAGGTTTGGTTTTTATATTATCTGCATGAACCGGCCTGACTTTATGTGCTCAAATATACTTATATACATAAAACAGTGCACGTCTTTGAGCATATTATTAATTCATATTAGTGTCGGAAAATCTTTATTCGTGGGCTATATAAGTAGGTTTGACACAATATTTTGACCAAAAACTTTAAGACATTAGTGTTATATTTTTAGTATGACTACTGTATAGTTCAAGTAATAAAACCGGTAAATACCGGGATATTATCCTCATAGAGCAATTCAGATCTATACTATTTTCTACATTAGTAAATTGAGTAAATATATACAAAGTTGAGGAATAATATTGTTCATTGGTTTAGGTTGTCCAAAAACGGTTAATTTAAAATGGTTTTCTAAACAAAATAAAAATGGTTCGAATTGACTTTCATCATTCCTCATATTTGTACTATTTAGATTCAATTCTATAAAACTTGCAAAGTTATTGATCTTGATGCAACATGCTCTTCGAATCATCTGTATCAACTCATTGATTACAAAATCCTTAGATAATTCATCAAACACCAATTCCTTAGATATTTAATCAATTATCTAACATCAAACTCAATGTAAAAACAATTCATATATCATTGTCCATTCCTAGATCAATGATGAATCAAGAAAGATTATCCAGATTCAATTCTAGGTTTAACTTCCCAGTTAAACTTAGATCCAAGATCAAGAAACTAGAAATTAAGAAGAATCAAGCATTAAACACAGAATAAACTTTCCAAATCAAACAACAAAATATATTTTCGAATTGAATATAGGAATACAAGAGTTAGAAGATTACATTTTAATCCCAACACGGGGAGAATTAGCTACTCATCATAGGCATTACAACACTAGAATGATGTAAAATATAAGATAATCCAGATCTAAAGTCGTTCTCACGACTTCTCTCCTTCTCTCTCGTGTTTCTCTATCTAGAAAGTATGAAGAAAGTGCCTTGAAACTGATTGGAATCCCCTCACATTCGTGTAACCGCTTATATATAATTCAGAACTTTTGCCTCTCGCTCGAGCGAGAGAGCAAACTTCAGCATTAAGAAATTCTTCTAGTTTGAGCAAGAGTTATGGCTTCAGCGAGAAATTCGGAGTTTTGAACCTGTCTTTCGCGCTTGAGCGAGGTGATCTCGCTTGGTGATGAGTGTGAAATTATGCTACATTTGCACTATATTTAACTTGCATTTTAGGACATAATTAGAACTTTAGGATTGTTTTTAGCTTTTATTTCTTTTTGTTCGGGTTGAGTGGGTGTTTTTGGCTATGTTGTGCAGTTTGGATGGGTTAAGGCCAAAAAGAGTAGATATTTGGTGCAAGAAGATGAAATTCAGTGTTGAGGCTATACGAAGACCAATTGAATGACCAAAAGAAGTCATATATGTTATATTATATTTCTATGTTTTAGGTTTGTTTTGTTGGGCTTAGACCAATATTTTTTAATTAGGATAAATGAGAGTTCTCCCTCAAGGAGGATACATTTTACACTTTACATTACAATTCTCTAATTTAGAATTTGGTATTCTCTTCTCCATCATAAGTGAGTAATTCACTTTGTTTCTATGATTGGGGCTATGCCCTTTTACATTTAATAAATATTTGTTCTTACTTCTATTTTATTGAATATTGTGATTTGAATCATTAAACTGAGTTTTATTCTTGTGAGTTGTCTGGCCAACAAATTACACATCTTACATACATTGGGGAAGGACCGTGAGGTGAACCCAGCTATCTGACCATTCAGTTATTCAAAACTAGAATCCTAATTCATGAGAGTAGTATCAGGATTCTCAGAGGTTTCTGGAATTCACCTTGGATTGCTACGAAGCGATTGGATAGAAAGATCAAAGTAAAGGATTTAATTGATAACCGTATCACGAGAGTATGTGTAACTTTAATTGAGTACATGTGTCGGAGCTCGAGAGAGGATGACACATATCAAAGAGAATTTCACTCTCACAACTTAAAGTTCATGAAAAGGAGCAAAACAAGGATTTGTGAGTGTAAAGGCGGTAACCCTTATCCTATGAACTCTTCCTAAAATAGATTTCAATCTTTTTTTTACTATTTTCATAATTAATTTTGTCATTTGTTAAATTGTTCTAAATTCACTTTTAATTCCTATTTGAGTTAAGGATAAATTAATTATTATAATTAAAGGAGTTTTTCAGTCCTCGTGGGATCAATATTTTATTAATTGACGATATAATCGTGCACTTGTGATTTGCCCTATCAAGTTTTTGGCGCCAGTGTTGGGGACTATGTCAAAATTTCTTTAATTCTCAATTAATTCATTACTTTACTCTAGTGTATTACGCGTTTTCCCTTTTCTTTGTACCTTTGCAGGTTGCTCATTTGGTTTATGCAAAGTTCAAATTACTAAGTAGAGCTAGAAAGAACTTTTAATAGAAGAAGAAGACAACAAAGAGAAAGATCAAGAGAAAGGTGTGTGCGTGTACAAACAATAATTGAACGAGATGAAAAATCACTTCACGACTACGCAACCATAATGCTTGTAGTTTACTTCCTAGAATAATCCGCACAGGTATTGAGATAGAGAACTTTTCATTGCCATCTTCTTTGATCCAAATGGTGATGCAAAACTAATTTGGAGGATGAGCTCATGAAGATTTGAATACCCATATTGACCAGTTCTTGGAATTCTGTGAGACAGTACGGATTCATGGGGCTTCTGAAGCTGTCATTCGTCTCCACATGTTTCCATATTCCATTAGAGAGAGAGCTAAGACGTGGCTAAGGAATCAAAATGCTGAAATTCAAACAACATGACGAACATTGGAGGAGGCTTTTCTCAACAAATACTTTCCTCCTTCTAAACTTGTGCACTATATGCACCTCATCCAAAACGTCAGTCAAAAGGATGGGGAGTCAATTGCTGAAGCATGGGAAAGATTAAATGAGCTACCTAAATTTTGCCCTCATTATTTATTCTATCTTGGATGTTGGTTCAGAACTTCTATAATAGGCTAGACTTTTCATCACAATAATTGTTGGACTCTTCAGCAAATAGTACCTTTATGTGCAAAGGAATTGATGTTGCTTCAAAGATAATAGAGAATGTGGTTTCCAATCATCAACAATGGGCGAATGAGAGGAGACATTATCCAAGGAGAGACTCAGGTGCACAATATTCAGGAAATCAAATGGAAAAGGTAATTTCCACGTTGGAAAACCTTTCTCAAAGGTTTGAAAGGTTGGAAAAATACCATGCTAATGTTATTGGGTCTAATGCAACATGTGAGGGGTATGGAGAAAAAAGGCATGAGTGGTATGAATGCAAACAATTCACTAAACATGTACATGGAGCTTGGGCCAATGAACAACCTGAATCACGCAATTACTATGACTATAAGAAGAGGAACGGACAACAGTTCAACCCACCATACAGGCAGAACAATCCTAATCTTTCCTGGAGGAGTAACAACACTCTAAATCATCAACACTAGGATGAGCAAGGTAATAGGAAACATCCAACATGGTTTCCATAGGTACAATCTTCTCCTATTGATCTCACTCTTATAACAATAATGGAAGATCAGAAAAAATTACTTGCTAACCTTAATAAATTTCAAGAGGATCAAATCACGATTAATAAAAATGTTGCAAATATGTTAAATGATTTGAATTCTAAGATAGAAAACCTGACCATCCATAGAAAAATATTAGAAACACAAATTGCCCAACAAACTAGCAACTTTAATAGGCAAATAGGGATGTTTCTAGGACAGCTAGAGAAAAATTCAAATAATGAACACTGTAAGGTTGTCTGATTAAGGAGTGGGAAGAAACTCAATGATGTATCTCGAACTTAGAATGATACACAAGTGGAAGAGAAACATACTAAGACATAACTCCTTGAAGAGGAACAAAATTCTGAAAATGTGTCTAAGTATGTAGCTCCACCACCATATGTGCCACCATTTCCTTTTCCCCGGAGATTTGCAAAGACAAAGTTAGAAAATAAATATGGGAAATTCTTAGATATCCTTAAGAAATTATATATTGAACTGCCCTTCACTAAGGCACTGCAGGAGATGCATGCATACATTAAATTTATTAAGGATATTCTATCTAAAAAGAGAAGACTAGAAGATTATGAAACAATTGCTTTAAATGAGGAGTGAAGTTCTTTAATTCAAAATAAATTACCTCCAAAACTAAAAGATCTTGGTAGTTTCTCTATCCTTTGCTTAATTGGTAATACTAATTTTAACCGTGTTTTATGTGACTTAAGGGCAAGTGTGAGCCTCATGTCCTTATCTGTATGTAAAACATTGTACGTGAGTGAAGTAAAACCCACTACTATATCACTTCAATTAGCGGATAAGTCAGTGAATTTCCCTATAGGCATCTTGGAGGATGTTCCTATCAAAGTTGAGAAATTTTTCATTCCAACATATTTTGTAATACTAGAGATGGAAGAAGATGCACAAATTCTGATCATAGTAGGTAGACCATTTTTTGCTATATTTGGTACTATAATTGATGTTAAAAATGAAAAACTTTCCCTAAGCATAGGGAATGAAAAAGTTGAATTTGATATTGCTAAATCTATTAAACAACCTTCTCTTGAGGACTCATGTTGCAGGTTAATATGCTAAACCAAGTAGTGAAAGATGAAGTGCCTAAAGTGAAATATGAGAATCTTTTGGAGAGAAGCATGTTGGAAGGTGACACTTCAAATTTTGATGAGGAAGTGGCTGAAGGTAGTCATTATATAAATGCAAATTCAACACTCCCCTACAACCTGCATGAGGAGAGCTTGAGGATTACACATAAATCTGATAATTAAGAGAAAGGGAAAACACCTAAAACGAAAGTAAAAACACTTCATCCACCATCGGGTATGAGTTCATGGGATCTTGCGTGATGAGGAGGGATCAACCGTCAAGCTAATGACATTAAACAAGTGCTTCGTAGGAGGCAATCCACGTTGGTGGTATATTTTTTTAATTCATTAATTTTAGTGTTTTAGTGTCGGCTTTAATGCCTCCTTGAGTTTGAAGCCTTTTAAGGGGATGTATATAGTGTCGGCTACACAAAAAATCATAAACTCTAAAAAATAAAAAAATAAAAATTTACATGGAAAAGTGCTAACATGGCAATGCCTATTAGCCGCCTCATTCAAATATGATATTTGCACCTAGTCCATTTGGGACTTTTTTCTCTTCTTTTGCAGGTACTTCTACTACACCCAATGAAGTCAACCACTTATAATTGGCATATGAGTTAAGGACACTTCCTACCTAACCTCTAAGTTTTCTTTTTCTTTCTCTTATTGTTTAGATTTTTCATTGGGGACAATGTAAATTTCTAAGTTTAAGGGGGTTTTGCATTTAGATAGTTCATTCATGTCATGTACAATACATATTTTAATAATTTTAGGTTGAATATTCATATTATCATGCATTATCATATGTTTCATATATCATTTATCCCCTACTTTATTTTATGTGTTGTCTATCTGCTTTAAATGAAAAAGTATGCACAAATGATGATTGTTGATATGTGACTCTCATTGAAGAAAAAAATTGTTGATAGAATAATAACATGAAAGATATTAGATTTGACAATTGTGTATTAAATTTGGTTAAATAAAGGTCTTTGTTTCATAACTTCTGCTGAATGTACGAAATGTGAGAAACTTGGGTCAAAACAATAAGGGTTCTGATTTGAATTGACAATTGCGTAAAACCCTTTTTCTTTCATGAGTGCATAATTTTCTATGATTGTATATTCTAGAACTTGATTTGTGATCATTTCAAGATTGAAGTATGTCTGTATACATTAAAATGATAGAGACAATTAAGACTTTTTCTTTTGACCTTCAACCGCTTGCTATAGACATTGAAAACTCATTAGTTGCCCACTTTTAAGCATGAACTTTAATGATTTTTCATAGCTACTCAAATGAGGGTTTGAGGTAATTTATGATGTTTGGTTGAAGCAACGAGAAAGGTAAAAAGGTCATGTGTGATGAAAGAATATATAAAAAGGTGAATAAGAAAATAAATTAATTAATTTTATCTCTTCTCTTTAAGACAATCTCAAAAAAAAGAAAAAAAAGAAA
Organism: Lupinus angustifolius; assembly: GCF_001865875.1. Taxonomy (NCBI): domain Eukaryota; kingdom Viridiplantae; phylum Streptophyta; class Magnoliopsida; order Fabales; family Fabaceae; genus Lupinus; species Lupinus angustifolius. The sequence goes on from NC_032020.1 coordinate 7,761,657, forward strand.
AAAGAAGAAATACAAAGTATATTAAAGTAGAAGAGATTAAAAAAATGTGTTGTAAGGAGAAAATTTGATTGAAAAAAGATCGTATGATAAAGTAATGTCAATTAAGAGAATCTTAATACTTCAATTATATGTCTAAAATGTTTAAGTATTTTGGGAAACATTTGTAAGTCTTTTTAAATTACTCTTTCTTTGACTATCTCACCTTAAATCATTCACTTTGGCCCTATTACAACCATTTAAACACCTCTTGATTTTTGCGTGCAATCAAATACAGTCAATGGTGATTTTGTCTATAATCAAGCCTATGATAATTTATTTTCATGAAATTTTTTGAGCGAAACACTATGACATTTAAACACATGAGAGTGACGAGAGAAGAGTGACCCTAATTCATGTAGTTGTTATGACTCAAAGACTTAGATTAATTAAATTTGTTTATGATTGTCTGGTCTTGATGTCTGGATTGTTTCAAAACTAACATGAGATTGTTTGTTATTTTGGGTCATGGTTTCTACATCATCATTCATACATGATTGTGAAAGTTAGACAGAATACTTGCTTGAGGACAAGCAAGAGATAAGTTTGAGGGGATTTGATGAGTGTGAAATTATGCTACATTGAGCAAGTGTTTTTGGCTATGTTGTGCAGTTTGGATAGATTAAAGCAAAAAAGAGTAGAGATCGGATACAAGAAGATGAAATTCAGTGTTGAGGCTATGCGAAGACCAATTGAAGGGCCAAAAAAAAGTCATAGATGTTATATTATATTCATATTTTTTAGATTTGTTTTATTGGGCTTAGCCCAATATTTTGTAATTAGGATAAATGAGGGTTCTCCCTTAACGAGGATACACTTTACATTACAATTTTCTAATTTAGAATTTGGTATTCTTTTCTCCATCATGAGTGAGTAATTCCCTTTGTTTCTAGGATTAGGGTTATGCCCTTTTACATTCAATAAATACTTGTTCTTACTTTTATTTCATTGAGTGTTGTGATTTGAATCATTAAACTGAGTCTTATTCGTGTGAGTTGTCTGGCAATAAATTACACCTCTTAGATATATTAGGGAAGGATCGAGAGATGAACCCAACTATCTGACTATTCAATTATTCAAACTAGAATCCTAATTCACGAGAGTAGTATTAGGATTCTCGGGGGTTTCTGAAATTCACCTTGGGTTTCTGGAATTCAGCTTCTTCAACCTCATTACCTTGTAAATGACACAACATATGTAAGCTTCATATGCAAGAAATAATTACACTAGATTCTTTAGAGTTGTACAAGGATTTCATCATAACTAAACAATAACTGCCCAAAATTATATAGATTTTCTTCACAACATGACACTTAACAACTCCCCCAAACCTAGAATTTGGCTTGTCCTCAAGCAAAGTAATGGATTCAACTCAAACAAAGTAGTGAACCTGGTCTTGAAACAATTTAATCCAATCATGCCAATAATCTAGAATCATCTAATTTTTTTCTTCAAAAAGACATGTTTCATGCTTGATCATACTGATCCAAGTTCAAAATGATTACAGAATATGTATGCATTTGAATTTCAAACAGAATAGCAAGAATAACTACTCAATTCAATCAAAGGAACTTTCTTATGCTCATAGGTGAAGCGTTTCAGTTAATTCTTTACTAGAATCATACAATTTGACTTTGCCTTTCATTTCAGTCGTGTCATGTACACATGTTCAATCAAGGATCTCAAGGACTTGACATAAGGTTGTAATGTGGCCTAACTACAAAGAAACTTTGTTTTTCTGAGATACAAAGAAGGAGGTAGACTATTAGTGCATACTCAAACTTCCTTCACTTGTTCACTTTCAACTTTCTTTCATCAAACCATCATTTATATGCTACTAACCATTTTGATTCTCCTTCTTCAATTTACTTTTTCTTTTCAGTCTTCACTTATTTTGGCATGATTTACATTTTTGTATTTCCTTTCATAACTTCATGCTCATCATTCACACATAATTGAAGAAAGAGAATTTTTGATTTACTTTCCAACTCAGATACATAAATCACAATCTCATCCATTGTCCAACATAACAATTAAAAAACCATTTGCACTAACGATTATTCTCCATGGGTATGAGGATTGATGTATTTCATTGTGCTTGGGTGCATGATTTTCAAAAAGAAATTTTCAGCTCAAATGGGCTACAAAGAATTGGATTCGTGATTCATAAGGGTCGGCTTTCTGGCTATAGCTTAACTTTCCTAAACTAGGCCTTAATCATTTTCATGATATTCCATGCTTAATGGCAATTGACACAAAAATCAAACAAGGCTAATTGATAGAATCCAACAAAGTCACTCATTTGTTTTTGAATACACTCTCTCACCAGTTTGAAGGTTCTCTTCCTTTGATTGAAACTGTTCATTATTCAAACTATTCAGTTTGTGTGTGATTTATGCATCCACATCTTAAAGTCAGTGAAACTCAAAACCCTAATCACTTTCTATCCACAAGGTCTACACAAATTATTATTTTTTCTAGCTTGAAAACACAATTGGATTTCTTTTTGGATTTTCTTCTAACCAGACACACTTTACTGAATTAAACACATTACTGCACACAGACAAACTAACACATACATAATTAAACACACTTGAAATATAAACATCTATGCACATAGTCACACATAGCTACTTCAACATAAATAACTTGAAACAAAAGAATCAGTTTGTTGTTTTCATCATATGCTCATCATCACATCATTTCTTTTTCATCATCAGCTGCATCAGAACTAGATGATCCACCATCTCCTGTCTCCCCTAGAAAATTAGGCCTGACCCTAGGCTATGGATACTGGAAAGTGAAATCTTCAGGACTCATCGAGAATCAGTTGTATGGATATTGAATCTGATATGCTAATAAAAGCCATGTTGTTGGTGCATCTGGCCCTGTTTGAGGATATCATTATAGAGTATAACATGATATGGAATTACAAAAGACAAAATTCACTTATAATTGTTGACTCATGATGGAAAAGTAGAGTGTGTGCAAGTATTTTATGCAATGATTTATATACAACAAAAAACAATAACAAAAATAAAACAACACAAAAATAGTAAAAGTTGGATTGCCTTCCAGGTAGCGTTTGTTTAACGTCATTAGCTTGACACGTGTTTGTTTATGTGTTTTCGAGGTGGATGATTGTGGTGAGTCATTCGACGTCACCACTCAAGTATGGGTTGACCATTTGTCCATTAATTATCCAACTTCTTTGAGATGTTGGATCTTGCAATTCTATTGCTCCATCATTTGTCTTCAGGACTTCAATCAATCTTTGTCCTTCCCCACGTGATAAAGTGTTGTTGATCACAACCGATTTATTACCTCCATCTTCCTTAAATGCATACTTCAAATGTGAACACAACATTTTCAGTTCCAACTTTTGAGTTTCAATTTTTTGAATTTTGGTTAGCTCCTCAGTTTGGACCTGCTGAGATGAAACCTCTCGGTATGCACCTAGCTCTGCTACACACTTCTCAATGCTCTTATTTTCTTTTGTATTTATACCTTCAGGTGCACCCATCAAAGCTTTTTCTAAAGGACTACTTTTGTGTAGATGTGTGTCATTCATCATGTATAGTTCTTCACTAACATCTACTCTGAAATAATGTTGCTTGTCCTTCAGAGGATGCATGGCTTCAAACACGTTGAAGTTTACTTCATCGTCTTGTCCTCTGACTTTCATCTTGTCCTCATCAACATCAATATTCACCCTACTAGTCTTCATGAAAGGTCTGCCAAAAATTAGAGGGACTTCTACATCCTCTTCAATATCCATCATCATAAAATCGATTGGGAATACTAACTTGTCCACCTTAACCAGGACATCTTCTGCAACCCCATAAGGAAAATTCATTGATCTATCTGCAAGCTGCAGAGTGATCCTCGTGGGTTTGATTTCTAGATCTCTAATCCTCTTCAACATAGACAAAGGCGTGAGATTAATGCTGGCACCCAAATCCAGTAGTGTTTTCCCTATAGATAATTCTCCAATAGTGATTGGTTTTGTGAATCTTCTCGGATCCTTAGTCTTTTCAGGTAAAGACTTCTAAATTATTGCACTATAATCAGCTTCAAGTGTCACTATCTCCTCAGAAAGCTTCCTCTTACTTGTCAACATATCCTTCATTAACTTGGCATAAGTAGGCATTTGTTCTATGGCCTCCATGAAAGGTATATTGATATGAAGGTTCTTGAATATATCCACGAACCTTGTTTATTGTCTCTCTTTATCTTTCTTGGAAGGATTCTTGGTATAAGGACGACTTTTCAACTGTGGAAGTTCCTTCTTTTTCATCTCACCCTGCTCCTTTTTTTCTCCCCTAGTTCATTTCTATTTGTTCTCTTCTTCAATGTCTACATTATCCTTATTTGGAATCTCTTTAGACTCACTTTTTTCTCCCTCAATCTCTTTTTCTATCAATATTTCCTCCTTTATTATCAAATTCTAACCAACATCCTTGCCAATCACCTTTCCACTCCTAGTAGTAATGACTTTCTAATATTCCTTGGGGTTAGTTTGAGAGTTGACTGAAAATTGTTGGTGATCTGAATGTTGCTTTGACATCTATTTCGCTAATTGACCCACCTGTGTTTCCAAATTTCTAATAGATGTTTATGTATTCTTCTGATTTTTCATTGAAATTTGCATGAACGTTTCTAGAGTTTCCTCCAATTTGGTTAATCTTTCATGCATTGATGGATGTTGACCCTGTTGGAATGGTTGTTGAAATGGTGGTTGTTTATTTGATGGCCCTCCTTCTGGTCTCCAACCATAATTCTGATTCTGATTACCTCTCCAATCCTGCGAAAATTGATTATTGTACGAAGGGTTGTTGGAGAAATTTCTTTATCTAGGTAGGTTGTTGACATACTACAGTTATTCCTCTTGATTAACACTTGGCACAGAACAATGACCAATTAAATGATCACATCCACAAAAATCACATTTCAACACTTGTTGTTGACTTGGAGATGATTGCACAACATGCAATTGTTGTGGCAACTTCGACATTTGCTTTGTAAGTGCTTCAATTTGTTGAGTCAAAATCTTGTTTTGTGCTAAGATAGCATCTGATGTATTTAAATCAAGCACTCATCTCTTTTGTATTGACCTCTGATTGTATTGTGCTTGCCTATCTATTGATGATAAGGAAGTTATGATCCTTGTGGCTTGTTCAGCATCCACAACCATCATTTTTCTACATGTTGCTACATCTAAAATCATCTTGGTCTCAGGCTTCAATCCATTGCAGAATATGTTAAGTTGATCCACATCTTCAAAACCATGGTTGAGGCATTTTCCCAACAACATATGAAAATCCTCCTAAGCTTCATAAAATGCTTCATCTGCACCTTGTCTGAAAGTTGATATCTCAAATTTTTCATGCACATACCGAGCTAGTGGGAAGAATTGTGTCAAAAACTTGGACTCCAAATCATTCAAATTGGTGAAGCTTTGGGTTGGATGAGATTTTAACCATTTTTTAGCTTCACTAAGTAGAGAAAATGGGAATAATATCATGTAGGCAGCTTCCCTTTCATTATCATTATAGCCCATTGTTGCCACCAATTCATAGAAGTTGTCCAAATGTGCATATGGATCTTCATAATCCTTCTTAGAGAATTGATGTGCACTGACCAGATTCAAAAAGGCTAGTTTAATTTACACTGTCCTTTCAGTATGTGGAATGACAATGCTCGAATAGTGTCTTGGACCTTGATACATAACATAATCACCTAATGTCCTTCTTGGAGGATTAGGTCTCTCATTATTTCCAGTAGCAGCATTTGTGTTTTCCATTTTTTTAGATTGATGTTGTTGTCTGTTGAAAACTAAATTGTGTCTCATGAGTACCCTGCTTCTTCTTGCCTTTTGTTTTCTTCTTGTTGCTCTTGACTGATCGCTCAATCTCAAGATTAAACTGCAATTGATCTTCAGTAGCCTTTCCTCTCAAAAGCATAAATGGTAAGACTACAACAAGGTTTAGCACAAAGAGTAATAAAAACTAAAATTACTTACAAAAATAAAAAGTAATTACACTACTCAATAAACTATATTCAGAAACTAATATAAATCGCACATTGCTCCCCGGAAATGGTGCCAGAAACTTGTTGATATTTTTAGTATGGCAAGTGAATCGTATCCTTTAAGTAACAAACCTGGTAAATACTAAGATATCATCCTCATAGAGCAATTCATATCTATGTTATTTTCTACAATAGTAAATTGAGTAAATATATACAAAAACAATTAATTTAAAATGGCTTTCTAAAACAAAATAAAAATGGTTGGGATTGACTTTCATCATTCCTCCTATTTGTAATCTTTAGATTCAATTCTATAAAACTTGTGAAGTTATTGATATTAATGCAACATTTTCTTCGAATCATTTGTATCAATTCATTGATTACAAAATCCTTAGATAATTCATCAAACACCAATTCCTTGGATATTTAATCAATTATCTAACATTAAACCCAATGTAAAAGCAGTTCATGTGTCATTGTCCATTCCTATATCAATGATGAATCAAGAAAGATTATCCAGATTCAATTCTAGGTTTAACTTTCCAGTTAAACTTAGATCCAAGATCAAGAAACTAGAAATTAAGAAGAATCAAGCATTAAACACAGAATAAACTTTCCAAATCAAACAACAAAATGTATTTTCGAATTGAATCCAAGAATATAAGAGTTAGAAGATTACATTTCAATCCCAACATGGGGAGAATTAGCTACTTATCCTAGGCATTACAACACTAGAATGACGTAAAATACAAGATAATCCAGATCTAAAGTCGTTCTCACGACTTCTCTCCTTCTCTCTCGTGTTTCTTTCTCTAGAAAGTACGAAGAAAGTGCCTTGAAACTGATTGGAACCCCCTCACATTCATGTAACCGCCTATATCTAATTCAGATTTTTTGCCGCTCGCTCGAGCAAGAGAGCAAATTTCAGCATTAAGAAATTCTTCTAGCTTGAGTGTGAGCTATGGCTTCAGCAAGAAATTCAGAGTTTTGAACCTGTCTTTCACGCTTGAGCGAGGTGATCTCGCTTGGGCGAGAATTAGACAGAAAATTTGGTCATTTTTCTAGCTTGAGCGAGGTCCTACGGCTTTGGCGAGAGACCAATGCTAACTTTTTCACAAATCTTCTTCAATTTTCAGCTTCTTCAACCTTATTACCTTGCAAATGACACTGCATATGTAAGCTTCTTAAGCAAGAAATAATTATACTAGATTCTTTAGAGTTGTACAAGGATTTCATCATAACTAAACAGTAAGTGCCCAAAATTATATAGATTTTCTTCGCAACATGACACTTAACAATTAGGTCTATGAGTCCATCTACTTATATATTCTTTAACTCATCTATTTTTGCATAATATGAGATTTCTTCACTCACATTTGGAATACCAAGCAGTTGGGTACCTCTTTTTTTATATAATTAAGGCTATATTCAAATGTTGTGTGTAGGAATTAAATATTTTATTAACTAATGAACAAATAGGCCAAGACAAACTAACTGAGACAGGTCATGCAACAAGCCAAGACAATCTGGCTGAGGCACATGCAGCATGTACATCAAGCATGACCGAGGCACATGCATCAAATCAGGACAAACTGACTGAGGCACATGCAGGCCAAGCAGCCAAGTTGGTCGAGGCATGTCATGGCCAAGCTTTTGTTGGGGCCAAGCCACACCAACCAGGGGCGTCCTGAGTTTGGCTTAGTCTAGGCCATTACTCCTCAGTAGTATTTGCTAAGAGGACTTGGTTAACTTATTGACCAAGCAAACTTCTTATTTCAATATTTTTAACATGTGCTTTATTGTATTTTGGTTAGTTAGTTGTTAGTTAACTAAGTTAGTTATTAGTTGTTAATTGTTGAATTACTCTATAAAAGTCATTCTTATATCATTTTGTATAACCCAATTCAATTCATAATCCATAAAATTATGAGGTATCTTTTTCATTTCATCATTGTATTTGGAGTTCATAAACTTCATTGTTGTTTAAGGAGCCTCCAAATTCACATATATTTGACCTTTGACCAATAACTCAACTATATGTTAATTCACATTAGGGTGACAAAAAAACTCATACCCACAAATAAAATTCGCACGGGTACAGGCACGGGTCACAAACAAGGACTCGCGAGTTTTGCAAATAGATTTTTTACAAATATTTGTAGTATAAACGGACGGGCACGTGTACTGTGGTACCCGTGCTTCAGGGTATTGTGGTACCCGTGCTCAGGGATATTGTGGTACCCGCTATATATATGTAATTATAATATTATCCTTAATTTAAAAACATACCCTAAAATCACACAGTTGTTCCCTTCCCCCTAAAATCCCTTTCCGTTTCCCATTCCAGCCAACAAATCCCTTAATCTCTTTCCCTTTCCCATTCCAGCCAGCAAATCGATTAATCCATACTTCCCTAATCCATCTCCTACACACAATATATACTCTCCTTCCCTGTGAGGCGGCGACGACAAGGTCAGGTGGGGACGACAAGGTGAGGCGGCGATGACGAGGAGAAGTGGCGACGACGAGGTGAGGCGGCCGTATTTTGATATAATTCTCTCACTCACAATACTTCAAGCTCCATTCCATTATTGGTGATGGATAAGTAAACCCAATAAGATGCTACTTAGGAAAATGAGAATTCATTCACTAACACTTTTATTTGGATGTATTAGAGAAAGTATAAGGAAAATAGAGGGGAAAGGGATATAGTTGCATATAAAATAACATATTGTTCATTAGGGAACTTATTCTCATTTCAAAAGGTATATATTGCAATTTTAAGTGAATTAAAAAGGGAAATATCACATTGTATAGTTTAAACAACAATGTTTAAAGAAAATGGTTAAGTTTGGGTTATAAAATTGAGAGCAATGTAAAGCCCAAGTTCAATTATATAAGTTTATATGGATAAGTATGAAATTTGGGGAGGATACACAAACCTATACTCTCTTTGGATATTTGTGTTGGTCATTAGGTCGTGTTTCAGTTCAAATGGGAGTGACCTATTTATAGTGTGGGTCCACAATGGGTCAAGACCTATTTATAGTGTGGGTCCACAATGGGTCAAGACCTATTCAAATGCTCACTTCTCTTTCCCATACTTTGATGATGGTCAAGACCAATGGCTCCACAGTCCACATCCAAGTCAATATTCACTTCTATAATGTGAGTATAAACTATGAGATTATAGTTTATTTATATAGATATTATTATGTTTGTTAATTGATATTCCTATTATTTAGGTTTTTTTTATAATACCAAAGGTATCTCCTCGTTTTTGTGTGTAAAAAACTAATTCCTTTTGGGGTTTGTGGTTGCCACTCCTAATAAACGTCGCTTCTAGGAATTAAACATTTCAATATTGATGATCTAATGAAGTCTTACACCACTAGACCAATACTTATTGATCTAGGATTGGTTGTATACTCAAATTGTTTGAGATGTTAAAAGATTTAATTAATAAAATGCTTATGTCTCTTGAAAAGAAGAAAAGTAAAAAAAGAAGAGAATAAGGGATAAAGAATACATATTTGTCTAAGCTATTAATTAACTACATTAATGATAAGATTGTCCTTCGTAATAAAACGAATGTTTGGACCTAGAAATTGTCCATTAATAAGTTATCCATGACTATGTATCATCACAAAATACAACAAACATACAAACTTAACTTTATTTCATGCTCATTCAGGTCAAACTGGAAAAATAAATATAATTACTAAGACAATAGTATAAAAAAGTGAAATTAAAACATGAGACATATTATCATATTATGACCAATTTGACTACCATGACTATACATGTATTTATGGTGCTCTATATATAACTCACAATAGCAAACAATACAATCTTTTTTGTCCAAAAAATAACATAAAACGTACCTACTTAAAACTATCTAATAAACTAATAATTAGTATAATATATTAATCACCATCCAAATTAATAGAAACTTATTGATAGAAAGTATCAACAACAAACAATGTCCATGTTATTAGCAAAAGGAAAATGCAACAATAATGTTATTAAATTTTGTAGCATTGAGAAATATAGTTTTAACATTACAAAATCAAAAGGATGAGACCCATTAACACCCTATCAAATAGTACTTTTCCTAACCCATCCACATGAGTGCTAAATGTGATGTAAGTAACTTGTAAAACATTGTAGAGTGACTAAGGGAATGATAACATTATCACTAATAAAAGAAATAAACATTGTATTTAAACAATGTATGATACTTTTTTTATATTAAAAACTGGAAAGATAAAATTATATAGTTGGAAAAAATTGAAATATAAAAAATATATATGTTTAATTACTTATTTTCCTCTTAAAAATATTGTAACTTTATATAGTAGTATAGATTTGGGTATTTTAACTAAACTCGAACATAAATTAATCGATTTCGTATGACAGAAATATTATTTTTTATAGAACAAATTACCAAAAATAATATAAAGTTATTTGTTTATGTTGTGATTCTTTAATATTTATCACTATATATATTTTATTATAATTTTTTTAAATTTTTATTACTTCTTTACGGATACTAAAAATTAAAATAAAAAACAATATAAAAATTAATATCAATATTTATAAACAACATAATACACATTTTAATATAAAGTTTAATGGAAGAGTAAATGAAAAAGGAAATAGCCTTAAAATTAAGGGTTAAATAAGATTTGACATTTCAATAAAAATAAGCAAACTTTAAAATAAACAGAGCTTCAAGCTTTTGGGTTATGTTGTATTCTCACATTTTTAATATTGCCCCAACACATATTTACATTTTTACCTTATATACTATATGGGGAAAAATGGTTGAAAGGTTACAACTATTATCTAATCCATTTTCTTCATACTCTCCCTTGTTTACTTTACGTTGTGAGGAAAATTCTTTTACTTATGAAAATTATTTTACTTATGAAAATTATTTTACTTAAAAGTCAATAATAATTTATGATATAATAATATTGTAAAAAAATCTTAGCATATATATTTTTCTTTTAATTATATATGTTTTGTTACTTGAACTCTATCCTCCTTTCTTTCACTGTTTGTCTCTCACGCAAGACTAGGCTGCACATTTCTTGCCGTTCCAAAGTTTAATATTTTGGCTTATTGCGTAACAAATTAAATAATAATATGTGGCTACTTCCATCAAAATGGCACCAAATAGAACACCAAAACTAATATATTTTACTCCATAAATTATAATCAATCCTTGTCCAACATGAATTTTATAATGCCAACGGGTTAGATGATCCAGTGTAGGAGAGCATGTGATATTGTTTAAGAGGAATATGTAATATTATTTTTTTGGTTTCAAATCCTCACATAGATACAATCATGTTCGAACTGGAAATATCTACAGGTATATGAGATTAACTTTTTCAGCGAATATTTTTTTCTATCCATAATACTCGAACATGAAACTTTATTTAATGAAATTAAATATGTATTACTTGAACCAATACTTATCGGTAAGAGGAATGTAATATGATCAGCTATTTTTAATTTGAATGTTCTAATATATTAAATAGTTTGCTGTGATAAGTTGGTCATCAAATTTATACTAATTTTCTGGAATCTTCAAAAAGTAACGTTTTTGACAGTTTTTGAATCTTGTTTTTTCCTTCTTACTTTCTTTGTTATTCATACCAAACAATTGAAAGTAATCTCCTTATTCTCTACTATCTTTTTTATTACTTATGTTTTCTTTCATAAATCTGCCAAAGACTCCTCTAAACCCAGTGAAATGAAATATTATTCATATTATATAGTATATGTCTCACTCTCTTTAAATTTGTCCTAAACCCACTTCAATTCTTGGCCAAAAAGGGTGGGATGGTGTTGAAATTTTTATGTACAGCAAGTGAACTGTATCATTCAAATAACAAAATTGGTAAATACTGAGATATCGTTCTCAAAGAGCAATTCGCATCTATACTATTTTCTACAACAGTAAATTGAGTAAATATGTACAAAGTTGACAAATAATGTTGTTCATTGGTTCAGATTATAGAAGACGGTTAACTTAAAATGATTTTCTAATGCAAAATAAAAATGGTTGGGATTGACTTTCATCATTCCTCCTATTTGTAATCTTTAGATTCAATTCTATAAAACTTGTGAAGTTATTGATATTAATGCAACATTTTCTTCGAATCATTTGTATCAATTCATTGATTACAAAATCCTTAGATAATTCATCAAACACCAATTCCTTGGATATTTAATCAATTATCTAACATTAAACCCAATGTAAAAGCAGTTCATGTGTCATTGTCCATTCCTATATCAATGATGAATCAAGAAAGATTATCCAGATTCAATTCTAGGTTTAACTTTCCAGTTAAACTTAGATCCAAGATCAAGAAACTAGAAATTAAGAAGAATCAAGCATTAAACACAGAATAAACTTTCCAAATCAAACAACAAAATGTATTTTCGAATTGAATCCAAGAATATAAGAGTTAGAAGATTACATTTCAATCCCAACATGGGGAGAATTAGCTACTTATCCTAGGCATTACAACACTAGAATGACGTAAAATACAAGATAATCCAGATCTAAAGTCGTTCTCACGACTTCTCTCCTTCTCTCTCGTGTTTCTTTCTCTAGAAAGTACGAAGAAAGTGCCTTGAAACTGATTGGAACCCCCTCACATTCATGTAACCGCCTATATCTAATTCAGATTTTTTGCCGCTCGCTCGAGCAAGAGAGCAAATTTCAGCATTAAGAAATTCTTCTAGCTTGAGTGTGAGCTATGGCTTCAGCAAGAAATTCAGAGTTTTGAACCTGTCTTTCACGCTTGAGCGAGGTGATCTCGCTTGGGCGAGAATTAGACAGAAAATTTGGTCATTTTTCTAGCTTGAGCGAGGTCCTACGGCTTTGGCGAGAGACCAATGCTAACTTTTTCACAAATCTTCTTCAATTTTCAGCTTCTTCAACCTTATTACCTTGCAAATGACACTGCATATGTAAGCTTCTTAAGCAAGAAATAATTATACTAGATTCTTTAGAGTTGTACAAGGATTTCATCATAACTAAACAGTAAGTGCCCAAAATTATATAGATTTTCTTCGCAACATGACACTTAACAATTAGGTCTATGAGTCCATCTACTTATATATTCTTTAACTCATCTATTTTTGCATAATATGAGATTTCTTCACTCACATTTGGAATACCAAGCAGTTGGGTACCTCTTTTTTTATATAATTAAGGCTATATTCAAATGTTGTGTGTAGGAATTAAATATTTTATTAACTAATGAACAAATAGGCCAAGACAAACTAACTGAGACAGGTCATGCAACAAGCCAAGACAATCTGGCTGAGGCACATGCAGCATGTACATCAAGCATGACCGAGGCACATGCATCAAATCAGGACAAACTGACTGAGGCACATGCAGGCCAAGCAGCCAAGTTGGTCGAGGCATGTCATGGCCAAGCTTTTGTTGGGGCCAAGCCACACCAACCAGGGGCGTCCTGAGTTTGGCTTAGTCTAGGCCATTACTCCTCAGTAGTATTTGCTAAGAGGACTTGGTTAACTTATTGACCAAGCAAACTTCTTATTTCAATATTTTTAACATGTGCTTTATTGTATTTTGGTTAGTTAGTTGTTAGTTAACTAAGTTAGTTATTAGTTGTTAATTGTTGAATTACTCTATAAAAGTCATTCTTATATCATTTTGTATAACCCAATTCAATTCATAATCCATAAAATTATGAGGTATCTTTTTCATTTCATCATTGTATTTGGAGTTCATAAACTTCATTGTTGTTTAAGGAGCCTCCAAATTCACATATATTTGACCTTTGACCAATAACTCAACTATATGTTAATTCACATTAGGGTGACAAAAAAACTCATACCCACAAATAAAATTCGCACGGGTACAGGCACGGGTCACAAACAAGGACTCGCGAGTTTTGCAAATAGATTTTTTACAAATATTTGTAGTATAAACGGACGGGCACGTGTACTGTGGTACCCGTGCTTCAGGGTATTGTGGTACCCGTGCTCAGGGATATTGTGGTACCCGCTATATATATGTAATTATAATATTATCCTTAATTTAAAAACATACCCTAAAATCACACAGTTGTTCCCTTCCCCCTAAAATCCCTTTCCGTTTCCCATTCCAGCCAACAAATCCCTTAATCTCTTTCCCTTTCCCATTCCAGCCAGCAAATCGATTAATCCATACTTCCCTAATCCATCTCCTACACACAATATATACTCTCCTTCCCTGTGAGGCGGCGACGACAAGGTCAGGTGGGGACGACAAGGTGAGGCGGCGATGACGAGGAGAAGTGGCGACGACGAGGTGAGGCGGCGACGACGAGGTGAGGCGGGGACGACGAGGTGAGGCGGGGACGACGAGGTGAGGCGGGGACGACGAGGTGAGGCGGCGACGATACATCAAGGTTTGTTTATCTCGCTTAGGTACGGCATTATTTTGTATTCTCTCTCACTTACATTATGTTTTGTGTTCTTCTATTCATTCATTTATCACTTAGGTATTCTTTGTTCATCCACTCCTTCAATTTATTTTCTTCTATATGACATATATATGTTTCAATTTATTTCCTTTAGTTATTTTTAATCAACATATAAAATGCTTTCCAAATTTAATCATAGATCTATATTATAAATATTTTGTTTCTATAAACATTCTGATTATTTTGCTTTATTCAACAGTGTCACTCCATCTAAAAATGGATTTTGGATTTGTTGTATTTAATTCATTCTGAAAATTTTGGATTTGTTGTATTTTGCTCTATTTAACAGTGTCAGTTCATACTAAGGTATTGGTTTAAACTTTACACATCTCAAGAGGAAAGAGCCATACCTTTTGTTCTGTTATATAAAAAAAACAGAAGTATAGTTGGAATAATCTTATTTGGGGATTGTATTTATCAGCTATAAACCCACTACAACTGAATTGAGGTTTGATTATAGGTGTATTATAATGACAATAAATGAAAAAACCATAGGAGCTTTGGAACACCGTGAGACCTCAATTTGGCCTTGTAAATGTTTAATATTTATATAGTTATATTTATATCTTTGGGGTCTGTTATAAATGAAGTAATGCTATCCCAACCATACCTTCAGCAACGTTAGTGAAAAGGCAAGCTTGCCTCTGAATGCAAGATACTCCTTTCTAAATCCTATTGTATAAGCCAAAAATTTGAACTATCCAAGATCCTATGAAACCAAAATGAAGCAATCCAAAGGAGAATAATCTGCAGAACCCAACCTAGTTTGCTCTTCTTGATGTGATGATACTAAGAAAAGGACCAAACTACTAGACTGTTTAGTTTCTAAATATATCTTTTAATTAAATTCATTTAGTAGTCACTAATTGAAATGAATTATGACAAATAGGCTTGTAACAAATCAATAATTAGCATAAGAATTCTGAAATGTAAGACTAGCTTATTAATTCAGAATCAAACATTGAGACTAGTAAAATCAATATGACATCATTTTTTAATAATCAACATGACATCATTTTCAACATGATTGGGGAATGAATCAATGAAACTTGTTGTGACTGTCTTTGAACTCTTTGAATTATTCATCTAAGTTTTAACTTTATGTGGCTAAAATAGCAGTAAATTATGGTAGTGACTCTTGTACTATTTGCAGTCTAATTATCTACTAAATTCTAACTTTGATGTTGTAACTTTGCAGTATGTCTACCGAGTAAGTCTTTTTTGGACAAAATCAAGTTCTTAATATCTCTAATGTGGGTGAATCAAACTCAGTTCCAATGAATGTAGATGTTCATCCGACTCAAAATGAAACTCATTGATCAAGTCCAATTGATGTTGAAGAAGCTCGACCAAAACAAATATCATCTATTTGGAATCATTTTGAGCGACATAGGGTAGATGGCAAGTGGAAAACAATGTGCAATTATTATGGCAAGCGACTCCTGGGAGATCCAAATCAAGGAACAAAACACTTGCACAACCACTTTAAAAGTTGTATACGTCGATCAAAATCAGATATAAAGCAAAGACTTCTCAAAACTACAAAAAAAGGTACTAAATCAGTGTTGGTTGGTTCTTATGCGTTCAACCAAGATGTTGCAAGACGCGCACCTAAGAAGATGATAATTTTTCATGAGTACCCAATGTCCATGGTGGATCACATCTTATTTAAGGAGTTTTATGGTGCATTGCAACTTTTATTTAAAGGGATTTCTTGCAATATAGTGAAGGGTGATATTGTAAGGATGTATAAAGAAGAGAAACCGAAAACCATGACTTTCATTTCAAAGAATCAAAATAAAGGCTATATGGATGTCACATCACACTTTATTGATGATTCATGAGTTCTACAAAGTCGATTTGTGAGGTATTAATTCTAAAATTTATTAATATTTTCACAATATTATTTATTTTTATATTGTTTTGGTGACATTGTTTTTTTAATTTTGTTAAATATTAGGTTCATATATGTGTCTGCTCCTCATACTAGTGAAGTTCTTAGTGATTGCTTGTATGAATGTCTGTTGCATTAGAACCTACATAAGAAGTTGTCTACTCTGATTGTTGATAACTGCACTGCAAATGACTGAATGATTGAGTGTGTGCTGTGTAAGATTTTGCCTAGATCCTTTATTTTGGGTGAGTAGTTGTTTCACATGTATTGTTGTGCTCATATATTAAATTTAATTGTGAAGGATGGGTTATCCATTATCTCTAGTGCAATAGATAGGGTTAGAGATAGTGTTAGCTTTTGGACTATAATGTCAAAAGGAGAGGAAAAATTTGAGGAGACATGTGAACAATTAAACATTCAATATGATAAAAAGTTAGAACTTGATTGCAAAACTATGTGGGACTTTACATTCTTGATGCTCCATGTTGCACTAATATATAAAGATGTCTTTCAAAGATTGTCACTGATAGAAAATCTATATAAAATATTGCCGAGTGAAGATGATTGGAGATATTCAATGAAATTTGTTAAAAGTTGAAGTTATTTTATAATGTGATGTTAGTGTTTTCTAGTACTTTGTATCCAACTGCAAATGTCTTTTTTTCCAAAAATTTGTGAAATTAAATTGGCATTACTTAATTGGCTTCAATCTACTAACCTTGTTATTCACAAAATGGCTGAAGCAATGTATGCCAAATTTGAAAAATATTGGGGTGATATAGGTGTTTTATGGCTGTTGGTGCTATTTTATATCTTAGATACAAACTATGTTTCTTAGAATTTTTTTATCCCATAATTTATGGACAATAACATGGTTCTGAAATTAGCAAGGTGAAAACTAATTGTGAAGATTTAGTGAAAGAATATGAGATTAAAGTGAAGGGAAATGAGAGTGTTTTTTCATGTTCATGTCAAACACTAAATTTAATAGATGTGGGGTGGCTGAAATGAATGTTGATTGGAGGACAAAGTATTTGTTAGTGCAGCGGAAGCGATCGTTGCGTAGTGTTGGTCACAAGCAATCAAATAAAGGACATGAGAGTAAATAGAAGAGAAGAAACAAGAGAATTTGTTAACATGATTCGGCCAATTGTGCCTACGTCCCCAAGAGCGTTGAGCGGCTACCAAGATATTATTAGAGAATAAGGATTACAAACCCTAGCACACCCATGAGCCCACCTGTCCATGGGGTGTTTCTTTCTGGTGCTTATATCTGGTGCACATTACAACAAGGGACTTAAGTCCAATATATAACATTGGTTACTCTACTCTATTCCAATATTAGACACTAGGCAATGTGAGACTTCATATAATAATATATTTCAAACATCCCCAACAATCTCCACCTTGATTGAAATAGAAGAATATATCGCTCCTTAGGAAATTTACACAAAAATCTCCACCGTAGTGAATATATGATTCCACCTTGTTCAATGTCTAATTCTCTTTAACTACTCTCCTACAGCATAGACCTTCTGAGTATCCTTGACGATGTTATCAAGAGTCTAGCTCTCCAAACTTGTAATGCAGCTCCCCGTACCGCCATCAAATAGAACACGCCGCCAGCCACCTATTGCTAGGAAGTCTTTCGATATATTGGAACTTCTACACAAAAGTTCATCAACAATCTTCCTCTTCAATACTCAGTCAAACTGAACCTTGGAGCTTCCTTGGAAAGCCACAACCACTACTACCATTGTCTACTTCGACAATCCTAGTTCAAAAGAACTATCATACTCCACAATAAGGAGTATACCCGCAACACACCTTGCGTCAATGCTAACTAATGCATGTGTCACATCCTTGCATCCAAGTCAATGCTCATATCACACCCCTGCATCTCTACCAATGCTTGTGTTACAACTTGCATCAAAGCTAATGTCTATGTTACACCCTACATCAAAGCCAGTCAGTGCCTTTCTGCTTTTGTGAATCTGCTAACAATTAATATCCTTCACTATGGCGTCTCAGACACGTCATTAGGATATTTCACTTCTCATCTCAAATGAGAACATTCCCTCATCATCTAGAGAGATATTGTCAGCATCTGTCTCTGGGTCAAACTCAACACATGAGTCCTTATCTCCACCTTGATCCTAACCAAATACATGAATTTATGGATTCTGGATCAACACATACATCGCTCACACTACAGTTCTGTCATGTTTCCTTCTCCTTCAACTCATTTACTCTATCTTTGTCATTACCTTTGACGCACCTTGTCTACCATCACGCCTTCACCCTCTTTAGCCGTTATCTGATGTCTAAGTTAAGAGTTATCTACCAATTGGCTCTAATACTAATTGTGGTGCAATGGAAGCGATCGTTGCATAGTGTTAGCCACAAGCAATCAAATAAAGGACATAAGAGTAAATGGAAGAGAAGAAACAAGAGAATTTGTTAATGGGGTTCAGCCAATTGTGTCTACGTCCCCGGGAGTGCTGAGCGGCTACCAATATATTATTAGAGAATAAATATTACAAACCCTAGCACACCCATGGGCCCACTTACCCATGGAGTGTTTCTATCTGGTGCTTATATCTGGTGCACATTACAACAAGGGACTTGAGTCCAATATATAACAATGGTTACTCTACTCTATTCTAATACTAGACAATGTGGGACTAACACAATAACATAATTCAAGCATCTCCAACAGTATCAAAGTTTTGTTTATGAGCAAAATTTTGCTACAGCACACCGTAGGTCAGAACTAGATATATATTTAGAGGATGGAGTATTGCCCAATCAAGGAGGAGAGTTTGACATCTTAGCTTTGTGGAAGGTAAACAGATTAAAATATCCAACCTTCCAAAGAATTGCAAGGGACTTACTGGCAATTCCTATCTCACTGTTGTTTTAGAATCTTCATTTAATACTAGAGGCCGATTTCTTACTCCTCGTTATAGTAGATTGCTCCAGATACTGTAGATGCGTTGATGTGTCTCCAAGATTGCTAAGGTAGTGCTTGAGTATTCTGAATAATACCTCTCATTTCATTGATTAATTTGGAGTCATAATGCTCATTTTATACTTATACAAACTATTGCTTATGATGCAAGCTATCCCAATGATTCATAACAAACTTAACTAATTAATCTTTGTTCATTCCCTTAATACCCCAATAATATTAACTAAGAATTAGGCCTAAAACTGAATTATATTGGATTACATAAAAGCTTAACCAAAAACATCATAAGAAGCCAAGGTTGGCTAATCTGGTTTGTGCACCATGTCATTCCTCGCCTGGGCCATGCTCTGTCTTGCTTGGTCTGTGCCTTGCCTGGCTCGTGCCTTGCCTTACATGGCCTGTGCCTTGCCTTGCTTGGCCCGTGTCCTGCCTTGCCTGGTCTGTGTTGTCCTGCCTTGCCTGGTTTGTGCCATGCCTTGCCTGATCTTCCTGATGCATCAAGGCCTTGTCTCTATGGTCAAACCCATGTGCTACGTTGTGCTTGTGCTTGTCTTGGTCAGTTTGTGGCGAAGTGTTGTTTTGTGTTGGTTGCTTGAGAACCAAGGGAGCATGTGATTCATGCTTATTGTTCAATATCCCCCTGTAAACTGGAGAGTATATATTAATTACTCCCAGTTTATTGAGTAAGAAATGGAAAAGGGGAAGGATGTAGAGGTTTGGTAAGAATGTCGGCAAGTTGTTGTGTATGAATTGGGAGAAGGTGGAAGAGTTTAGAATTGAGTCTCTCACGAACCACATGACAATCAATGTCAATGTGCTTTGTTCTTTCGTGAAAGACTGAGTTTGCTGCTATGTGCCTTGCCGAATTGTTGTCACGGTATAGTAATGTTGGTTTGATGAATGGAATCTGGAAGTTGATGAGCATGTATGTTAGCCATTGGATCTCACATGAGGTGGCTGCAAGTGCTCGATTTCCATGAAACCAAGGAATTTCCTAAGAACACATAAGCTCCACTGATGGATTTCCTTGAGTCAATGCATGTTGCCCAGACTGAGTCACTGAATGCCTTCAATTGTAGAGGAGAAGTGGAAGAGTAGAGTAAGCCTTGGCCTGGATTGCTTTTGATATACCTTAGAATTCTGCTCAGGGCTTGATGGTGAATGATGGTTGGCTTTGCCATGAACTGGCTTACTTGTTGAACAGCATAGCTTAAATCTGGTCTTGTATTGGTTAAGTAGATCAATCTTCCTACAAGTCTTCTGTATGAAGTTGGATCATGGTAAGGTGAGGAGTCATCTTGATGTAGCTTTGTTGTCTTGATGATTGGTGTTGGAGCAGGCTTAGAAGCCAAGAACCCTGTATCTGATAAGATATATAGTGCATACTTTCTTTGACATAGGGTGATACCTGCAATTGATCTAGAAACTTCCAATCCAAGAAAGTATTTTATAATGCCAAGGTCTTTGATCTTGAAATTTTTATGTAAACAGTTTTTAACAGATGATATTTCATGCAAATCATTTCCTGCTAAAACTAAATCATCAACATATATAAGCAAAGCTGTAAACTTGAAACCCAAGGCTTTGGTGAACAAGGAGTGATCATGGTGAGATTGTGTGTATCCCAATGAGACAAGGGCTTTGGTTAATCGAGTAAACCATTACCTTCCTGCCTACTTTAGTCCATACAAGGACTTATGAAGTTTGCAAACCTTGTTTCGTGCCCTGCATACTACTCCTTGTGGTATTTCCATATAGACATCCTCACTTAGCTCTCCATGAATGAAAGCATTATTGACATCTAACTGGTGAACAATCCAGTTTTGTGAGGCTGCTATGGCAAGGAGTAATCTAATAGTGGTTAGCTTGACCATTGGAGCAAAGGTGTCTAAAAAATCAATGCCCTCGGTCTGGTCATAACCCTTTGCTACTAACCTAGCCTTATACCTTTCTATTGAGCCATCTGAGTTATACTTGATTTTGTATACCCACTTGGAACCTATAGGTTTCTTATTTGCTGGAAGGTCAACAAGTGACCAAGTTTTGTTTAGCTCAAGGGCATTCAGTTTGTCTTGCATAGCCTTTATCCAGTGAGGGTGCTTAATGGCTTGGTAGTAGAACCTAGGCTCATTTGTAGTGGTAATGGAGATGACATGTTTTAGGTGATTTGGTGAAATGGAGTTGTAAGACAGGACAGATGAGAGGGGGTGGTGCACATCTTTAACTAAAGTTTTGTGTAAGGACAAATTGCAATGAAAGTCTTGTAGGTTGGTTGGTGCCTGCCTTGGACGACTAGACCTCCTAAGATGGTTAGGTGAGGTGTTGTTGTTTGATGTGTCTTGGTCAGAATGACCAGCTTCTATGTTGTCTTCACCCCGTGCATCATGATTTGTGTTGGTGCCTAATGGTTGAAGTGTGTAGTGTGTTGGTTGATCAAGTGGCTCTAAGGTATCAGTGAACATTTCTTCTTGAGTGTTGTCATTCGATGCCTCATAAGGGAACATATGTTCATGGAAGACTACATTCCTAGAGGTGAAAATCTCTCTGTTTTGAAGGTCAAACAGAACATAGCCCTTTGTGCCTGGCTTGTTCCCTAAGTATATGCACTTTCTTGCCCTTGGGTCAAGCTTGGACCTATGTTGGGCAAGAGTGGATGCAAAAGATAAACATCCAAAGACCTTCAATCCCATGAGGTTAGGTGGCTTGTTGTGTAAGAGTTCATAAGGGGACTTATCTTGAAGAATGTAACTTGGGAACCTGTTTATGAGGTAAGTGGCATGTTGCACTGCATAGGTCCAGAATGATTTTGGTAACTTGGATTGAAAGATAAGAATTCTAATGACATTTAGGAGGTGTCTATGCTTCCTTTCTACTACTGAGTTTTTTTTAGGAGTTCCTACACAAGAGGTTTGGTGAAGTATGCCATTGGAACTATAGAAGGTTGGCATATTGAACTCACTTCCATTATCACTCCTTATGGCTTTAATCATTCTGCCAAATTGTGTTTGAATCAGCTTGATGAAATTTTGAACTATTGTCATTGCCTCAGACTTGGTCCTCATGATGTAGAGCCAAGTGTGCCTAGTGTGGTCATCCATAATGGTAAGAAAGTACCTATGGCCATGTATAGAGGTGTGTGAAATGGGCCCCCATATATCCATGTGGACTAAATCACAGGCATGCTGAGTTCTATTCATACAGTTAGGAAAGGGAAGTCTAGTTTGTTTTCCTAAATGACAGTAATCACATACATTTCTAGAATCAAACTTAACATGAGAACATGATTTGCATATTGAACTCAAAAGTATTTGCAGAGGGATGTCCCAATCTGAAGTGCCATAGGTCAAAGAATGAAATGGTTTCTGATCTATTTACATTGTGAATCCTACATATTTTATCTCTAAAACTTCTTTTAAGCATGTACAATCCATTTCTCACTTCAGCATGCCCAATCATCCTCAAGGTAATTATATCCTGAATAGAACAATTGGAGATGTCAAAGATTAGTTTGTAGTGCAAGGAGTTAGTTAGCTTATGAATGGAAATCAAGTTGAAATTAAACTCTGGCACATAGAGTACATTATGCAGTATCAATGAGTCGGTAAGATTTACTGTCCCTGATATCTTTGCCAACACTGTGTTGCCATATGGCCGGCCAATGGTGATTGGCTTAATGTTATGGTTAATATAAAAAATGGACAGGTCAGGGTACACATGATCTGTGGCCCCTGTGTCCATTATCCAGTATATGTTGTTACCTGATTGAGGATGTTCATCCTTGTCTTTGTTACCTTGTTGTGCATTGGTGGGATCCACTGTGAGTTGATTTACACTGTGATCTCCATTTGACTTGTTGATGCTCTTGAGTAAGGTTGCCAATTGCTCATATTGCTCAACACCAAAGTGGAATTTGCTTCCTTCGACATTGTATAGAAGTGCCTCTGGCTCAACATCCTTCTTATGTGCAAGTTCAGCACCAGTTGTGTTGACTGATCCCACTTCTTGCCTTGTTCTTGATTGTTGAGGATTTGGTGGGAATCCATGCTTGAAATAACATGTATCTATGGTGTGTCTCTCTCTGCCACAGAAGGTGCAGACCTTGATTCCATTGCCCATTTGATAGTTGAATCCTCTACTTGTGCTTCTTCCTCTGCTTTGCATATAGCCATTTCTTTGTCCACTTTGTCTTGTCCTCCATTGAGGTGCATTATCATACATGTTTGTTGATCTCTCATTCGTGAAATTTATGAGAGCCTTTGGTGATTTCTCAGTTATCTGTCCTTCTTGTTGGATTAATACAGAGAAGGCTTTATTCATCTGAGGTAGTGGTTCCATGAGCAAGATTTGAGTCTTTGTTGTGTTGAATTCATCATTTAACCCTTTTAGGAAACAAATCACATACTCATTCTCCCTTTGATCCTTTATCATCTTGATCATTCCACAATTACATCTTACTATGCAAGTGCAGGTGGGTATTGGCCTCAATGATTCAAGATCCTCCCATAAAGTTTTCATTTCAGTGAAGTAGTTGGAGATTGTTCTATCACCTTGCCTCATGGAGTGTAGCTCCTTGAGCAAGTCTGAAGTTCTGAAATAATCTCCCTTGGAGAATTTGTCCTTGAGGTCAACCCATAGATCTCGAGCATTGCCAATGTACACAATGCTTTGTGCAATTGGTTGGGAGATGCTTCTTGTTATCCATGAGACAACCATGTTGTTGCACCTCTCTCATATGTCATATTCTGGTGTGGATGGGCTTGCTGCACTGATTGTCCCATTCACAAATTTAAATTTATTCTTTGAGGATAATGTTCTTCTCATAGCTCTGCTCCATGAGTGATAGTTGCTCCCATCTAGAGGTGGTGTTGTTAGGATTGCCCCTGGATTTTCTCCTGGATGGAGATAGTAGGGTTTGTGTTGAATGTCATTGTTGGTTATGCTCAATTGCAGATCTTGATCTAGTGTTGTGTTCAGTGCTTGTGCCATTGCTAATCTTGCCTTTTCTTGAATGTGTGATTGAACTATTTCTTGAATTCTTGGTCAGGGTTCTTGACCAGATGGCAAGCCTTTTGCTGATTTTTGGTCAGATTTCTTGACCAAGAGTTGTTTAAAGAGAGGGATGCGCAATCATAGCTCTTGATACCATAGTGCTTGAGTATTCTGAATAATACCTCTCATTTTATTGATTAATTTGGAGTCATAATGCTCATTTTATACTTATACAAACTATTGCTTATGATGCAAGCTATCCCAATGATTCATAACAAACTTAACTAATTAATCTTTGTTCATTCCCTTAATACCCCAATAATATTAACTAACAATTAGGCCTAAAACTGAATTATATTGGATTACATAAAAGCTTAACCAAAAACATCATAAGAAGCCAAGGTTGGCTAATCTGGTTTATGCACCATGTCATTCCTCGCCTGGGCCATGCTCTGTCTTGCTTGGTCTGTACCTTGCCTTGCCTGGCCTGTGCCTTGTCTTACCTGGCATGTGCCCTACCTTGCCTGGCTCGTGCCCTACCTTGCTTGGTCTGTGCCCTGCCTTGCCTGATCTTCCTGATGCATCAAGGCCTTGTCTTCCTGATGCATCAAGGCCTTGTCTCTATGGTCAAGCCCATGTGCTACATTGTGCTTGTGCTTGTCTTGGTCAGTTTGTGGCGAAGTGTTGTTTTGTGTTGGTTGCTTGAGCACCAAGGGAGCATGTGATTCATGCTTATTGTTCAATATAAGGGGTGATATGAAAGGTAATAATGTCTATACTTTTAATTATATATTTTTATAGGTTAATTAAATAAATCTTGAACGAAGTTATATAATTTTGCAGGCTTTTCAAATTCAAAACTAGACATCATTGGGTGTGGTACAATATTGAAAGATTTTGATGCTAGTAACATTGTTAATTTTGATTTGAGGTGACTTAAAATTAGTAATGGTTCGATCTAGGATTTTATTTTTTTATTTTATTTTTTAGGATCCAACTAGCCAAGGTAGTGCAATTGAAGAGAATGATGTCATTCATTGAAGATAATTTTGAAACTGCAGCCATGAATATAATTTAATGAATTTTCAGCCGTGAACTAATGGAAATGTTCTTCATTTGGTATCAGTCATTGATCGGACACAGCCTTGGTGCTTTTGGGGGTATGGAAGTTATCGCCACCGGTGTGAAAGCCATAACAGTAGGATGGATGCATCCATCAATCAATTTGTTTGTTTGCTTAATCTTTTTCAAGTGATAGGAAGGAGCTTTTGGTATTTGCAGATAAATTGTTATATTTGGTTCATGTATGTGTTTTATCCTTTTCTCTTTAGCTATTAGGAATAATATTTTTTGTCCAAAAAAAGTGTCAGTGTGGTTCATGTATTAGTATCGTGGTTAATCACAAAATTACATAATTATTAAATTTTTAACTTGAATATATATTTTTTCAACAAATTATAAGTGTGACACATTGAGTAATACCGTTTTTTTGAATCTTCATTGATCTTGCAATAAATGTTTCTCAAATTATTTGAATTTGTATATAGTAATACACCATATTAGGGTTGCAAATAATAGGTAACTAATGTGAGGTTTGAGCTTTGTTTTTTTATGTACTATCAATAATATTCTTTTACATGAGAGGAACTAATTTTTTCTAAGATTTTTGGTTGCTCCTTCCAATGTCTTGTCACTCCTAAGAATCAAACTCTTATTATTTTGTCACTTCCAACAATGCACTAAAACTTCCACACAAGTATTTTATAGGAAGTATTCATAAAAGTTGCTTCAAAAATTGGCATTTCAAAACACTACACACATGTTTAATGCAGTTCATCAACTCCAGGACTAATAGGTTAAAAAACAATACTACATATCTTAACTATTTGTTCTATAAAAATTGAATGCTTTGAATTAATGAATAGATACAATTACTAGATTTTCATAAAATAAATTGTTAAAACGTGAAATATGTTTTTAGCTTAGTCATGCAGTAAGTGAAACTCCTCCATTTCGATAGAATCATTTAAGTAAAAACGTTTATTTTTCCATTGAAAATAAGCACTATGTCACTAATGAAATCTGCATCCAATTTTTTCTCCTCCAACATTAACAATGTTTTAAACACAACATAATACACTTAGAAAAAACCAAATTAATATTTGTTCGAAACTCAATTTATTATTTAGCTAGATAAAGTTGACCCTCAATTTATTATTTAGCTAGATAAAGTTGACCCATGCAAAAAATAAGTTGAACTTGAATTAAGAATTAAATTTATTAAACAATCAAACTAAATTGAAATTATATATAGTTAAACTTATATAAATTTATATGTTTATATAATAAATGTTATACATATTAAAATTTTCATAAAATGATTTAAAAGTTTCATTTATCTTCATATATATATATATATATATATAGATATAGACATATATGTATGTATACCAATTATCATTGAATTGATGCAAGGTTAATTTAATCAATTTTGAATTGAAAAATAATTCACATTAAACTCATATCCAAATTCAACTTAAATAAATCCTTAATATGTTGAGTTTGACTCATTTCTACCCTTACATGAATACAAGATTAATAAAGTAAAACTCCATATGATTGCAAAACAAGGAAAGTAATTCAAATCATATTTTGATTAGAGAATGTGAATGACTTTTATAGAATAAGCCTTAAAATTTATAGTATAAAAATAAAGATATACCTTCTAGTTTTTTATCCTAAGACACATTTAGAAGATTTCTTCCTCACTTTATATTTTCTATGTAGTATTTATTTTTTATTGTCTATGTTTAAAAAAAATATCTCTAATTTTTTTTGTCACTAATAGTATCAATTAATGAGTGATATTAACCGAGGATAAGATTGTAATCATATTTGTGAAATAATCAAGAAAATAAAATGTTATTGATAAAATGTGTTACACTATAAATTAATAAATATTAGATTAGATTCCTACAATAATTAATCTTTGTTGTAAGAAGAACTAATACTAGTTTACTTTAAATAAAAATAAAAGAAAATCTCCCCCAAAATTTTCTTTTGATTACTCACATAATCAATAAGCAACATAAATCTGTTTATGTTTTGATCGGTAGAGATAAGTTAAAAAGGTATAGAGAAAAAAGATAGAATTTTGTCATTTCTCTCATTTGGTGCAAGAGATAAATAAAGAGAATAGAGAAAAAAATGTATGAGTCCTACCCAAAAACTTATATTCTATCTTGTAAGAAGAAAATGAACATTAATTGTATTGTCTTTTATCTTCACAAGTTTGTCCTACGTAATGTATATTTACATTTTTTCTAACTTTGAGATTTCGTAAGACCTGAGATAAAATATTATTATGTTTTTTCTTTTCGTAAGACCTGAGATAAAAACACAACAACATTCGTTGAAATCTTAATATAAGAAGCTTACTATTTTTTTATCTCTTTGTATCTCTAAGGGTGCTAATGAGTATTTGGACATCATAGGTAGCTACATGTAATATTTGTAATGAGTTGGGTTTGGTTTATATTTTTAGACCCACTAATAATTATGATTGGTGCTTTGAGACCTAGTAATAGGTGAGTCTTGATTGGGTAATTGGGTACCGGGAGTTGTGGATATTCAGACTCATAATTCATTCCTATATTTAAAAAGGATAAACTTATTCACAACTCGTTAAAATACATAAAAATTAAATTCATTTATTAAAGCTTATGGATTCAAACATATATGATCCGATATATAATTTTAATAATGGATAAATTCAAATTCTTCCATTGTATTAAATGAATTTCATGATTATACTCATTTGGATGAATATTAAATTCATCGAAACAAAAAAAACAAACATTGTCTATTGTTTTTCAATTTCCTTAACTACCTCAACTCTTACTTTCTCGCTGAGATAATTCTAAGATCAATGATGAGATATGTGAATATAGTGTGATTAATAATAAATTTTTTACTTAAATATATAACATATCTAAATATCTATTAAAAAATTTACACATAAAACATCAAATAAACATTCTTATAGTGTGTTACAAAAATGATATTTATCAAAAGTTTTCAAATCACTTTTTAAATAGTTGATTTTCACAAAAATTAAAAAGCACTTTTTAAAAGTGCTTTTCTTTAAAATTGTTTTTTTTTATAAAAAAATGATTTTCTTTCAAAAAGTGTTTTTAAAAAACATGTTTTCTAAATAGTGATTTTAAAAGAAAAATGATATTTAAACAATGATTTTTTAAGTAGGTTTCTCAAATGCTTTATTGAAATTGTGGATTTTAAAATGGATGCTTTTTTAAAGTACTTTTAGTTTTAATTAAAAAACAAATGGATTCAATATTCTACCATTGAATTTATTAAAATAGAATAATTGATTAATTAAAATGCATTTGTTAAGTTTGAATATTGAACATGAATGAATTGGATTTTTTAAAATATATTCTAATAAAATTATATGGATTAACCGATGCTTTTATATTCATCTACTAGAATACAAATTCATTGAATTGTTACTTTCACCTAAATCCATGTATATTCATGTGTAGCAACATAACTTTAATAAATTGTGATGTTATATTTTTTTAATACATATTTGTAGTATAATACTAATCCATAGATATAATATTATGTTGTTAAGAAGTGATCTCATGTGTTGTTTGAATAAAAGTTGTATAATATGTAAATTATGTTTTATAATTCTCTTTTCTTTTTTAATTGTGTGAATAACATATAAAATTATAAGAATGAATATACAATTACATAAATTATTTATAATTATTTTAAATATTCTTTGAATTTCTAGACACCAACCAGTTACACAAGAACCCACAACTACCAAATCCAACAAATATCCACACGGGTCGAGACCTAAAAACAAATCAATAAGACATGACTAAATTGTGCATTATCCAAACCCATTAAAACTCATTCACCTCCCTATGTATCACACACCACTTGTTTCTCTCCTTCCATAATCACACTTTGCCTTGCATTATTGGCCACCTACTACCACCCTCTCCTCCGCCAATAAATATAATCAATAAGCAACATAAATTCCATCGACCACGTGTAATAATTAAAAATAAAAATCTCCCCCTAAAATTTTCCATTTAATAAATAACCCTCCTACATTTTCTTTTGATTACTCACAAAAACAATGAGCAACATACTAATAAAGAAACGATATACTCCTATATAGTCATATTAGATTATCACATAAAATTAATAGTTCAATTCTTCGTCGAGTAACATCTCATAACAACAAAAAAATAAAAGTAAATTACACTAATATTTTTTGAGTTTTAGTAAAATTACACAAAATACTCATCCATTTTTTACACCTATAAAAACCTAATGATTTTTTTACATACATTACACTCACTACTTCCGTATGAGATGAGAAATAAGTGTGATATTTTAAACAAAAGAAATGATAAGTATAATTAAATTAAACAAATATAATATATTGTAGAAATAAGTCCAAATTGAATATGAGTCAATACATTTCATTATTTTTAGTTTATTATAAGATACATCAATAATTCTAAAGAGATGTTGCTTAAATCATTCTTATACTATATTGTAACAAACATAAAATAATGAAAATGTATTGACTAATATATTATTTATACTTATTTCCATAATATACCATATTTTATTTAACTTAATTATCTTTGTCATATTTTTTATTTAAAAAATCACATTTATTTCTTACTTCACACAGATAATCAATGTACAGTATGTATAAGAATTATAAGTTTTTTATAAATATAAAAAATAAAAAGATAATTTGTATAATTTACTTAAAGCTTCCTACTATAATTTATCAATAAGCAATATTAATTCGTTTTATTGCTCCTCCGGCATGTAGGTCACCCTTTTCTTTACTTCGACATTTCCTAAGACCTAAGATAAAAACATTGTTATTATGCTTTTTCTCCCCTTTCATATTAAAAACACAACAGCATTAGCTGAACACTTAAAATAAGAAGCTTACTGTTTTCTCTTCTCTCTCTCTCTCTGAAAATCCCACACCACTTATTTCTCTCCTTCCAAAATCACACTTCGCATTCTCCGCCACCTACCACCACCGTATCCTCCGCCGTAACAATGCAAACCCTAAACTCCCCAACCCTCCACTTCTCCCCCCTAGACCCATTCCTCACCAAATCACCCAATGCCACCGCCAAACCCAGACGCGTCTCCTTCATAACCGCCTCCGCAACCGTCACCCCCAAAGTCTCAGCCCCTCAGAGAGAGAAGGACCCGAAGAAGAGAGTTGTGGTAACGGGAATGGGTCTCGCTTCCGTATTCGGAAACAATGTAGATCAATACTATGAGAAGCTTCTTGCTGGTGAGAGTGGGGTTAGCCTCATAGACCGGTTCGATGCGTCGAAGTTCCCGACTCGGTTCGCTGGGCAGATCCGTGGGTTCAGTTCGGAGGGTTACATCGATGGGAAGAATGACCGGAGGCTCGATGATTGTCTCCGGTATTGCATTGTTGCGGGGAAGAAGGCGCTTGAAAGTGCTGACCTTGGTGCTGATAAACTTAACACGGTTTGTTTCTTGAATTTTTAGAAATTTTATTTGATTTTTGTTTTTACATGTTTTGGACTGTGCAGTTATCTGTTTAGATCTGAAGTTTCTGTTATTTATTTTTTAGGATTGTTTTTTTTTCAAACTTGTAAGAATGCTGTGTATGAATGTTTGTTGGTGTGAGTGACAAGGAGTTCGGTTGGTTTAGTTAAGCAAAATTTCAGATCAGTGTTTCACAATTGCGGCTGCAATATTGTGGTTACGAGTCTCAGTAACAGCATCACAGTCGCAATGTGTTAACCAACAAGGTGTTGGTCTAGTGGTGTAAGGCCCCACTAGATCCTCAGGATGACCAAAGGTCAAGTGTTCTATTCCTGGAAACGACACTTGTTGGGAGAGGTTGTCACACACCCCGAAAGAGATTAGTTCCTTACCCAAGAAGGGTGGGGGATACCCTTGATAGTCCCCAAAAAAATCGCAATGTGTTAAAGGCGACCACAATGTATTAACCCTGTCTGGATTTTGAATTGATTTTTTGTACTTGTATTGGCATTAAAACAGTACACTGAATAATCTTTTGTATGTATACTTGACTAACAGATTGCTGAATTTTGTTTTCTTTGCAGATTGACAAGCAACGGGCTGGTGTTCTTGTTGGGTCAGGCATGGGTGGTCTGACAGTATTTTCAGATGGAGTTAAGGCTCTAATTGAGAAAGGACATCGAAAAATAACACCCTTTTTCATTCCTTATGCCATCACTAATATGGGTTCAGCATTGCTCGGAATTGACCTTGGCTTCATGGGTCCAAATTATTCGATATCAACTGCATGTGCTACCTCCAATTATTGTTTTTATGCTGCAGCAAACCACATCCGTAGAGGAGAGGCTGATTTGATGCTAGCAGGTGGGACTGAAGCTGCCATCATTCCCATTGGGTTAGGTGGTTTTGTTGCATGCAGGGCCCTATCTCAGAGAAACGATGACCCGAAAACTGCTTCAAGGCCATGGGATAAGGACAGAGATGGCTTTGTAATGGGAGAAGGTTCTGGAGTACTGGTAAGGAAGCATTTAACTTGTCCTAACTGTTCAAAGAGAACTAAATTTTCATAACATTTTTATTATTCTGTTTTTTGATAATCACAAAGCTATTCCTTTGGGTGCTGATCACTTTAATTGACAATATAAAATTTAAATATTTGAATGAAAGAACTGAGTACTGTGGCTTTCTATTATTGTAAGGATTAATGGACTGAAGAAAAGAAAAAAATTTCTTGCTAAATTTAATGTTTCTAATCTGGCAATATCAGTTGAACTTGCAAATTCTACTGCATTTTCTATGTACACTACTTTTCTCCATCTAAACTTCACCTCCTATTAGTGTCTAAAAAACGACCATTTTGTTTAACTTGACAGGTGTTGGAGAGTCTAGAACATGCCATGAAGCGAGGCGTGCCTATTTTGGCGGAGTACTTGGGAGGTGCTGTTAACTGTGATGCCTATCACATGACCGATCCACGAGCTGATGGACTTGGTGTGTCTTCATGCATTAAGAGCACCCTTGAAGATGCTGGTGTGTCACCTGAGGAGGTACTGCTTTCTTCCTTATAACAGTCTTCTGATTTTGTTCCTATTTTTTCAGCTAAAAATTTTTGTTTGGTCTCTCTTCTTTCCTATTGGATCAATTAGTTACATGCCTCCTCCTCATGGATGTGATGATGTCTCTGCGATTTTCTTGTTTTACTTTTCTGTTAACTGGCACACACACTGGATATGTTAACAAAGTTGTTCTATTATGTGATATGATAGGGGATGGCATGTATAAATAATAGTAGTTAGACATCTTTTATATACTTTTTGTTGATACAACCTTGGGAGAACCACACCACAAAACTAACCATTGTAGTTGGAAGCCCAAGGCAATATAGTCCATAGCAAAATCCTATAATTCCGATATGGGATTCAAGTATCACGCTGCAGCCCCAGTACCAACGCAGGCTGGCTGTGTGCTAGTCCTTTGACCAGTATCAGGTAAACATTGCAATGCATGTGTCACTAATTATGCAACCGCTACGAATGTTGGGAGAAAACAATGCAAAACTCAGCCATTTTAGTTGGAGAGTCAACCATATAAACTCCAGACCCAAATCCCATACTTCGGATGAGGGAACTCAAGTCCCATACCTTGCAATTGGATCCTAAGTCCTAACATTTTCCATGTAGTAATAATTTGGAATTTTGGGCTAGGTCTCCGATATTTGGTATCTGTGGTTTTGATATGATGCGGCGAAGTTAGGCTATTATAGATATCTAATTATATAAAATAGGATGTTCATGATACATGGTAAGTGTGTATGGTTCTAGTCAATCGGTTTTGGGGTGCGGGATGATTTAGGGTGGTACCAACTACCAAGAAGTCATAATAAGTAGAGTAAAATACCATTTGGTTCCTGAAAGATGGGGTTGACATCAATGTGGCCCCAGAATGATAGATGACAACAATTAATTCCCTCAAAAATGGAAAAACCATCCCTTTGTCTTCGAAATGTGAGTTTAAAGGACTAAATTGATGTAGTTTCTAATTATTGTGGGATTAAATGATTGTCAACTTTATATGATTGAGCGTCTGAGTTGATATCATTATTCTATTATCGAGGCACTAAATTGATGTTGATTTCTTTGGAGTACTAAATTAGCATCACTCTCCATCATTCAAGAACTAAGTTGATATCACCTATCTTGTGGCTTATGTAAATTATTCTTCATACAAGTTGCCATTTCTTCATTCCAAGTAAGAGCTGCTTAAGCCACTTGTGGAAACTAAAGGAAAGTCAAATTGTAATGAGTTGGTGCATGTTCTGTTTGCCAGCTGTAGAAGTTAGTCTTAATGTTTCATTCATTTTTTACTTGTATTATATTGATTTGTGCAAGAGGGTGAGCCTCAGTGCAAGATGTTGTTTGCATTGTGACCTGGAGGTCATAAGTTCAAATCTTAGAAACAACCTCTTTGTCTGTGAGGGTCAGTACACATATCTACCCTCCCCAGTCCCTACTTGGTGGAAGCCTTGTGTACTAGGCCTACCTTTATTATTATATTGATTCATGCGTACCTAAATTAACATAGTGTAAACATATCAATTGGTACTTTTCAGGTCAACTACATTAATGCACATGCAACTTCCACCCTTGCTGGTGATTTGGCAGAGATTAATGCCATTAAGAAGGTTTTCAAAGACACTTCTGGCATCAAAATTAATGCCACCAAGGTATTATTATCCCACTCTTGCCTTTTATTTTTAGTGAAAGCTTTCTCTCTCTTCTCCTAGGTAATAGCTCGTTATGATAGTTGAATTCCCTGGCCATAAACTAATGGAAATGTTCTACATTTGGTATCAGTCTTTGATCGGACACAGCCTTGGTGCTTCCGGGGGTTTGGAAGCTATTGCCACTGTGAAAGCCATAACAACAGGATGGCTGCACCCATCCATCAATCAATTTGTAAGTTTATTTAATGTTTTTCAAGTGCTAGGAGCTTTTGGTATGAGCAGATAAATTGTGATATTTGGTACATGACAGTATTTTATCCCTTTCTCTTTAGCCATCTTAATAGATGGGCTCTTTCTTGGTCTGGCAATAAATGTTTCTGAAATTATTTGAAATTGTACTTAGTAATTTGAATGTTATCAATCAATTCCTGTGACAATTCATTGCAAGGAAGGATAGTGAGATTCATTTCACACGCATCATATTGCTACAATGGTTACATCATATTATGAAGTTGTCAACTTGTGCTGTTTTTTGTCATTGTAATTGAGGAGGACATAAGTGATGTTTGAGGTTTTAATCATGTCACCCATACAGATAGTTGTCAAAACTAAAAATAGAACATCCTTGAATTTCTTTGACAATCAAATAGGATGATTAAGTTTGATCTTCATGTTGCAATGCTTTTAATTTAAATATATTTTTGTCCTTGGTCCTGAGTGCAGAATCCAGAACCTGCAGTTGATTTTGACACGGTCCCAAATGTAAAGAAACAGCATGAAGTTAATGTTGGTAAGTTTCTAAATAATTCAACAACCTAGGTGTTTTTTCTTCCTTTTTTCACATGATAAAAGATCTTTGGAGAGATAATATTTTCTTTGTTTTATTTCAGCAATCTCAAATTCATTTGGATTTGGTGGACACAACTCTGTGGTGGCATTTTCTGCATTCAAGCCTTGATTTCCCAGCTTAAGAACATTGAAATCTAAAATAATTGAAATTTTCTGATAGTTCCTTTTGTTGAGTCCATGATTTATAAAAGCTGCAGGCCTTAGTTAATTTTGTGCTGATTTGAGTTCACGGTTACCTTTAAAGACCATTTTGTTGTAGAACATTTTTATCATAGTTGGAAAATTTTATGGTTTGGAGGTAATACAGTGGATAGAAAGTAACTTGACAGATATTTTTATCATTCTTCATTATTCTCAAGTAACGATATTCATATTATCAGGAATGGCTATATGCATTATATTCTGTACTTACACCTAATTTGTCAACCATTTTTTCCAACGTAATTATGATATAAATCAATAGCTTCAACAGCTATATTCATTTTTATGCATGATAAATTACTCCAAAGTTTCTTAGCTATTTGTACTTAAGTTTTAATCCATGTGCTCTTAATACATTCTGCAATTTTTCAGTCAAGTTTTCTTAGTTAAATAACTGTTATCATTAACTTTTAATATTTTTTTCTCCAAACAAGTCTTATTCGTGGTATTTTTCCACATTTACATGACTATTTAAAAAATCCAATTAAAATAGGACTTATTTTTTGGGTGAAAATATGACTTTTTTTATAATTAGCACAATTGACTTATATTTTGTTTAAAATACAGATCTTTATAACTTCAGATTTCAGCAGGCTCTTTGAAAATGGATTCTTCCAATCAAAGTTTTATGAATTTTTTTATGAGTACATTTACACTCCCTTTTTAATAATATTATATAAAACCATTTATATATATTTTAAACCTACTCAAATCATCAATAATTATATACATATATTACACTGATTATCCTGTTGGAAAAATAAGTATAATTTCTTATATAAAAAATGATAAAGAATGTAATTAAGTTAAACAAAATGTGTTATATTATGAAGACAAATCTAAATAGTATAATAGTCAATGTATATTCATTAATTTGGTTAGTTACAATATAGTATAAGAGCGATTTAAACACTTCCTTATAATTATTGGTGCAGTTTGTAACGAACCAAAAATAATGAATATATATTGATTTTTATATTATTTGACTTGCACGCACGATATACCATATTTTATTTGACTTAATTACAATCATCACCATTTTTTGTTTACGAAATTACACTTATCTCTTCTACAATATTAGTAGTGTAATGCATATAAATAATGACGGGTAGTTTGTGTAGATTTAAAAAAGTGAGAAATGACTTGTATAACTAAAACTCAGAGGATATCAATATAATTTATTCAAATTTTAAACGTCAGAAATTAGATAGGTAGTGAAACTTGGAAAATTAAGAACTAGCTACCTCACATGTCCAATTGGTCTCATTATCCAATGTTTTTGTACTACTGTATCCTCTCACCTTTTGTTCGAAGTGTGATTGACTCTCAGAACAAATGTCACTCATAGGAATCGAATTAATGATCTTTTGATTATTCTGAGAATTTAGCAGGACATTATACCACTAGACTAATATCTTGTTGGTATTATCCTATGCTTTAGAACTATAAGCTCGATCAAACCTTGTTTTAACTATTGGGAACCCTCTTGTTTAGCTTCAAGGAGATCAGGAGGACTCATTCATAAATGTGTTGCCTTTGCAGGATTGATATCTTTATTCAACTTGAAAAGAAGCTGAACAAAGAAGTTTGGATTTTTTTAAAAGAGTTTTGGATCATTAAATTGTTCATAGTTGTCTGTGAATAAGAATATGAACTTACCCCTTATAACTTTGTATAAAAGTAAAATCAAGTAAAAAAATCTCAATCGAACTTAAGTGAACACATCGTACACTTTTTATTTGAAGTCATCTACACCTTTTTATTTGAACACATCAATACAACAATTGCATAATGTTAGTTTTAAGCCAACACATCAACACTTTACTAAGATTTAGAAATAATCCCTAATTTTTAACTAGACATATTCCCAATAGAAACATATTCATGTTCGAGTTCGGTATAACTACTATGAATCACAAAATTATTATATATGTAAACCCTATTTTATATTATATAATGATAACAATTACAATTAGTAGAATATTAACTACTATTTTATCATGAGAAAAATATATATATATATATAATTCACAATTTATTTTCAATATCATTAACTTTTATATAAAAATAATTCAAATGAATAATAAATAATATACAAATTGTATATAATTTTTTATATTGCTAGTGTATATACTCTTTTTTATATAAAGAGTCTTATAAAAAATATAACCCAAAGTATTAATGGACAGGAAAGGGAAAAAAAAGTAGGATATCTAGAGCGTGAACCGGATTCGAACCGGACCAATCATTTTCCCGCCTTAACGCAATCACGAGCCTCCATTTCCCGCCAAACCTAAACCCTATTAGCATTGAAAAAAAGGAACCACTTCTCAGTTTCTCATTTTCTCAATTTCTCAATTTCTCAATTTCTCAATTTCTCATCCGAAAATGGACGTGAGCGAAGAAGTCAGAGCAGCTCACAAGCGAGAATTCGCCGATTTCTTAGACCAAGATGTATGAACTTTCTTCATTTTCTCTTCTCTTTGTTATCTTTTATTGTTGTGTTGAAACGACGATTTCATTTTGCGTTTCAATGTATCTCAGGTCGGAAAAGGCATATACATGGACGAAATCAAAGCCCTCATCAACCACAAGCGCCACCGTCTCATTATCAACATCTCCGATCTTCACTCCTTCCGCGACCTCGGCAACAGGTTCTTCCGATTAACCCTAATTCCACACCAGTAATTCCATTTTAATTATTTTGTTTTTATTTTTTTAATATTATATAACCATTTTTATGTGTGTGTGATGTTTTAGGATTTTGAGGAATCCGAGTGAGTACATGCAATCGTTCTGTGATGCGGTTACTGATGCAACTCGCGCGATTGATCCGAAATATTTGAAAGAAGGGGAACAAGTGCTTGTTGGATTTGAAGGCCCTTTTGTTTCTCGTCGTGTCACGCCGAGGGATCTTCTCTCTGAATTCATTGGTTCTATGGTCTGTGTTGAGGGAATTATCACCAAATGTAAACAACTTCTCCTCCTTTTATTTTATTTTATTTTATTTTATTTGTGTATGTAGTTTAGGTGGTTAACTCGTTAAGAAGGACTTGGGTGGAAATACATCATCTACAATAGTATATTATGACCCTGGTTGATCCTTGTCGTCTACTCACTTAGTTGTAAAAGGCTTGGTTATTATTATTATTTATTATGTGATTGAATACAAGTTGTTTTCCATGTGATGAAAGTGCTAAAATGATTGTGATTTTGATTCCTAAGATGGTTCTGGAACTTTTATAAAATAACATACAACTTTTTCATTTTTTAATCTTTAATCCAATTGCTTGTTGGTAAAGGTTACAAGGTTATTTTGTAGCTTTGAGAATGTTTTATTTTGTGCGTTAATTGCTCTGAAATTTGTGGGGCAATCTGGGTTATTTGGTTCAAGGAATTAAGCTTTACCACCCTGGGCAATTTGGGTTATCTGGGAGCCTCTGGGCTGCCTTTTTTTAATGTCAGTTGTGTTTATTATAATTTGAATTGGTCCTTGAGAGGCATATTATGTAGTATGTTCAATGATTATGACAATGTGAAGATCATTTCCCCACATAAGTCTAATGCATTTTCTTGGTGTTGCAAGTAGTAACTTAGCCTTTAGTTTTTCCTCTAATATAATTTATTCTTTATTTTATATTTGATAATGAATAAATCCTTGAGATAACAATTATTAATTTTGGAAAACAAAGCATCCCTTCAATCCTGCAGAAACCTAACCTGCTAATTTATTGATAGGTTCTCTGGTAAGGCCAAAGGTTGTCAAAAGTGTTCATTTCTGCCCAACAACGGGAAACTTCACTACTCGAGAATATCGAGATATAACATCCAATTTGGGTTTGCCCACAGGGTCGGTTTATCCTACAAGGGTAATCACAAGTTCTTTAATGTGTAACATTATAAATTTATAATATAATTACCAGAGAGAAGAATTTACTGTTTAAGTGTCTGTTGTAGGATGAAACTGGCAACTTACTTGTGACAGAGTATGGATTGTGCAAATATAAAGATCATCAAACCTTGTCCATGCAAGAAGTTCCTGAGAACTCTGCTCCTGGCCAGCTCCCAAGAACAGTGGATGTCATAGTAGAAGATGATCTTGTTGATTCCTGCAAGCCTGGAGATCGCGTTGCTATTGTGGGGATATATAAGGCTCTTCCAGGGAAAAGCAAAGGCAGTGTGAACGGTGTATTCAGGTAGCCTACAGAAAATATACTGATATTCTAATGACTTTCCCTTTTTTTCTTTCTTGAACACAAACTTGATTGATTGATATGCATGCAGGACTGTGCTCATAGCCAACAATGTTTCTCTTCTCAACAAAGAGGCTAACACACCAATCTACAGCCCTGAAGACCTGAAAAACATAAAAAAGATAGCTGAAAGAAATGATACATTTGACCTACTTGGTAATTCACTTGCACCTTCTATATATGGGCATACTTGGATAAAGAAAGCAGTTGTTTTATTGATGCTTAGCGGAGTGGAAAAGAACTTGAAGAATGGAACTCACTTGCGAGGGTTAGTTATTTTTCTTGATCTCCTTCTGTTACTGGCAGATTGTAATATAAGTTCAAGTTCAACACCTTTACCATGGAACTTATAATGCTGGTCCATCTTTCTTCTTTTAGTGACATTAACATGATGATGGTTGGTGATCCCTCTGTTGCGAAGTCTCAACTCTTAAGGGCAATTATGAATATTGCTCCCTTGGCCATATCAACTACAGGTCGGGGTTCTTCCGGGGTTGGTTTGACAGCAGCAGTTACTTCAGATCAAGAAACAGGTAAAACATTTTTCATGGGCTGTACAGAATTCTAGAGTTAATTTTGTTTTTCAAGAACATATGTAATTGCTTTCTACCAGGGGAACGAAGGCTAGAAGCTGGGGCAATGGTTCTTGCTGACAGAGGTGTTGTCTGCATTGATGAATTTGACAAAATGAATGATCAAGATCGTGTTGCTATACATGAAGTTATGGAACAGCAGACCGTAACTATAGCCAAAGCTGGTATCCATGCATCACTTAATGCTCGATGCAGTGTGGTAGCTGCTGCAAACCCCATATATGGAACTGTAAGTGGCATTTCATCAGTAATTTGCTGTGCAGTTTAACCTACAAATAGTTGCTTTTATTCATTTGAAATTTCAATATCTTTTTAACATGACTGTTTGGTTTCTTCTGTGTGATTCTACAGTATGATCGTTCACTGACCCCAACCAAAAATATTGGCCTACCTGACTCCTTGCTTTCTCGGTTTGATCTATTGTTTATTGTGTTGGATCAAATGGATCCTGATATTGATCGTAGAATATCAGAGCATGTCTTGCGGATGCATCGATTTATCTCTACCACTGATGGAGGTATTGTAGCATTTTTCAAATCCTTCAGTCATGATTATACTGGAGTTTTTTAATTCATTTTAAGTTACCAATATAGGTGATGCAACACTTGATGGGAGCTCAGGATATGGAAGAGAAGATGAAGCTGAGACTGAATCATCTGTCTTTGTCAAATATAACAGAATGCTACATGGGAAACAGAAAAAGAAAAGGAATCAGAAAGATGATAATACGCTTACAATCAAGTTTCTTAAAAAGTATATTCATTATGCTAAGCATAGGATTCAACCTGAACTGACTGATGAGGTGACATGCCTTTCCTGTTACTAATAGCAATGCATTTTATTATTGATCTATAGTGATTTCTCTTTAACATTCTACAGTTTTATTTTCTTTTTTGTTATTTTGTCTGCTATATTGATGTTGCAATCTCCAAAGCTGAATGGTTCTTCTTAGTCTGATTCTTTCAATGGTTATGTTTAATCAACATTATATTGGATTGTGTTGTAGCTCTAACACCAATAAATTTTGTACACAGGCATCTGACCGCATTGCCACAGCATATGCTGAGCTCAGAAATGCTGGCTCAAATGCAAAGGTTAGCATTGATCCATTAACAGTTATACTGAAAGCATATCAGTCATTGTACAAAATGGTTTGAGATTTTATTGACATCTTCATGGATTTATGCAGACTGGAGGAACACTGCCTATAACTGCCAGAACTTTAGAAACCATAATACGTCTCTCAACTGCTCATGCCAAATTGAAGTTGAGCAGAAAGGTACTGGACTTGGCCTATATTAGTTCACTCTTTTTAATATTTATAATGAGATACATGTCCCTTTTGAAAATATGTGTTGAGGCCATGTCAAATAAACGTATATCTTTATTTTAGTGTTATGTTTTAGTTACCCCTTTAAAATTGCTCAATTAATTTTGCAACTGAACTGAAATTTTGCCACTCTTTTGGGTTGTTTAGCTGTTAGATATTAGGAGTAAGATGTTCCCTTCAGCCAGAAGTAATGTTGGCATTTGTACACCAAATAGCAAAAATAACTTAGATAAACATACAATTTACCTAAAACATGCGTTTAGCATGCATTTCACAGAATTTTACACTAATTACTCAAGCATGTGCTTACCATCCTCATTAACTACATGCCTTTCCTATTACTATTTATACTCTGCTTTTAAGTTGTAACTGATGGTAACTCACCAGCTTGTGTTTAAGATGATGATAGTGTTCACTAGACTACCTGATTGAGTCTTCACCTGTCTGGCAGGTTTTAAAATCTGATGTTGAAGCTGCTTTGAAGGTTCTTAATTTTGCAATATATCACCAAGAACTAACAGATATGGAGGAGCGTGAGAGGAACAGGGCTGAGCAACATCCTGGTGAAAATGATGGTCCTGGCCGTGGTCCTAGAAATGAAACAGGGTTAAGTGATAATCTATGCTCTCTGAGGATGCTAAATATACTGACCAACGGCATTTTATAAACTTGAATACTATATTTTGCTTATAGGGAAATTTTGTTTATTTTCATATTCTATGCCAGAAACTACATTAGTAAATTAGTAACCATGAGTCCTTTCATGTTACCACACAATATAGAGGGTATTGATGCATGTATTTCTTTTTTTCTAGGCCAACACCAGATTTCATGGAAGTAGATGATTCCACAGCAGCAGCAGCAGCTGAAACTGCTTCCATTCTCACTCCTGGAAGGTATCAACTGCCAATCACTAGCCTCCATTTTTGTTTTCTTATTTCTACCATTGTTCTAATTGTTACTGATGTGAAATATTGAGTGCAGAATTGAAGCATTTAATGCTGTATTTGGTCAGCATATGCGTGCCAACCGATTGGATCTCATATCCATTGCTGACATAGAGAATGTTGTGAACCAAGGGGCAGATTCCAGTTACAGCTCAGCAGATATATTAGTCCTATTACAGGTACAATCTTCTGAAGAACTAACCTATGTTGCCATCTTTTCAGCATGAACTTCAATAATAGTGTCTTTTGTCTTATTGGATATTTCAGAAGTTGCAAGATGACAATAGAGTGATGATAGTTGATGGGATGGTGCATATGATAACATAGAATGCAAGATGGGTGAACAATCACTTGAACAAAAGAGTTAGGCAGGTATGCAATCTTGCAAATTGTCGATAATTTTATTTTTCATTGCTGAGGTGTATCTCTTTATAATTCACTTGTGGAAGAAACATCTAATTCTCACTCCAAATCTAGAGCAAAATTGGGGAACGATTAAGGCTTTTTTAATTTATTTATGTGCACCTAAAGTCTCTGCTTCTATATTTGGTAGAAGATAATTTTCATTTTAACAAACTATAACGAATTTCAGGGAGTGGAATTTGCTGCTAGCCCTGTACCCAGTCTACACCAGAGGGAGACGTTAGAAGTATTTTCACTTTCTTGAATTTACCTATTTACTAGTTTGCATGTAAGCTGCTCTTGGCTAATGCCTTTCAACAAATTTAACTTGTGCGATTGTGTTGCTTATTCTTGACAAATTCTGGTCATAGGAAACTTTAACCCCCTAGTTTTATTAGTCCTGTCCACATGTTGATTTCATTTTTATTTTTAGTGCTGATGTTGTGAAGTATTTATGTGTAGACAACCCTTCTATGAATGAACTTTATTTCCTTCACTTTTTCAATTTTCTTGCCACTTACTAATACCAATGTTCATGGGACGAAGGGTTGATTTTGGCATGTTTGGTCCTGGACCCGACCTGACCATGGTTACGATATATGAGATCCAATGAGTCTTACACTACTAGGCTACTGTGTTTGGTTAACAAAATATGGGGTGTTTAATTACTAGGTTCAAATTTCAGTAATGCCAATTTCAAGTCCTGGCTATAGTGCTGGTAATCGAATAACTAATGTATAAACATATACCATTATTTTGTAGAAACGTTTAATCCAACTGTACTCCAGGAAAAAGATAAGGGTATAAAAATTTAAGGCACAATGCGATGACTTGTGTCTGCATAAAATGTAACAGTCAACCTGTGACTAATTAATTAGTGAAACTCAACATTATCTGGAAATAACTGCTCAGAATGAGTGAAAAAGAGTACATGACATGTTTTGACCTTACTGAAACTCTAGATGCCCATAACATGTCATGCTGAAAACTTGCAACAGGTTGCACAAAGTAGTGATTTTCTTTGTACCATTCATATTGCATTAAATAGTGCAGCGGCCGGTGGAGGTTTTACTTATTTAACTGAAATCCTGGTTAGATTTTGTTCCACAAATTTAAACAGTAAGGAATCCCTGGTCAGTTGTCAAAGTACATTCAATCAACAAAGTTTAGCAAGAACGAGAAATATATAGAAACTTTCTTATCCTTATCATAGGCTATACAAGATGATATATTGAATTAGTGCATATCCTCTTTATTATTGGAGAAGATGGTGACATATGACACTAATTTTTTAAGAATCCAAGTTTTTATTTATTTTAAAATTAAATAATGTAAAATTTTGTATTGTTTTCCCCATAGTCCAATAATCTCAATTCATATTCA
This sequence comes from Lupinus angustifolius, assembly GCF_001865875.1. Taxonomy (NCBI): domain Eukaryota; kingdom Viridiplantae; phylum Streptophyta; class Magnoliopsida; order Fabales; family Fabaceae; genus Lupinus; species Lupinus angustifolius. Next base: position 7,805,871 of record NC_032020.1, read on the forward strand.
AGGCCAACCCAATCTTGATGAGAAACAATAGAACTAGGTGGAAGGAAAATAATAATGGAGCTTCATAAATACCGACTAATTGACCTTACCACTTCAATAAAATATAATTTTTAATTTTTTTATATCATTGAAAACTAAATTATTTATTTTATTCACAAAAGGGAGTAAACACATTCCTTTTTAAATGATGAAATATTAATTACCATGAATTCTTTGTGGAAACAGGTTAGATATTGGTTTAAATAGGTCTGAACTGTTTAACATATTACAACTCAAGTCTTACCTATTTATTTTTTTAAGTTTTTTCAGCCAAAGTTTGATATGTTTAAAAATGTAGCATGACTTATTAGCATATTTAAAAATTCAGTATAATCTAAGATATTTAAATAGGTTAATAGACTGTTAAGTAGACTAATAGGTGTACATTTAAAGGAACCATGTCCCACTTTGTGTACCATTCCATGTACCATCAACTCTGATTGGTTGAAAAAAATTAATTATAATTATTAAATATTTTTTTGACCAATCACATCTCCTGACACATGGAGTGACACAAAGCTGTGGGACAGCAGATATGTTCCCACATTTAAATATGTCAGTCTTAATTGACAAATCTAACATCCTAATTTTCCAATGTCAAATTACCTATAAGATTTATATATATTATATAAAATAATTAATATAAATATAAAACAAAATTATATAGGCCAATCTGTTAGGCTTTTTAGGAAGTACGTGTCTAACCTATTTTGGTTAAATAAGATTATAGAGAAGTCTAAGTCTCACATAATTACTAAAAATATTTGGCGTAACCTATTATAAGTCAGATACTAAGTCTCTGATTGATAGTATAACCTATTTCCATCCTTAGATGAAATGTTTTCATTTTTTTCTTCATATTTGACATGTTTGCTTTTAAGTGTAACATAATTACTTTTTTTATTTTTCAATAAACATTGAATCACATTAAATCTTATTTCTTTTAAAAAATATTATTACAATATTGAAAAGTCAACATGTGTAAGGGGATACCCTAGCCAGTAAAAAAAAGTAATAATGATAATTGTATCTCATAATAATGAAGAAAAAATAATAAATAAATAAAAAATTAAATTTTTTAATTGATATATATGTTTTCGTTGACATAAAACAATATATGAAATATAATTTAGGTGAAAAAATCTTTCTTTTGGTTATCACATTTTCTTATATATATATTGGGGCAAAGCATTCCAAGGAAACATTATTTGATCTCAAGGCATCACTTATCATTCCTAGACTACTTTTGTGGAGTTTTCCTCTGAAGACACGAGGTATTTTTTTTAATATATAGATATACACAAAATTATTTTATGTTCCAACGATTTTCTAGGTATTTTGTTGATGTTGTTAAACTCGGTCTCACCTAAAAGATATGCTTAGAAGTTTATTTTGATCATATCATATTGATCTTCTTATCAAATTATATACAGTTCATACTATTTTCTAGATTTCTGACTAGGAATTTGAGTTCAAATCTGGAAAACAATCTTTTACCTTGTGGGGTAAAGCTTTGTGTTTATGTTCTCCTTTAACGTCATTAATTAGAAGTATCGTGCATCAAACCACCATTTGTTTAAATGTTTATGAATTTTAAAAAGAAAATCCCAATCCCAATTCAAGGTAAAAGAGTAAAGTACCCTAGCTAGCCGATCTTTTCTGTTGATTGTGATAGGTGTTCTTAATTCTCATATTTCAACAACTCTCCAAGCATCAGTTTTCCTAATTACAAGTAAGAGGCATACTCGATCTAAAGTTCAATTTCAAATTTTGACCAAACTTTCTTTCTCTTAATTTTTTTAATCCACATTTTATTACTATTAATTATTGTATCTCCTTTTAAATTGTTATTTTCCATCTTTGGTTTGACACGTCAATTTGATATAACTTTAATATTTCCATTTTCCTTTTTTAAAGGTGATCTGATGGAGAATGATTTAAATAGGAATGTGTCAAGAATTCAAGATGAAATCATACCCAGAAGGAACATTTATCTTGGTTTGCATCTTGAAATTCTTTATGCCAAAGACATCGACAACCCTAACATTCACTCCTATGTTTTCAACAGGGAACATCGTTTAGCTGTTTGGGTTGATCCTAATGAAAATTTTTCTACTATTCCAATTGAGGGTTTATTGAACCCTGTATGGAATGCAACTGGTGTTATATTGTTGAAGAATTTTCCTAAATATCATGCTTTCCTCAACGTAGAGGTTTTGAGGGTCAATTCTATGAATGACCCAGGATCTTCAAGCGGTGTAGTCATTGTTGGGAAGGTTAAGATACCCTTGCATAGAGTACTCTATGGTGAAAAAATTGGGCGTTTTGGATTGGTTAGGGAAATGGGTGAAGGGTTCAAGGTTGAAGGCTACATTCATTTGTCTGTGAAACTTAGAAAATATATTTATGTTTGAGTATGATATGGTAATGTTAAGAGGGTTTTCTAGTACTCTCAACTTATATATGATTTTTGTAATGTTTAATGGGTCATTGATGTTATGAATTTATATTATTATATGTATCATACTTTGTGGGAAATTGTATGTTAAAGCAATTGTTTGTTTCGGTGTAAGCTCTCCACCAACCAATAAACTCTCCACTAACTTTGTCTTCTCCATAGAAGCTTTTGGGAAGAAGTATTACGTTACAAATTGATAATTTCTAATTAAAATGGACATCATATATTTAATATAATTATATCAGTTATTTATTTAGGGGTTACAAAACAAGTGATTTAATTTCTGACAACTCATTGGACTTCTGAAACTGAAAATGAATTTGGGCTTAATGAATGGATACACAAACGGTTGGCCTATAGGGATAATGAGAACCCTATAAGTTAACGCATAAAGAACAGTTATGGTTCTCAAGATACCAAATCACAAATAGTTTTCACATTTCCCCATTAGAGAGAAAACGAAGGTCCCAAAAGGAATTTAGGATTTGGTTGAGGAAGACCATCGTACCAAAAACTCTCTCAAAAGATATATCAAATGAGTAGATATGAGAACATGAATTCAGATATGACTTTATATCATTGTTTTATATTATGTATGAGAATCATGATATATTTCGTCAATGATAAGGAATAATCTAAAAAGTGGTATCAGAACAAAAGTTCAGAATTTTATGCAGTGTTACAAAACTCGGTTCGAACTAGTCGGTCCATCCGTGAACGAGACATATAACCGGCCTGAGCTTCTCATCTAACCGGTTTTACATCAAATCGGGTTAACTCGGTCAATTTAAGCTTAAAACTAGTGATTCGGGTGGTCGGACCAGCTGAGTCAATCAAAAAATATTTTTTAAAAACAACCAAATCGATGTCGTTTTTCAGTGAAAAACAAGTACTTTTAACTTATTTGTAGTTATATTTGTCATTTGTTAGTTTACATTATAACCAAATATTTGTTGTTTAACTAAATTTTAAACTTATTGTATGTTTTTGTTGTAGTTAAAACATACTTTATATGATGTTTTGATGATGTTATCAACTTGTGTCATTTTATAGTAGTAAAATGTTTTTTATTTATTTTTTAATTAGGCATGATAATGTTTTTTAAATTTTGAGTATACGATTATTAAATATTGTTACGTAATATTATGATTTTATTTTAAATTTTAATGCAAACCAAGTTAACCAGTGTAACTATTGAATCACTGGTTGAACCAATAACTCTTAGAGCCCAGTACCATGACCGAGTCATTAACCAGTCTGAGTTTAGTAATATTGATTTTATGATTCTTCATAAAGAGTGTCTTTTCAAATTTTATATTAACCATAATTTTAATTTGGAGATTTTATATTTCCGCTATCATGTTTTAAAGATTTATAATATTAAATTGATTATTTTTGATTCAACGTTTTTTCTATGTCATAATTGTACACACCTCAGTTACAAAATTCAGTAATTTTTTTTATAAACGTTAAGAAACGTTTCTTTCATTCGCCAACATTGCAACAATTGATTAGTGATTGTGATGGTTTGGTGACTTCAACGTTAACCTACTGTTACATTGTGCATAGATATCTGAGTATTAATTGTGGTAAATGATTATATTAAGTTAATGGTTGGGTAATTCCCATGAAGAGGTGTGTTCCAGTTTCAATGCTTGCCATTAACAGAATAACAATGTTACTTGGTGTTCTATGTTTTTTGTGTGTGGCAATATCTAAAACCAAAATATGTATGGAGTTTATGGATTGCATTTTATATTTTCTGTGCACATAACATGAATACAAAGATATCTGTTTACTATCGAGTTAATTCGATAATGATTTGCATTTGTGTTTCTATTTTTAATCTGGATGAAATTTACATTTGATAAGAGATTGCATCCATTTTTAAGCATTGATATATATGTAATATATAAATTTTTTATTTGGAATTATATTATGATATTAAATTTGTTAATAATAAAATATATCAGATCTAAAAGTTTTAATTCCAAGATTATATTTTTTTAATGAACATGTATTGTTTTCCTTTTATCTGATAATTATTTTTGAATTAATTGATGTAATATGTTGTTAAAATAACATCTATTATGGAAATTGATTAAAATTACACATATGAGTATGAGATTATTTATGCAAATTATTTCGACTCAAAGGAAGACACAATTCGACCACATAATAACATATATGTGATAATAAATATGTAACAATTATAAAGTTGTTTTCATGTGAATAATAGTCGATCCAAAGAATGATTATTGATTGATAGAACTAATTGTTAATATTTGATCATTATATTGAAAAATCGTCTTTTCGAGAAATACGAGACATCTAAGTCATACAAGTAAAGCGATCTATTCCTTGATAAGAAAAAGAAAAGACGTGAGTACTTAGAAATGAATTTCTCTATGCAGAAAATAGAATTTGATGTTATGGTAGGTATCTTCTAATAAATCTATTATGTGAACATGTCTTGTTTTATATATTACATGACTTGTTTGTTTAAATGTGAACATATTATTAATTATTTGTTCTATGCATTCAATGTCTTTTACCTGCAAATATTTCTGCTCAAATTAATAACATGTCATTGTTGAATGAGACAATTTTTTAGGTCTGGAAGGAAGCCGTGGAAATTATTCTCGGCTGTATAGATTTAGATCTTGCACTTTGTGTGGAGAAATCCATTTCTACTGTGGAAAACCTCGATGGGGTTAAAATTGAGCAGTGGGAACGCTCTAACTGAATGTGCCTCATGATCGTGAAACGCTCTATTCCATAAGAGTTTTAGGGTGAGCTTTATTTCTAAGGGTCAAAGTGCAAGGAAGTTCCTTGTAGAAATAGAACAATACTTTGACAAAAATGTAAAGGCGGAGACGAGTAGCCTTTTGGTTAAACTCATCTCCATGAAATACAAAGACAATGAGAACATATGAGAGTATATTATGAAGATGTATAATATTGCATCAAAACTGAAGTCACTTAAGTTAGAGCTTGATGATGATTTGCTCGTGCACTTGGTTTTGATCTTGCTTCTTGCACACTTTGGGCAATTCAATGTGAGTTATAACACTCAAAAATGACAAATAGTCCCTCAACGAGCTTATATTTCATTGTGTGCAAGAGGAAGAGAGGCTGCAGAGAGGTAAAATTGAAAATGCTTACTTGACTATGACCCCTCAAAATAAGAAAAGAAAGAACAATAAGGGTGTCGCGAAAGAGCATTCTCAGCAAAAAAACTGAAGAGTGATGAGGAATTTACCTGCTACTTCTGTAAGAAGTAAGGACACATGAAGAAAGTGTGTCCTAAATATGCATCATTGCGTGTTAACAAGGGTAAAATTCTCACTCTTGTTTGTTCTGAAATTAATTTAGCTTTTATACCCAAGGATACTTGGTGGGTGGACTCTTGTGCTACTACTCACATAAGTATCGCAATGCAGAGTTGCTTGTGGAGCCGACAACCAAGGATGATGAAAGATTATCTTTGTGGGTGATGACAAAAGCGTTGCAATTGAGACTATTAGAACATTTAGATTATGTTTAAGAACAATTTTTCATTTGGATTTATTTGAGACATTTGTTGTACTGTCTTTTAGGCGAAATTTAATTAGTATTTTCAGCTTGGGCAAATTTGATTTTTCTTGTTCTTTTAGAAATAATAAAGTTAGTTTCTATCAAAATTCAAATATTGTTGGTTCTAATTCTTTAATTGATAATTTGTATATGCTTGATGTCTCTAGTTCCAATAAAGAATTACCGCAAACAAATTCATGTGGTACAAAGCAAAAATTAAAAGAGAATGCAACCACATTATGACACAAACATTTATGTCATATATCTAAACAAAGAATACTAAAACTTGTGTCAGATGAAATTCTTGACCTTTGAGATTGATTAGACTTTGATGTTTGTATTGAGTGCATAATGGGAAAATAGACAAACAAAAGTAAATTATGTGCTGAAAGAGTTAAAGATGTCTTAGAATTAATTCAAACGAATATATGTGGTCTTTTCTTATGGTTTCTTGGAATGGATAATATTATTTTATTACGTTCATAAATAATTACTCTAGGTACGACTGCCTATATCTTATACATGAGAAGTCCTACTCCTTATATGTTTTCAAGTCTTTCAAGGCCGAAGTTGAACTTCAACTTGGAAAGAAAATTAAGGTTGTCAACTCTGACTATAGTGGCGAATATTATGCAAATATGATGGATCAAGAGAACAACGTCTAGGACCATTTGTACTTTTCCTTAGAGAGTGTGGAATTGGGGGGAAACTTTAAAGACCGCAATTTATATACTTAATAGGGTACCAAGTAAAGCAGTTAACAAAACCCTATATGAAAGGTGAGGCGCAACCTTACAGGTTGCATGAAAGAAAACTGAACTCAATAACAATTAGCTTCTTTTGTTGGCTACGCTGAATGCTCTCATGGCTACAAATTTTGTGATCCCACTTCAAGTCTTTTTTTGAGACGTGAAATGTATGATTTCTTGAGGCAGTTTATTTTGGGAAAGATAACATAAATAATATTGTCTTTGAGGAAGAATCTGTCACTAATGATGAACATGTGAAGAAGATCTTTGCTCCTAACATTGACACAATTTTGATGAAGACACCAACATCACCAAAAAGAAGAAAAGGAATAATATTTATGAAGACAAAGAAGACAAAGCTTCAAGACAAATTAGCCTAGTCTAAATAGGTACTTCTATCCTATACTTTCGAATATACAATAGTAGTAATGCTCAAACTATTTTTTAAGAAAATTTAGACTTCAAGTATAAACAAAACAATTTTAAAAAATAGTGTGTAACATATTACAGTATCTAAGTAACAGGTTACATAAGTGAGAAAACTAGTTACCCAACAAAAACTATGCATGATAGTCGATTACTGTATGTGAGTAACAAATTACCAGTTTTAACAAAGCTGAGTAATCGATTACTCAAGGCTGTAATCGATTACTCTAATTAAATTTTAAATGCCCAGTTGGACAGAGAGTTTAGGTAATCGAATACTCAATGCTGTAATCGATTATTGAGAGCTGTTACATCAGTTTTCAGATTTCAAACTGAATGGTTTTTTTCATCCCGAATGAAATGGTTTCGTTCCAACCAATTCCTACCCTTTCAAAGAGGTGTCATGGATGGTTGGAAAGCCTATTTAAAGACATTGAATCTCAGAATCAAATCATAATTCTTACACAATCTTCTCACAAACTTTCAAACGTAATTCTGAAAATTCTCTGAAATATTTTCTGCACTTTTTGTAACTTGTTCTTAAACTTTCAAATTGAATTTTCTGAGTTGATTGAAGTAAAGTGTTTCAAATTTTTACAAACTTATAAGAACATTATTACTTAGTATACAAAGAATTATCAAATTGCAAGTGATATTACATTCTAAGCTTGTAAAGGCAATCCTGCCATTGTTGTAAATTCTTCATTGACATTGTAGATTTCTTTCTTTCACAAGGGTATGATAAGAAAGGGGATAAAGTCACTTGGAAAAGGTGTTTTCCAAGAGTGACATATGTATTTGTGAGTGAGTAAGATACATAGAGGTCTCAAGGTGAAATATTATAATTACAACTCATAATATTTAGTGAAGAAATATCTTGTGCTGCAAGAATACTGGACGTAGCATTCGGTGGACAATAAGGTGAACCAATATAAAATCTTGGTGTACTCTCTTCTCCTTTATCTCTTGATCTTTCTTGTTAATTTTCTGCATAATTTTTCCGCTGCACTTAACTCTTGATTTTGTAGAAAAAACGGCCATACTTTTAAGTCAACTAATTCACACCCTCTTAGTTGCAATCTTAGTCTTACAGAACAAGTTCTTATGCCTATTACCATTCAAAGAATAACTTCAGTAACAGAAGATGATGTTCAGAATATTGTTCTTGACAATATTCCAGAACAAGACAACAATGAAGTTTTCCCTCAAGTACCTATAGAAAAAATTCAACAACCTCAAGAAGTATAAGTGCCATTAAGGAGATCCACTAGAGAGAGGAGAAGTGCAATTCTTGATAATTGTATTTTTTTTCTTCCAAGAACATGAGGAAAACATCGGGTTAATAGATGATGACCATTGAACTTATATCAAGCCATGAAATGTTCTAACTCTCAAAAGTGAATTCATACCATGAAGGATGAGATGAAGTCTATGCATGGTAATGACGTTTGAGATATTGTCGGATTACCTAAAGGTGCAAAACTTATTGATTGCAAATTGATATTTAAAACCAAAAGAGATTTGAAGGGTAATATTGACAGATATAAAACTCGTATAGTTGATTAAAGCTACACTAAAAAGAAGACATTAATTATAAAGAAACTTTCTTATCAAATTATATATAATTCACATTATTTTATAGCCTTTTGACTATTAATTCGAGTTGAAATATGAAAAACATTTTTTTCCTTATGGGGTAAAGCTGTGTGTTTATGTTCTCATCCAGCTTTAACAAGTAGAAGTATCATGCATCTAATCACCATTTGTTTAAATATTTATGAATTTCAAAAGGAAAACCCTAATCCTAATTCAAGGTAAAAGAGTGAATCAATGAACTACCCTAGCTAGCCTATTTTTTTCTTGATTGTGATGGGTGTTCTTAATTCTCATATTTTAAAAAACTCTGCATTAGTTTTCCTAATTATAAATAAGGCATTCTCGACCGAAAGTTCAATTTCGAAATTTGGCCAAATTTTCTTTCTCTTAATTGTTTAATTCATATTTTATTACTATTAATTATTGTATGTACTTTTAGATTGTTATTTTCCATATTTGGTTTGACACGTCAATTTGATATAAATGTAATATTTCCTTTTTTAAAGGTGATCTGATGGTAATGATTCAAATAGAATTGTGTCAAGAATTCAAGATGAAATCGTATCTAGAAGTAACATTTATCTTGGTTTACAACTTAAAATTCTTTATGCATAATACATTGTCAATCCTAACATTCACCTTATATTTTCAACATGGAATACTATTTAGCTGTTTGGGTTGATCCTAGTGAAGAGTTCTCTACTATTATGCGTGAGAGTTTATTGAACCCTGTATGGATTGTAAGTGATTTATCACCCTTATTAAACTTTAAATTATTTGTGTAAATTTTCAAATAGTAGATAATATTTTCTCTCGAGCAAGAAGCCATGTATTCAATTAAAGTTAACACATACTCTTGTGATATAAGATTGAAGACAATCATTTAATTACGCGTTTTTTCGAACATTCTATGGCAGCGCAATACAACATTTAAAAATCTGAAGAATACCATCGTGATAAATATTTTTGAGAAAAAAATATATACACTAAGACTATAAGAAATTTTTACACCGTCATTCCATATCTTTCACGATTTATATTTAATTATTATTAACTCGTAATAAAAGTAAGTTATATAGAATCCAAATATTGATTTCCTAATTATTATTAACTCGTAATAAAAGTAAGTTATATAGAAATTTTTACACCGTCATTCCAAATCTCTTGTTATTATAGTATTTATAGAATCCAAATATTGATTTCCTAATTCTCATAAATGAAAGATGTATGTTATATTAATTACTGTAAATTCTTATTTTGGTTCCTCAAAACTTTCATATGTATTAGTTTGATTTTTCAAAATTTCCATATATCAGTTTGGTCCCTAATTATTTTTAAAAAAATATGATCATAAAAAATATCAATTTAATCATTTTTAATAGGTTTATGACATGCAATAGAGATTATTTGGATTTACAATCGTTATAATTGAATATTAATATAATACAGATTAATAGCAAGGACTCTGTGGCCCAATGGATAAGGCGCTGGTCTACGGAACCAGAGATTCTGGGTTCGATCCCCAGCAGAGTCGTATTATATCTTAACAATAATTGTTTTCTTGTTATAATATCTTCATAAGAAATAAATTTTCCTTATATTTAACAATAAGGTTGAGGAAATAAAGAAAGGCTTGGAGCAATTCCCAATCAAATTCTTAAGGTTCATAATCTCACTTGTGGACACATGACACTCAATTTTTGTTTTTATTATAGTTCATCATATCTTTTAATTTTAATTATTTTCAAAATAATACTCCTTTAATTTTTTGTTATTCAAATAATAAAACTCGTAAACAAAATTTAGATATAAATGATTAAAACATTATATTTTACTTCATAAGTCATAATTCTTATATATGTTAAGGTGGTAGATAATTCATATTTATATATCTCTATCGATATATTTCATATAGTATTACTTTTCTAATAATTTATATTTAAAATGTAATATCTATATATTATCAGTGTAAATATTTATATATAATTAATATATCCTTCATTCATGTGTTACTTTTTCCAAAAGTCAATGATGATTAAAAATAATTGACGGATGATGTACCGACAATATATAAAGGACCAAATATTATTATAGCATTTTTTTGGGGTACATTGGAATAAAGAAAATCAGGAAAAAAAACTAAAATATAGGAGATATGTCTTGATAATTTTTTTTTGGAGATAGGTTCATTTGCTAGATATTGAGTGCTCTTGGCTAATTCGTAGTAGTTTACTTTTTCTTTCTCCCTCATATTTTCCGCCGATACATTTCCGGCAAACTTCTCACATTTTCTTTCCGTGACATTAATAATTGGCACTAATAGCCAAATTTTGGGAATTTCGAGAACTGCCACTAATAATCAGTATTGTGGGAAAAGAATTTGCATCAATAGCCATATTGTGGGATTTTTGAGAATTGACACTAATATCCATATTATGGTGGGTGTATTCGAGATCGGTTCTTATAGTGCAGTAAAAATTTGATAACAAAGGTCGTGGCTGTTTTATCATGGAGACAGTGTGGTTGATAATCTGTTTGCACATTTTGGGTAGTGCCATGAAACGTCTTAAAGAGAACTACCTGATTATGACTCAGCCACTAAGAATAATTTCGTCCCATTTAGAATTGTTACATAAGCTATGGTTTGATGGGACTAACTTCTATCGGTAGCAACATAAGGTAAAAAATTTCCTATGAGAAAAATTTCCTATGAGAAAATTTCCTCATGTATCAGAGAACTGATGATAAATTAGTAGATTCTCAGTCCAATGAGATATAGAGAATTTCTCATGAAATCATTTATGAATGTATGCCCCTAGAGAATTAAACTCCCAAGTAGAGCATATGAATGTGTATTCATTGGGTATGTTGTAAACAACAAGACGTACCAGTTTTATGACCTTAACACAAAAGTGATTATTGAGTCTAACGATGTTGACTACAATGAAAACAAATTCCTTTTTAAATTGAGGAATAATGAGGGAACATCAACTAGTCACATACTTGTGATTAGAGATAATCATAAAAAATGAAAGGTTTGAAATAGAACCTAAACGAAGTAAGATAGCGACAACTACCAGAGAGTATAAACCTAATTATATGGTCTATATATTGGAGGAGAATCCATCAACTCTCCAATGGATGTTGATTTGTGACAAAAGCCATAAGTGATGAGATGGACTATCTAGTGTCTAACAGGAAATAAACTATTTTGGCCCAATTCACTATGGAAGCTGAGATGATAGCACTAGCAACAACTAGTGAAAAAGCAATTTGGATGAGAAGCTTGCTGGTAGAGATTCCTTTATTGGGAAAAACTAATATCAATTGTGTTGATCCATTCCGATAGTATTGCGACTATTGAAAATATTGAGAACTACTTTTATAACGGTAAGAAACGACAAATACGTCGTAATCACAACACCATTAAAGAGTCATTCTCTACATAAGCTGTTAGAGTGATTCATGTATGCACTGAGAATAACTTAGCATATTCTTTGACGGAAGGACTAACTAGAGAGAAAATTCATAATACTTCTAAGAGTATGAGATTGTTCACTCATGATGGTAACCCGACCTAACTAACTAGATATCCTAAGAAATAGGTTCAATGGGTAATAACAAGTTGTGAAGTGATATGAGAATAAACATGCTATAAAATTATGAGAAACATGGTTCCTACAGTATATGTAAGGATAAGTTAAACTCTTAGTGAGATCCATACTCCAATTTGAGTGGAGTACCTAGGCTACAAGAGTACTATTGATACACTCACCTATGTGAATATGGAAGTGGGGCCGCTTCCTATGAAATTTCGGGGCATAAATTCCTAGAGTATTTACTATACTGAGATATACGTGCATGACCTTTAACGCACGAGCTTTACAGAATACACCTATAAAAAGGTTGTGTGTGATTTGATGTTGGAGATGAATAAAATACTGCAGGGAGTATTTAAGCTTAATAGGTGGCACGCCTAGTATATTCATGGATCTGAGAGGTCGCATGCCATAACTGGGGTATTACAAACTTCTCTAATCCACACAAAAGGCAGTCAACAAAATTGCTAAGGAAAGAAATTGACAAAATTCAATAGTGATAAAATAAAATTTGATTTGTGTTCCAAGGTATAAAAAATAAAGAGAACAAAACCGCTTTGATTTCTCTTTTTTATAGAGTAAGCATGAGGGGTTTAAAGGATTGGATAACAATCATGAGAAATGACATTCTCCCACCATTGAGTGTGCCTTAGGACGCTTAGAAAATAGGTAAAGAAGAAATAATATCTTAGAATAGAATTTAAAAGTTTATTGAGTCCAACTTCCAACTTGAATGATCAAAACTGCAAAATGGGTAAAACAAGGGTATAATTGGGGCTTAGAAGTCTATAGAGACTTTCTTATCCTTACCATAGGCTATACAAGGAGGTATATTGACCGAGTGCACATCCTCTCCATTATTGGAGAATATGGTGACATGTGACATTAACTTATTAAGAGTCGAGATTTTTATTTATTTCAAAAGTAAATAATATAAAAAAATTGTATTTTTTTCTCCCCTCATATTCCAATAATCTAAGTTCATATTCAATACATCAATTCATTCTTAATGAGAAACGGTAGAAGTAGGAGGGAGAAAAATAATAACGTAGCTTCATAACTACCGATTAATTTATCTTACTGCTTCAATAAAATATTTATTTTTAATATTACTGAAAACTAAATTATTTATTTTATTCATCAAAAAAGTGGAAACAAGTCCGACATTGATTTAAAATTTAAATATGTCTGACATGTTTAAGATATTACAACCCAAGTCTAACTTATTTTTTTTTTTTGAAAAATTTTCAGCCTAAGTTTGACATGTTTTAAAATGTAGCATGACTTATTAGCATATTTAAAACTCTAGTATAATCTCAAAATATTTAAATAGGCCAATAGACTCTTTAGTAGACGAATAAGTGTACCTTTAAATATGTCAGTCTGAATTGACAAATCTTACATCCCAATTTTCCAATGTCAAATTGCGTATAAGATTTATATATTTTATGTATGTATGTATTATATAAAATACTTAATATAAATATATAACAAAATTATATAGGCCGATTTATTAGGCTCTTTAAGAAGCACATGTCTAGCCTATTTAGGTTAAATAAGATTTTTGAGAAATGTGAGTCTCACAAATTTATTAAAAATGTTTTACCTAACATGTTATAAGTCAGGTACTAGATCTCAAATAAGTAGTATAACCTATTTCCACCCTTATATTAAATGTGTTCAATTTTTTCTACACATTTTGCATATTTATTTGAGTTGTTTTCTTTGAAGTATAACATCATCACTTTTAATTTTTCAATAAATATTAAATCACATTAAATCTAAATTATTTAAAAAAATATTATTACTATATTCAAAATCAACATGTGAAGTAATAATGATAATTCACTATGATAATTATTTGTTATAATAATGAATAAAAAAATAATAATCAACATTTAAAAAATTTCATTGACACATTTTCATTGACATAAAATAGTATATGAAATACAATCTAGAAGAAAATATCATTCTTGCTGTTATCATATGTTCCTATATATATTGGGGCAAAAGCATTATACAAAAATATTTGATCTCAAGGCCTCACTTATCTTCCTAGACTACTTGGTGGAGTTTTCCTCTAAACATGACATGTATTATTTTTAATATATAAATATACAATGAATAATTTTATGTTCCAGCAATTTTGTAGGTATTTTTTTTGATATTGTTAAATTTAGTATCATCTAAAAGTTAGGCTTAAAAGTTTGTTTTGATACTATCATATTGTTCTTCTTATCAAAATTATATATAGTTCAAATTATTTTCTAGCCTTCAGACTATGAATTTGAGTTCACATCTGGAAAACAATCTTTTGTTCCTTGTAGGGCAAAGCTTTGTGTTTATGTTCTCCTCCAACTTCATTAAACATAAGTATCGTACATCGATCTGCCATTTGTTTAAACGTTTATGAATTTAAAAAAGGAAACCTTAACCTCACTCTAAGGTAAAAGAGTGAATCAGTGAACTACCCTAACTACCCTATTGTTTTTCTTGATTGTGATGAGTGTTCTTAATTCTCATATTTTCAACAACTCTCCAAGTATTAGTTTTCCTAATTATAAGTAAGGCATACTCGATCCAAAGCTCACTTTCAAATTTTGGCCAAATTTTCTTTCTTTAATTTTTTAATCCATATTTTATTACTATTAATTATTGTATCTCCTTTTAGATTGTAATTTTCCATCGTTGATTTGGCACGTCAATTTGATATAAATTACATATTTTCATTTTCCTTATTTAAGGTGATCTGATGGAGAATGATTCAAATAGGAATGTGTCAAGAATTCAAGATGAAATCATACTGAGAAGGAACATTTATCTTGGATTGCATCTTGGAATTCTTTATGTAGAAGACATTGACAATCCTAACATTCACCCTTATATTTTCAACAGGGAATATCATTTAGCTGTTTGGGTTGATCCTAATGAAGAGTTCTCTACTATTCCAATTGTGGGTTTACTGAACCCTGTGTGGAATGCAAGTGGTGTCATGTTGTTGAAGAAGTTTCCATAATATTATACTTTCCTCAACATAGAGGTTTCAAGGGTCAATTCTATGAGTGACCTAGGAACTTCAAGTGTGTAGTCATTGTTGGGAAGGTTAAGATACCCTTGCCTAGGGTACTCTATGGTGAAAAAATTGGGCGTTTTGGATGGGTGGGGAAATGGGTGAAGGGTTCAAGGTTGAAGGACACATTCATTTGTCTATGAAATTTAGGAAGTATATTTATATTTAAGTATTATATGCTAATATTAAGAGGGTTTTCTAATGCTCTCTGTAACATCGTGTTTTTCATAGCACTTTTAATTAAGTAATAAGTATTAATGAATTAATTATAGAAATTAATCAGTAATGTTTTAGGCTAAACCTCATTTGATTTTTAGTCTTGTATTATGATTTTATTACTTGTCCTATTTTTTCAATATTTTTGGAGAATAAAAGTTTCCGAGACAATTTCGGGTCGTTTTATCTAGTTTTCGCCCAGTTGTTTAGTTCCGTAACTCAGAATCGAATTCCGATTTTTCCGTTGGCTTCAAAATATTATTTCTAGTTAAAATAGACACCAAGTTTGTCCATAACTCATCTCTAGATATTTTTCATCTCGAAATTTCCAGACGAAATTATCCGAAAATGTTCGGACACGACGTTTATCGGGAAATTACATCATATCATTAAATTTGGAAGTCATCATTTCATGAGTCACTTACTTGTTACACAAGTAATGCAAAAGTTTCCAAAAGCCCCTAAATCAATCAATAAATCCTCTCACTCCACCACCATTAGACACATCACCTATGCTAGTCTAAATCTACTTATTTTGCATTAAATTTTCTGATTTGATGAGGGTGAGACTCTCCTATAAATATCTCACCCCATTCTCTCATTTTTAAATTCCATATACAAACTAAGGTAGTCTTTTATTTTCTCTTCTTCATCTTCTTCTCATACTTCATAGAAAGTTATGAGCTTTTATTATGTTGTTCATAAAGTAGAGTTTATATTTGTTCTTTAAGTATTTTATGAAGGCATAACTAAAGGGGATGATAATAAAACTTTATGTAGTTTTTTAATTTTATAAATCTTAAAATTTCTTCCTTGTTCTTAGATGGAAAAACTATATATTTGGACAATGTTAGATGAGTTATTTGTTTGGAAATGTTTGAAATTATTGTTTGTATTTGAATATATTTAAAGGTGATGATTTTAACATCAAAGGAACCTTTAATGTGTTTAGGAAAAAGTTTGTATTTTATTCTTGAAGTTTATGATGTTAATGAGTTGTTGTTGAAAATGTTTTATTTTTAGAAAGTATTATGTTTTAAAAGTGGTTTAGCATATTTTACTCTTTGATTTCCAAGTTAAAATAATGATTTGAGATAAAAGATGATTACTAACTTGACTTCATAAACTTAAAGCGTTATGAAGTTTTGAATATTAAAGTATTAGAAAGTCTTACCTTAGGATTTATTTTCATGACTATGAAATTAACATTTACTAACCCTTAAGGTTTTTCCTAAAAAAAAATAGGAGGTATTAAAATGTTTATAATTTTTTTTTGTATTTATTTTAGTTGACTTACGTTAAAGTGATAAGAATAACTAAAAGATGTTTAGTGCAAAAATATTAAATTAAGAGTCATTCTTTTTCATGACTATGAAAATAACACTTACTAACCCTTGAGGTTTTTTCCTAAAAAAATAGGAGGTATTAAGATGTCCATGTTGTTAGATATCAGTGGCTAAAATACACCTAGAAGGGGGGTTGAATAAGTGTAGCGGTCAGAGTATCCGCTTTTCGAAAACAATAAATAATGCTGAAATAACCCCAGATTAATCGATTAACAGAGTAGAAATAATCGATTAACGCAATCAATTTAATCGATTAAAATAACTCATATTACACAAACAGATTCGGTTTTTTGCACGACAATCAACCGAGATTGAAACACATATACAGAGCTAACAGATATATCAGAGTTACAACAATATAGTATAGAAACAAAATATTACAATTAAAACAACTATACAAAGTAATCGATTAAAGCAATAAAGAGAGAGGGAAAGAAAAAGCCTGCAACAAGATTTTTATCCTGGTTCGTTTGCGTGTCCACTAGAAAACTACATCCAGGCCTCCCGGCTGATCTGGGAGTTTTTTCTTCACTATAATTGAAATAATGTTTTACAATCAATTCTTCCAATTACAACACTTAGACTCTTACTTGAAACTAAAGAACCTTATCCCTTGGTTTGACTCCCTTCCTACCGCCCAAGAAAACCTTTCTTGCGGTGTAGCCCCAGCCAAGAACCTATTCTTTCTATCAAGAACTCTAAGCTAATGAAGATACAACACAATCTCGTTGGTGATAAGACAACTTGAGATTCTCAATGTTACAACACTTTTCACAACAAAAACATAGAGTAATCTAAAGCAATTACAATGCTCAAATTTAACAATTAAGACCTTACTCTAAAACTCTAACACAAGTCTCATATAACATGACAATGTATTAGTTGAAAACAGATTTTACAGAATACAAAATCTTCACAAAAACATCAATGAATGCATGAACATGTGAGATGAAATGATGAGAAATTAAACATGAAATGCCTCTCAATCCTAAAGCATAGAATATTCTCTTTTCTAATCTCACAAATGCAATGTCATATAGATGCAACAATTAAAACGAAATATGCTTTAACTCTCTTAAAAATGCGACATGCAAGTTAGGGCTTCAGTTCTAAAAACGCAGTTTATAAAGAATCACTTCTGCAGCCCAGTTAATCGATTAAAACCTTGGTTAATCGATTAACGTATTACAAAATTGTAACTGATTTTGT
>NC_032020.1:7824254-7859899 GCF_001865875.1 Lupinus angustifolius
GCCTAGGATGCACATATTACATGTATTTATGTGATGCATGAACATATTATAAATGACATATCTCAAAACTAAAATGATTTAAAGTTTTATGCATATGAGACATGTATTGAGTTTACCTAAGCCTTAGACTCAACCTAAACTAATCACTAGTCTAAGTCTAATACCAATCTTGAGACTTAAGCACATTGATTTGTTGATGATCTTCAAGCTCTTATAAACACAAGTTGTCCTCATCAAAACCAAACACATAGTGAGAAAGCTTTCCAAAGTGCTTCTCTTGATATGCGCACTTTCACATGTAAATTTGTTTTAGTAGTATACTTGAAATAATAAGATTTACCTAAAAGTATTGACCTTATAAACTTAAAGTGTTATGAAGTCTTATATGGTAAAATGGTTTAAAAATCTTGAATCTTAGTTAAGTGAACTTACTTTAAAATGGTAAGATTTAATTAAAAAAATATTGATTTTTTTTAAATTGACTTTTTTTAAAAATGATTAGTCTAGCTTAATTGTTTTCTTACAAAAAAATAAGATTTATGAACTATCGGAAAAATGTAATGACGTAGGAATACATGTCTAGAAATATTATATCTAAGGAAAGACTTGGTATTTAAGGGTGTCTTTACGACCCACTTCTCTTTCCTGGGAACTAGCCTGGTGTATATCCACGGATTACGATATAATTTCAGTATATGTTTTATTGAAAATCTTACTTTAAAAAGTGTTATTTGATTGTAAGACTTTCAATGACAAATGATGATTGAAGGATATTCAACCTTGAATTGGATGGACGAAAGCAATTAAATTCATTTTAAATCGGAAGTTTTATCTTCGCGTAAAAAGTTATTTCGTAAGTATAATAATTATCGTCACTTAACTAATTAACGTTAGATTGGTGTAATGAAGAGTTCGAGAGGAGATCGGATCAAGTGAGCTCACCCGCAAACAGAGAACCTAGCGACCCGACACACTCAGGTGAGGGAGAAAACATTGTGACACAATGGTGTCCAAATATACATCAGGACCTCCAAACTCCCTCACAAGTGGTGCCAAAATTATTCTCTTTTTGTTTATATGTTAAGATCGGGACCCACTAGAAGCATTCCCGATGGGAGATGTCTTAGGATAGGCAGATTGCTAGAAAAGATGGATTAAAAGACATAATTTGCTAATTTCGGTTAGATGCAAATCCGTGATAAAAAATGAAGTAGTGGAGAGGAAATGTATGGGAGACGAATGAGCCCTGAGATGTTGAGAGGGACATCTTTGATGGCAGTGATTCGTCAACAAAGTCTTGAGGGAGAGTCTAGGTGAGACGAGTCCCATGTATTCCTAGATGAGGTATTCTATTGGATCAGACAGTGCTCACAGTACAAACTAGACGTTATCTGACAACCTCTCTTTGCAATCAGGATCGATGAGTGAGATGCCCAGAAAGTGTTTGATACAACACCATCCTGAAATGGATAGTTCTGTTGGAACAGATAGATCACATATCCTTGTGAGGAATAATTTTGGTGCGATCAAATCGGCTTGTTATGGGAACTGTACTCTTGGGTATTTCCGAATAGTTATTGGGAGGATAAAGGAGTAAGGGTGATGGACTCATGTGTCACATTGCATTCATGATATTCTTCGATATTGATTCTAAATTCTCGAGTTTTATATTTCATTCATCGTTATTATATGCTTGTATGATCACGTGATCTATCTATACTCGTGTGTTGTCTTGGTGTATTATTTCGTGTAATTCGACGACGTCGATGACAAGTTTTTCATAGATGTTTTACTCCTACTCTTTTCTTCTGGTGTATTTGTACGCATGTTCAGATGGACCCATCAGCACTGATCCAAGGTTATCGGTTCACTATGTCCCAAGAGGGGACATGGGGTGTTGAGGGTAATCGACACACTTACACAGGTCCTTACGACCTAGAGCTGGATTGGGTAAGCAATGGCTGAGTTCTACATCTTCCACCTTTCTACGCAGTTCGGGAGGCATCATTCACTTTGCTCGACCGAAGACCTGCAACCGACGGACTTTCTATACTGGTTGAAGCTCGAGGCTTACCAGATGTTGTTAGGACCTGACCCCAAACAGGATTCTCATCATCAGGATCGGCATCAAGAGAGACAGACGGGGCCATGCCAATGGGTACACCCCGGACCCTTTTGGGGAGCGGATAAAGTGGAGGAGGAGGAAGACAACGGCGGCTGTGTAGCGCTTATCTGCATAGAAGATTTAGTTGAGGTCATTGAGATCTCTTCTGACTCGGAGGTGGAGGAAGACCCTAGCGAGGCTTCTAGTGCACCTCTGGTTTAGGAGGTTTCTCTTTTGTTTTGTTGTGATAGGAACTTGTGTGAGGTACTTTTTGTAATGCCAATGCCCCGACATTATATTCTTTGTATTTTCAGTTTTTTATTATTTTTGGAGATGATTAGATTTCGCCTTGTAAACAATTCTGTATTTATTCAAGAATTTTATGAATGAGAAGTATTCAGAAAAGAATTGTGTTCATCTAATCATCTTCAATGTATTAAGAATTTTATTTCCGCAAGGTTTGAAAATGTGACGTCTTGAAAATGAAATAAGGTAAAAGTGAAAATGATTTGTAAGTTATAGGTTACATAAAAGGAAAAAAAAAATTTACCCATTTTTCTAAGAGATTAAATATATTAAATATGAAATAATTTTCGGGTCGTTACACTCTCAACTTATATATGATTTTTGTAATGTTTAAAGGGTCATTTATGTTATGATTTTTTATTATTATGTGTATCATACTTTGTGGGAAATTGTATATTAAACCAAATGTATGTTTGGGTCTAAGCTCTCCACTAACTTTATTTTATCCATAAAAGCTTTTGGGTAGAAGTATTAGCCCGAAAAACCTCGGGAATAAGCATACTAATTCATGATGGAAGGGTAGGTCTTATAAATACTTTTATAGTTAAAGATATTTAAGTTGGTTACAATGTAGTTTTCAGTGTAATTTTCTTTCCTTCCCTATTAGTGAAGGAGTAGGTGTATATTGTTACATGTGGCACAAATAATTTTTGACAGTCCAAATTAAATTTTAATTATTTTTTAATAAAATAATATAAAAAAAGTATTAAACTTCATTTCACCCTCATATTCCAATACTTAGGTTCAATATGGGAGAGTGTTTTAGCCCGTGTAAATGTAACTATTGTTATGTGTATCATACTTTGCGGGAAATTTTTGGTTTAGTTTTATTTTATAGTTGGCATTTAATAGGGAAAATTATAAGTGTACGATTATATCGTCAAGTAATAAAATATTGATCCCACGTGGACTGAAAAATTTCTTTAATTATAACAATTAATTTATCCTTAACTCAAATAGGAATTAAAAATGAATTTAGAATAATTGAACAATTTACAAGAATAATTATGAAAATAGTAAAAAGGGATTGGAATCTAATTTAGGAAGAGTTCTGAGGATAAGGATTACCGCATTTACACTCGCAAATTCATGTGTTGCGCATTTTCATGAACTTTAAGTTGTGAAAGTGAATTGCTCTTTGATATGTATCATTCTCCCTTGTGCTCTGACACGTGTACTCAATTGAGGTCACACCTACTCTTGTGGTACAGTTATCAATAGAATCCTTTAATTGAATCTTTCTATCCAATCGCTTCGTAACAATCCAATGTGAACTCCAGAAACCCCCGAGAATCCTGATACTACTCTCGTGAATTAGGATTCTAGTTTGGATAACCGAATGGTCAGATAGTTGGGTTCATCTCTCGGTCCCTCCCCAATATATCTAAGAGGTGTAATTTGTTGGCGAGACAACTCGCACGAATAAAACTCATTTTAATGATTCAAATCACAACATTCAATTAAATAGAAATAAGAACGAGCGTTTATTGAATGTAAAAGGGCATAACCACAATCCTAGAAACAAAGAAAATTATTCACTCATGATGGAGAAGAGAATACCAAATTCTATTAGAGAATTGTAATGTAAAGTGTAAAGTGTTTCATCATTGAAGGAGAACCTTCATTTATCCTAATTACAAAACATTGGGCTAACCCCAACAAAACAAATCTTAAAATAGGAATAGAATATGTCATCCACGACACGACTGTGGGTGTATGTGGCGCCTTCACTTCAAGTTGATTCTATTCAATCTAGGCTTCAAGGCGACTTCTTTTGGTCCTTCAATTGGTCTTCACATAACCTCAATATCGAATTATATCGTCTTGCATCCAATGTCTACTCTTTTTTGCTTCAATCCATTCAAACTGCACAATATAGCCAAAAACATCCACTCGACCCGAACAAAGAGAAATAAAAGCTAAAAACAATCCTAAAGTCTTAATTATGTCCTAAAATGCAAGTTAAATGCAACACAAATGTAACAATTTCACACTCATTACCATTCATTAAACTTCAAAGAAAAAACGCATTAGATGTTGTGTTTATAGATGGCAATATGGGCATTGTTCGTGGGCTAGCCTTCATTGTCCACAAAAAATATGGGCAGAGCATTCATATTTTGTCAATTAGCCCATTTAGCCCAATCTATTTGCCCTATAAATTTGCGGGCATTTCAAGCAGTTTAAACGGGCAGCTCACACACATACAATAAAAGATCCACAATCATCATTCCTGAAGGACCAGTCCAAAATCATTTATTCCCTTTCATTTCTCTATTTTCTCAATTTATGTTGCTTCCATTCCATTTCAGTCTCATTAAGCTCTTCCATGATTCCATTTCATTTCCTTCACTCTTCTCCCATTCTTCATTTCTTTCATTTCCATATGTCAATATCCCTAATTTCGATTTTCCCAATTGAATTGTTATGATTATGAATATGTATTTCCAATTTATTACCCAATCTTCTTCCATGTTGATTGTGCAACAATAAACATGACAAGTTTTAATTGTGGCCTATTATCATTCTCTTTGACAACGGTTTTTCTATCCATAGTTATATAATTTATAAAAAAAAAACCATGGTCTTATGATTTTATTAATTTTTTGAAAGCCAAACCCCATGTTAATTTAAGTAGTTCCACTTCACAAACCTTTTTTCTTCACATATCCTTCAGCTTCTCCTCAACGGTGAAACCATCCCACAACTCTTCATCACCATTATTCATTACGTCCTTCCTTCTAAGGACCCCACTATCCAGAAGCTTCTCCTTCCGAGTTTATTTCCACGTTTTTCTTCACCGGGACACTAACTCTTCATCACCATTTTGTAACTTGTTCTTGTTCTTTATTTCCATTCAATAGGTCACTTGTTCGTTCATTCGATTTTTCTTCACTTGTTCTTTCATTTTTATTCACTTGTTCATTCGTTTTTCTTCTCATTTCCATAATTCGAGATTGCATAACAAACATTCGAGATTGCGTGGATATGTCATGAAATCCCTAATTCTGTAAGGAAATTAAAGACGAAGCTGATAGGTATGTACTCTTATTCTTTTAATTTGGAACAAATGGTTTTTCATGAAATCCATATTCCTGTTAATAAAATGAGTAAGAAATATGTCCATATGGTTTGTCATGAAATCCCTAATTTGGCATAATTCAAGGATCTCGTGTTCTTTTGTTTTTCTCTTTTGTACCTTCCGAGGTACAAAGCTAATGGAGGACACAACTTGAAATGTAGATTATGGAATGGATATTGTATAGACAATTTGACAATCTTGTGTGCTTTCTAAAAGCTAATGGAGCCGATAATAATATCTTGCTATTACTTTATTGATAGTAAAATTTAATTAAACATGTAATGGTAATGGAGAGATACATTTGAGGTAGGCATGTTAATAATAGTCAAATTAAATTTGTGGGTATTCCTTCAACCCCACCAGTTTTGACAAGAAAAACTTAGTATGATTCAGTTTAGACAAACCCAAACTCATCCTACTAAAGTGATGACCAAAAAATGTGAGTCTATTGCTCTGATTTCTTATCATCTTTCAATAAAACTACAATTCAGGGATTTTATTTGTTAAACCTTTCATTGCTTAATTTTGTCCTTGACATTGATATGATTATTTACTAATCTCACAAAATTATTGTATACAATTCAGAATCCTTTAATCTATAACAGGTTCCTTAAGTCATTCATAGTAATGTGAAGCAAATAATGTTGTTATTGTACTCAAAGCTTCAGATGAGAAAGCTACATGAATACTTTTTTTTCTCTTTTTCCACATTCTCTGGCTATTACATAGAGAGAGATAAGATATTACTATTGCAAGTAGGGGTATCATAGCATAGTGAGTTAAGGAGAATGGAGAAGTTATAATGGGGTTATGAAACAATAATTTAAGAGTATGAGAAGAGTGAGGTGGATTGTTTGTATAGTGTAGTAGTGGGTGGTGGATTCCAAAAAGTGAATCCTTTACCATTTCTAATTAGAAATTTTTGGACATTTTTTCATTACTTAATTTTTGGACATTACTTAATTTTTGGACCATTTATATTGCATTGTACCACACCTTCTCCACCTCTTACTGTGTTGCTTTTAGTTTGATTTCTTAGGTAATACCTTTGTTGTGAATTTTGTTAGTTTCTTAAAACTTTCTTGTTTTCTTCTCTATCTATATTTAGTTATCAGCTAGACTAAATTAATTTATAGGATGACATAAAGTTATGTGATTCCCTATATATATAAGTTGAAACCAAATACTGCTCTTTGTTTTGTAGCTTATATTCCCTTTTTAAAATTATTGCAAGACATGCTCTTTCTGTACCTCACTAATTGTTTCAAAGCAATCTTTGGTTATATACTCGTCTTGTACACTGAAATGTCTGATCCGACTTGTTTAGATTTTAGGGAGATAGAACAAGGATATAGAATTTGGTAGGATAAGTATGTTGGATAAAAAACAATTCCTGCATCACTATCTCCTTGACCTTTAGTGTTGAAATAGAGAAGAAAGTATAATTAGATGTATTTGATATAGTGCGATTGTTGTTGTTACTTGGTGTTTGCATACTTATTTCCTTCAAATCATTTACCAATTTTTTGCTTAGTGAGTGTTGCATTCTCACTGCTTTGCTTCAAATTGCTAATCAATTTTCTGGATCTGCTTTCATAATGTAACCATCTTGAATTGAGTTTTTCTCACTTGTTATTTCCCCCTCTTATTTTGTTTTAGTTTTTCCTTTTTGTGGTGTTGGTGGAGGATGTAATATATAGCTAATAATGCAAAATATATGTATCTATTCTTAGGTTTGCAGGAAGATGGGGAGATCATGGTCAATCAGGCCACATCTATCGATCTGAAAGAGTTGGTGAAGAAATTCATCCTTGGGTGTATTGGGAAAGAGATTGAGAAGGCAACTTGTGGTAAAGTTAAGATCCTGAAAGCATCCAAGTTTGATCTTTGTAAACTGATGGATGTGCAATGGAGTGATTTTGACTTGTTTTGATTTCCTAAGTGAGTAGTTGTTTTTTTTGTGCTTTCCTTTTTATAAGAATATATAATTTGGAACAATTTAGAGGTTAAAATACTCAATTATTTTGATGGAACAATTGAGTGGGGTTGTTGGGTTGTATATAGAAGAAAAGTTAACTTCTTTGTTAGGTTGTCTATTACAATTAAATTCTTTGCTATGGAGCAATTTAAGTTCTTTGTTAAGTTATTTGTTATTTTGATATGGAACAATGTAGTTCTTTGCTATTTGATATGACCCAATTAAGTTCTTTGCAAGCTCTTTGATATCAACAATTGAACAAAGCTATATATGGAATAATTAAGTTCTTTGCTTTTGCTACAACTGGCTATTACAATGCCACTTCAGATGTCCTGGTATTTACAATAGAAGCCATGTTCTAAGAAATACATGTATAGTATGCCCTGATATTGAAATTCTACTGATTTTTTTTATTTTTTTTATTAATGCCAGCAATGACAACGGTTTTAAAGTGTTGTATAAACTATTATAGGCAATGGTTTTAGGTGTTACTTATGGCCACAGCTTTATAACCGTTCTATAAACTATCATAGAAAACAGTTTTAGGTGTTACTTATGGCCACGGTAAGAAGTCGTAGTCCTTGCAAACTAAATAAATTGTTGCTTATGTTAGTTATAAAGGCAACGGTTTTTTGTCCATTGTTGCCTTATGTCAAAAAATTGTTGCCAAAACAAAAGACAACGCCTTAGACTACCACAGTTAGAAAACCGTTGTCTATGACAAAGACCATGATTTTTTTATATTAGACCACGGTTTTGAACTGTTAGTGTAGGGCAAAAATGTTGTAATGTCTGGTAATGTCATGTATAGGTTTCACTTTTAGCAATTAATTTAAGAAGGATATGAAGAAAACGAGGTTATAATCAACCTCTTTTTCATATCCTTAAATATGCCGCCATGAAGGGTGAACTATGCAAAAAGAAGAATATGAAGGAAATAGATATATAATCTTCTTTCACTGCATGAACTATGCAACAAGAAGAATATGAAGAAAATGGGTTAATAAATTATATATTGCTCGAGGGCCGCCCGCATGCCCATTTTCCCATTTTAAAAATGGGCAGAACATGCGATATTATCCATTAAACATTTGTGGATATACTTGTGCTCACTTAAGTTGTGCACCATATTGTGGGCATATGCAAAACGGGTCAGACGACTCGTATTTTCCATCTATAGTTGTGTTCAATAAAGTTATGATATTATTAATGTTGGAAATGATAAGTTGATATTTATTTACTATTTAACAAAAAAAAACTCTTACACATACATGTTTCATCACCTCATTGATTTGATACATCATCTATCACATGTGTCATGACCTCATTCAATCTATGTTTTCCCTCCAAAAAATTCTTGCCCACAAACCTCCTTCATATACATATGTCATCACCTCATTGAATTGCATCATCATCTATGACATGTGTCATGACCTCATTGAATCTATGTTTTTTCCCTCCAAAAGTTACCTTATACACATACATGTGTTATCACCTCAATTGTCACATCATCTATGATATGTGTCATGACCTTATTGAATCTATTTCCCTTCAAAAAAATTGCTCACAAAATGATTTATTACATTAATATTATTATTAAAAATTATTATTATAATCTGATTATATTACGTGTGTAAATGTTTTAAATATTAAACTTCCAATATTTTTTAACATGTTAACTATTAGTAATTTTACAATTTGAATACATAACGTGTTCAAAATATTTAATGTTTATTATTATTACATATTATTATAATATGAATATATAACATGTGTAAATGCTTCAAATATTAAACTTCCAATATTACTAACGTGTTAGCAATAAGTAATTTATTACACATTATTATTACAATTTCAATGTATAACGTGTTCAAAATATAAAATGCATATTATTATTATAATCTGAATATATAACGTGTGTAAATGTTTTAAATATTAAACTTCCAATATTATTAATGTGTTAACTATCTGTGATTTATTACACATTATTATTACAATTTAAATATATAACGTGATCAAAATAATGCTTATTATTATTAAATATTATTATAATATGAATATATAACGTGTGTAGATGCTTCAAATATTAAACTTCCAATATTGTTAATGTGTTAGCAATCAGTAAGTTATTACACATTATTATTACAATTTCAATATATAACGTGTTCAAAATATTTAATGCATATTATTTTTATAATTTGAATATATAACGTGTGTAAATACTTTAAATATTAAACTTCTAATATTGTTAATGTGTTAACTATCTGTAATTTATTACACATTATTATTATTATTTGAATATATAACGTGATCCAAATATTAAATGCTTATTATTACTACATATTATTATAATCTGAATATATAACGTGTAAATGCTTTAATATTAAACTTCCAATATCTATATGTATGAATACTGCAACAATTAATTGAATATTGCAAAGTTCAATGTCTATATGTATGAATATTGTTTTATCATCTATAATAACATGTGTCATCATCTCCTCAAAAAAAATTCTTCCAAAAAGTTTATACATATACATTCATTTTAATCATCATGCATGATTTATCCATCAAACACATTAGCTATCAATAAATTTTCCATTAATGATTTAAATTAAACATTAACTATAAATATTTTTCCCACTAATAACTTACATTACACATTTTAATCGCCATATATTATTTGTCCATCAAACACATTAACGTTACATTTTCCAATTCGAACATAAATTTGCAGAATTATAACTAATAAATTTAGACTGTGATAATCAATTTATTTTATTTATATTTTGTTTAAATTATTTATGATTTCTAAATTTTAGGCAATGCTAATTGTAGATAAAGTTGTAGAATGATAATTAATAAATAGTTCAATAATAATTAATTTCATTTATATTTCATTTTGTTTGAATATCATAAATAATATGACATATGATTCAAAACTCATGAAGAAATAGAATAGTTTGAATTTTTTGTAAGTTACAGAAATAGAATATAAATTTGTGAATCAGTTACAAAACAGAAAGAATCAGTTACCAACATAAATCAAAACATATTAGAAATAAGAGTTACTATAAATTATAATGTAATATAACGTAAATCATTCGTTATAAACATGCATTAATTATGATTTAGTTTCTACTTTAAAATTATGTATTAAAGTTGTTATGAAATTTTGAAAATTATTTTAAATACATAAATGAAATATGTTGTAATTTCACATTTAAATAGATCTTAAAACGTTATCAATTAATATCATTTAATCATTTTTAAAACATAATTAGTAGAAAACCAATCATATTACTAATAGAAAGAATAACAATATAGATATAGATATAATATATATGTTCTTAATCATATAGTAAAAATGTACCGCCCCGTGCATTCGCACGGGTAACTTGCTGGTTACACTTAAAAACAACTTTTGTGTAACACTCCTACATAAGATTTTAGTTTATGTCTTTTATGGGGAATTTTCATTCAGTTTTGAAGATTATTTATTATTTTTTGGTTCTTTTTTTTGTTGAGAAATTTCTAATTATTTGGAATGATATTAAAAGGAAAAACAAATACCACATTTAAAGTGGTTCTACTACATGTAACGTTTCTCTTTTTTCCAACCATGTTGTCTAATGAAAAAATGGTTTGAAATCAATAATTCTTGTAATTAATTTAAGAGAAATTGGAATAACCTAAAGTTTCAAGATCATCTTGCCTAGTTGAAAAGGTGGGTTGGGAATCATCAAAGCTAAACTTGCTAGCAGTGCCATTCTAGGAAAACTAGTGTGAAATCTTTCTCATCCACCTTTCGAACCTAGGTTCAACCGAACATATATCTTTTGTATGAGATTTTGTGACACACGTTCTCATAGTAATGATAATAAATGAAAACAACAATAATAATGGAGGATCCATGACACCAAATCTCCGTTCGGGCAACCTGTTGTGATAAATATCTTTGTGGCCTTCCTGTTCTTCGAGTAGCATAAAAAGGGCTTCTATGTGTGGCGTTCCATCACAAAAACCAATGTTTCTTTTCGTGATGGTTATAAATAACAATCACCAAAGGGGTGGTATCTCCTTATGGTATGATATGTGGATTGATTTTGTTCCTATACGTGAAGCTCTCTCATTTGTAAACTATCAAGATACCGATAAACGAGTTTATGATGTGTTCAAATTCTCTACCCTTTCATGGTCACAAAATTCATTAGCAACACAACTTCCTGAGTCGTCCATAACTTCAACTCATCAAGTTTATATGGACTATGACTATTAGGTTAATGATAGTTATAACCATGCTTACCATGTTCAGATTTCACTGGGGGATACACAATACTGTTACAATACTCCTTGCATGTGTGATATGTCTGGGACTGTATGATTATAACGGGAGAAACACCATTAACTTGGTGCTGCAGAAAGGTTCACAAAGAAAAATGGGGACAGGTGGATAATGACATGGGTAAAAGATAGACATGACAGAGGACATGAGTAGAAGATTCATTCCTAAGCTTATATTTTCTTGTTTGCCAAGGTTTCTAGGTGCTAGTCCATTTATGTTTGGACTAATTTTTACTACAAAAACATGGAGAAGGATGAAAAATTCAAGAGGTAGTTCCCAACTTCCCATGTCTTAAGATCCACATGAAAGTAGTATTATACCAATTTTCACCATACTAAAATAGCACTACAAAATTAGAAATATGTCCAAGATTTGAGGCATTATAGCATTTCATTTAACCAAGTTCAACAAAAGCCAAGCCAAGTATGTAAAAAAGCCAAAAAAATCTATTTTTCGTTAATGCAATCAAGTTAATGAAATTTTACCATGAAAGAGATGAAGAGACAAGAAATACCTTTAACTTTCTTGTTAATCCAGGCCTCCACTAGCATTCCAGCACCAACACATACACTGCAGAAGGCGATAGCCGACCGTAGCGGCCATCCAAGAAGGAAAGAACACTCCCGGATTTGCCTAACTTTTTTAGGCAGTTTTTTCTTAAAGGTTGGTTGGACACTGGGATTTTGTTGCATCTCACCACCAACAGCTTTCCAGTCAACCCCTTTGAAGGGATCTCTTGGTTCATCACTTCTCATAATAGCTCAGTTTTAACAACTACACTGTTTAAAAATTAAATCACGATCCAAATTAATGTTAGCAATGAAATGCACAATACTCAAATTGAAAGCATGAAAGAAGCAATAACTAACAAATTATCATGAAAAATTGCACCTTGGTTAGTTAGGGTTGACAAGGGTTCAAAGTGTTATAAGTTATAACAATTACTTTATGAACCAAAACAAAATCATATACTACAAATTTAAAGACTTCAATTAAAACCCATGTTGAATGGATTCAATTTAACTGATGAAAATTGTCATTGTTAGAGAAGATTAAAGAAATTGCAAAAATCAACTGAAGTCATGTTAAAAGTTGCTAAAGTTTTTTAAAAATGTAAAAGAGATAAAAATAATACAAGCATTGAAAAAACAAGAGTTAGTGAAATACCTCAATGTAGAAGAAGAAAAGGATCCAAAGCTGGTACGTACAGGTGAAGGATAAATTAGGAAGGAAAATTGCATTAAATTATTATTTTACAAACAAACTTGTGTTTTTCACTTCTCAACATAATTAAGTCCCCCCTACAAAACATAATTAAAATTTTTGTTGAATGGTAATAAGAAATAGAGATTTTTTAAAAAATATTGCGAAAATAATGCGGAAGCATAAAATGAACTTTGTGTATTTTTCTCATTGATTTGAAATGATACAAGAGAGTATACAATGCCTTGTAAAACAAGCAATACAACTAACCTAACTAACTCTCTAACAAGCTAATAAACACATGTTGTAAAACAATTTAACATGTGTTAAATGTGTAAAACGTGTAAAATATGTCAATTACAATAATTGTTCAACCAATGTTTCACTTGATTTTCTAACCAAATAATCGATTAAATTTTTGTTAATCACACTTACTCAGTTAATTGATTGATGTTGTCTTGTTTCCCTGATGACTTTGTTCTCCAATAGCCCCCTCAAACTGGAGGGTAAATGTTAATGAATTCAACTTGATAATTTGATTTGATAATAATGTGATAGATCAGAATCTCTATCCTGATGTGATTGGATTTTCTCAATCACTTGATTATTTTCCTGGTCAGAAATCTTGACCATATTCCCATGATTTTTCCATGGTTTTATATTGTTGAAGCTTCCTACTTGCTTCTGATCATAGTATCCACTTTCTTGGCGTGAATTTCATATATTTTCTTGACAACATTTTTAATCATCCCTGTACAAACAGGTCTTGAAAACGGGTTATAACAATCTTCAAAGCATGATCACAATCTTGCATGACACTAATGAGTTCTTGAAGAACTTTGATTGTTTCTTGATTGATCTTGTTATTGATGTATTGATCTTGTTGTTGTTGTTGATCAACTCCTTGATGACACTTCTTTCTTTGACAACTTCCACTTCTGATCAAAGTACAAAGGTGGTGCATGTAGGAATTCCTTCACAGGCTGCAGACTCCCTATATTTTCATAAAATGAGCATTTATATGTTTCCCTGTAATTCAAGCTTAATTTGTTCCCTTCTGAGTCCTGCTCCAATTTTTTTGTTCTGTAATGAGTACTAGCTCTGAACACACACTGCATAATCCGTTCCTCCTTTTGATAACAGTGAGTTGAGTCATCAAGGCATTTGTAGCATAAAAAGTCATTTGGACAACCAAGGCAATAATACTTTGCAAAATCTCTGCAGGTGACGCAATAATGCCATCCACAAACCCAAGTCCTTTTTTTTCAAATAAAGATTCATCCTCATCAATACAGTGTGGGTGATAAACTTTTCCACAACTCCCATGATCGCATACAACAACTTTGCCACCATCTTTGCATTCAAAACACCAATCCTCAAGTTCTTGATGTTGTTTCTGAACATTGCTCTTCTTAACTCTCTTAGATATTTGAAAAATGATGTGAAGCACAAAGATTAGAGACTATGGAATCAGTGGGTAGAATAGCCTTGTATACAACAGATTTTCTAGCCTTCTTGGAAGTGCAATTATTGTCTTGTTTCTCCTTCTCATCCACAACATTTGTTGGATCATGGAAGAGAAAGATAATAATTACTGCAGAGAGTGCGCAACGGTGATGATCAAAACCTCCAGAATGGAGGCTCTGATACCATAGTGCGAAAATAATGCGGAAGCATAAAATGAAATGTGTGTATTTTTCTCATTGATTTGAAATGATACAAGAGAGTATACGATACCTTGTAAAGCAAGCAATGCAACTGACCTAACTAACTCTCTAACAAGCTAATAAACACATGTTGTAAAACAATTCAACATGTGTTGAATGTGTAAAATGTGTCAATTACAATAATTGTTCAACCAATGCTTCACTTGATTTTCTAACCAGTTAATCGATTAAATTTGTGTTAATCGATTAACACTTACTCAGTTAATTGATTTATATTGTCTTGTTTCCATGGTGACTTTTTCTCCAATAAAAAAATAAAAATAAAAGGATTTTTTTATCTTGGTTTTTTCTGAGTTAAAGATATCATGAAAATAGGTCCAATCATTCAATACACACGTCAAAAAATTGATCATCTCATTATTTTTTAACAAATACATAAAAGACTTAGTCATTGATTCTTGGGTTAGATGGAATTTTTTCATCTCTTTAACTCATTCCAAAGTTATTAAATTGTTCCCTCTAAATTTTTGCACTTACCCAAATTTATTATGGAAGTAATTTTTTGTTAAATTTTTGCACTTACCTTTATTCTAGGATTAATTATCTTGTACTAAAGAACCAACACATGATTTTCAGCAATGAAGAAAGTGTTAGAGAATTGGTCAATTATTTTTTTGTTATTCCTATTTCCTTTAGTACCTGAGCCCAACACATGATTTTCAGCAATGAAGAAAGTGTTAGAGAATTGGTCAATTATTTTTTGTTATTCCTATTTCCTTTAGTACCTGAGCCCAAACCAATTACTCATATGAATGGCAACAGGGCGGGTTAAGGTCGGGTTTGCACATACCCAAATTAGAATCCAAAATTCAAAACCTGAACCCGAACTCAACGAAGTTTAAAATAAAGATATCATCCCCGAACCCAAAAAAACCCCAAAAATTATATATGTACTAAGGAAAATATGATACATTTATATCTAGCATTTCTATTTTCTCTTGTATTATTTCATTTCTTTTATGTTTGAAGATCCAATAGTATGTAAAGTAAAATTAGAAATTAGAAACAATGAACAGATGATAGAAATTTCAATTTTAAATTAGAATCATAATAATAAAGATGCAAACAAAAGACATAATAATAAATTAGAATTATAACAGTTGGACATGAGATCAGTCTTGATCTAAAACCTTAAGCCTTTATTTTTATAACTTCATCCACTTACAAGACCTTCAAAATATACACTATTAAACTTCTCAATCACATATAACTCGCACTTGGAATTCCAAAACAAAGTGTTTTAAGTAATAGTGTTTCATACCTATTCATAAATAACTTTTCTAATCCAAACAAAAGACAATCAACGAAATTGCTAAGGAAAGAAATTGACAAAATTCAATAGTGATAAAATAAAATATGGTTTCTGTTCCAAGGTATAAAAAATAAAGAGAACAAAACCGCTTTGCTTTCTCTTTTTATAGAGTAAGCATGAGGGGTTGTGTAGCAAACTATAGCTGAAATAAAAGATTGGATATCAATCATGAGGCAATGACAATCTCCCACCATTGAGTGTGCTTTACGAAACATAGAAAATAAGTAAAGAAGAAATAATATCTTAGAATAGAATTGAAAAGTTTATTGAGTCCAACTTCCAACTTGAATGAATGAAAGTGCCTAAAGGGTAAAGCAAGGGCATTGTTGAGGCTTAGAAATATATAGAGACTTTCTTATCCTTACCACAGGCTATACAAGGTGATATATTGAATGTGTGCATATCCTCTCCATTACTAGAGAAGATGGTGCCATGTGATACTAATTTTTTAAAAATCAATTTTTTATTTATTTTAAAATTAAGTAATATAAAAATTTGTCAGTTCATATTCAACACCAACCCAATATCCATGAGAAACGGTAGAATTAAGAGGGAGAAAAATAATAATGGAGCTTCATAAATACCGATTAATTTATCTTACCGCTTCAATAAAATATATTTTTAAAAAAAAATTATATATCATTGAAAACTAAACTATTTACTTTATTCACAAAAGAGAGTAAACTTCTTCCTTTTCAAACAATAAAAGATTAATTACCTTGAATTCTTCGCCAAAAAGTGGAAACAGGTCATACATTGGTTTAAATAGGCCTGACCTATTTAACATATTACAACCCAAGTCTAACCTATTTCTATTTTTAAGTTTTTCCAGCCTAAGTTTTTTTGGTACTATGAAGGGTATTTCTCACCTTTTTGGGCAAATAACTAATCTCTTTAAGTGTTCGTGGATGTCCCTTCTAACAAATGTCGATCCCAAGAATTGAACCATCGATCTTGGGGATCTATGAGACCTTACACTACTAGACCGACATCTTGTTAGTTTTTGAGCCTAAGTTAGGCATATTTAAAAATGTAGCATGACTTATTAACATATTTAAAAGTTCAGTATAATCTAAGATATTTAAATAGGTCAATAGACTGTTAAGTAGACTAATATATGTACCTTTAAATATGTCAGTCTTAATTGACAAATCTAACATCCCAATTTTTCAATGTCAAATTGCCTATATGATTTATATATTTTATATATGTTATATAAATTTATTAATATAAATATAAAACAAAATTATATAGGTCAATCTATTATGCTTTTTAAGAAGTACGTGTCTAACCTATTTAGGTTAAATAAGATTTTTGAGAAGTCTGAATCTACATACTTATTAAAAATGTTTTTGGCCTAATCTATTATAAGTAAGATAATAGGTTTCAGATAGGTGGTATCCCAATTTTCCATCCTTATATGAAACGTTTTCATTTTTTTCTTCATGTTTTGCATATTTATTTAATTATTTGAGTTGTTTGCTTTTAAGTGCAACGCCATTACTTTTAATTTTTTCAATAAACATTGAACCACATTAAATCTTACTTTTAAAAAATTATTATTACTATATTCAAAAACAATATGTGAAGTAATAATGATAATTGTCTTTCATAATAATAAAGCAAAAATAACAATAATAATAAATATTTAAAAAATTTAATTGACACATTTTCATTGACACAAAGCAATATATAGAATATAATCTAGGAGAAAAGATTTTTCTTCTGATTATCATATGTTCTTATATATATTGGGGCAAAAACATTCTACGGAAACACTTGATCTCGAGGCCTCACTTATCATTCCTAGACTACTTTGTGGAGTTTTCCTCTAAAGACGCCAGGTATTGTTTTCCAGTGATTTTGTACGTATTTTGTTGATGTTACTAAATTCAGTCTCACGTAAAAGGTAGGCTTAAAATTTTGTTTTGATACAATCATATTGATCTTCTTATCAAATTATTTTTTAGCCTTCCGATTATGATTTTGAGTTGAAGTCTAGAAAACAATATTTTTTCCTTGTGGGGTAAAGCTTTCTGTTTATGTTCTTCTCCAACTTCACTAAATAGAAGTATCGTGTACCGAGCCGCCATTTGTTTAAATTTTTATGAATTTCAAAAAGAAAACCCTAATCCCAATCCAAGGTAAAAGAGTAAATTACCCTAGCTAGCCTATCTTTTTTCTTGATTGTGATGGGTGTTCTTATTTCTCATATTTTCAACAACTCTCCAAGCATTAGTTTTCCTAATTATAAGTAAGGCATACTCGATCTAAAGCTCAATTTCAAATTTTGGCCAAATTTTATTTCTCTTAATTTTTAAATCCATATTTTATTACTATTAATTATTGTATCTCTTTTAGATTGTTATTTTCATCTTTGATTTGGCACGTCAATCTGATATAAATTTAATATTTTCCTTTTCCTTTTTTAAGGTGATCTGATGGAGAATGATTCAAATAGAATTGTGTCAAGAATTCAAGATGGAGTCATATCTAGAAGGAACGTTTATCTTGGTTTGCATCTTGAAATTTTTTATGCAGAAGACATTGACAATCCTAGCAATTACCCTGATGTTTTCAACAGAGAATATCGTTTAGTTGTTTGGGTTAATCCTAATGAAGAGTTCTCTACTATACCAGTTGAGGGTTTATTGAACCCTGTGTGGAATGCAAGTGGTGTTATCTTGTTGAAAAAGTTCCCTGGATATCATACTTTCCTCAATGTAGAGGTTTTGAGGGTCAATTCTATGAATGACCCAGGAACTTCAAGTGGTGTAATCATTGTTGGGAAGGTTAAGATACCCTTGCCTAAGATACTCTATGGTGAAACAATTGGGCGTTTTGAGTTGGTGAGGGAAATGGGTGAAGGGTTCAAGTTTGAAGGCCACATTCATTTGTCTATGAAACTTAGGAAGTATATTTATGTTTGATTATGATATATTAAGAGTTTTCTAATGCTCTCAACTTATATCTGAATTTTGTAATGTTTAATGGATCTATGTTATGTCTTTCTTTTATCATGTGTTATATACTTTGTGGGATATTGTTAAACCAAATGTTTGTTTGGGTATAAACTCTTCACTAACTTTGTTTTCTCGATAGAAGCTTGTGGGTAGAAGTATTTACCTTAAAACACTCCAACATAAGCATATTAATTCATGATGGAAGGGTGGATCTTAGGGGTGAACTTGAACTCGGCTCTAGACCTGAAGCTAACCCGACCCTAAATGTTGATCGGGTCAACCTTTAAACCCGACCCTAGATCTGATTAAATATAATGCATACTCATTTTAGGTAAAGATTTCTCAATATTATTTATTATTATGAATATGTAATTTGACATATAAAATAATATATGTATATATATATTATTAATCATGTGTTATGATGAAAAATTAAATAATCAATGATACTTTCGACAAAAAGAGTATCATTACTTTATATACATTTGAGTATAAACACATACAAAAATGATGAGTTAATGACCATGGGCAGGATGAGTTGGGTCATATTTGGTCTCCACCCGTCCCTAAATATTGACCAAATCTATTTTTTGAATTCGACCCTAGACTCAATCCTATTCAGACTCAATCATGATCGTGTCGTATCGCTTGAGCGGGTAGGGTCAAGTCTTGCTTACCCCAAGTAGATCTTATAAACACATTTATGGTTAAACATATTTGATATGGTTACAATGTACTTTAAGTGTAATTCTCTTTTCCCTATTAGTGAAGGGAGTAGGTGTAATGATTACATGTGGCACACATATTTTTTAACGGTCCAAATTTTAATTATTTTTTAAGAAAATAATATTAGAATTATTAAATTTTATTTCACCCTCATGTTTCAATACTCAATGGTTCAATACCGGATAATATTTTAACCCGTCTAAAAGTGGCTGGTGTTATGTGTATCATACTTCTAATTATTTGGATGATATATGGATTGATTTTGCTCCTATTGTGAAGCTCTCCCATTTGTAAACAATCAGGATGTTGATAAACGAGTTTATGATGTGTTCAAATTCTCTACCCTTTCATGGTCACAAAATTCAGCAACTTCTTGAGTCGTCCATAACTACAATTCATCTAGTTTATTTATATGGGCAATAATGGACTATGACTATTAGGTTAATGATGTTATAGTGTGGACTAATTCTTACCTAGTTAAATATTCTTTTGAGTGGCTTTTAGAGAAGGTTGATGATGGGTTGATTTCTTATCAAGGCAAATAATCCAAACAAAAAGTCTAATTTATCCATGGCTCGGAGTCTCTTTATCCAAGATCAAAAAATATGGTTGTGTGTCTCCATATCATAGACCCAAAATGTCATCAACTAGGAGAGATTTTAATTATTTTTCTCTCTCATATTTAATGTGTAGATGCTCACACCTAGCACATAAAAAATTTCAATTGTCTAAAATTTAATTATTTTTAAATAAAATAATATTAAAAAGAGTAAATTATACTGACACCCCCAAGTTTTTATGAAATTACACAAATCACATCTCGCTTTTTTACACCTACACAACACAAATCCCTAATTTTTATAGTTTCATTACACTAATCACCACTACATGAGAAATAAGTGTAATATTTTAAACAAAAAATATGATAAATGCAATTAAGTTAAATAAAACATGGTATATTGTGTAGACAAATCCAACTAATATATGAGTCAATATCTCTTTATTATTTTTGGTTCGTTACGATATAGTATAAGAGCGATTTAAACATCTCTTTAGAATTGTTGATGCATTTTGTAACCAAAAATAATAAAGATACATTGATTTGTATATTATTTGGACTTAGCCTCCATAATATACTAAGTTTTGTTTAACTTAATTGCATTTATCACATTTTTTGTTTAAAATATTACACTTATTTTTCATGCAAGGGTGGTCAGTGTAATGAAAGTATAAACATTAGGGAGTTATGTAGGTGTAAAAAAGTGCTGGGTAGTTTATATAATTTCGCTAAAACACAGAGTTTCAGTGTAATTTACTATTTTAATATTATTTATTTAAAAATGATTAAATTTGGATCATTGAAATTTTTTATGTGTTAGGTTTGAGCATCTGCATATTAAATATGAGAGAGAATAATAATTAAAATCTCTCCTAGTTGATGGCATTTTGGGTCTTGGATAAAGAGACTTAGCTACATTTTTGGGTCTTGGATAAAGAGATTCAACCACACTTTTTGGTCTTGGATAAAGAGAATTTGAACCATGGATAAATTAGACTTTTTGTTTGGATTATTTGCTGTTATAACCTTGTAACTCTTTAAATTTAACTTTCTAATGTAATTGATAAGTTTAAATTCTAAATAATTACATTCTTCTATTAAAATTTAAATTGTCCAATAATAGATAATATTTTCTCTGGAACATGTATTCAATTAAAGTTAATACTTATTCTTATGGTATAATATTTAAGGCAATCATTTAATTACCCTTATTCACTAATACTATAAGAGTTTTTTATATTGTCATAATAAATATATATAAGAGTTTTTTATATTGTCATTATATTATTCACTTTTATATTTAATTATCATTATTTATAATATATATATATATATATATATCTATATCTATATCTATACTTCTATACTATATATAAAGCCAAAACTTGAAATAACTTCCCTCATGGTGTAATTTTTATTTCCTATTTTGCCCTTCATATTATTTATTTTTTACAAAAAAAACTATATAGTCCTAAGCAACCACCACCAATACATTAATTAACCACATATCCCACTTTAAATTAAACATTATTATAAACAAAAAAAAACATATAATATAAAGTACATCGAACACAATAAATACATTCTAATTCAAAAAATAAAATATATAAAAATTAAATATGTAGTATCACACAATATTTGCCGGCAATCACGAAGTGTATGTACACACTAGTTATATATAAAGGGGAAAACATGGTGTAACTACCATCATGATATAAATTTTGTTTTCCTGTTTTGCCCTTAACATTTTTAATTTTTACAAAAAATCATATAATCACATATAATCACCATCAACCTATTAACCACTCCCACACCATAATTTGACTATTAAAATAAAGAAAAAATATAATATAAAGTGCTCCCGTAAAAATTACAATATAAAGTATATTTAATATAAAAAATATTCTACTTCACCAAAATAAAATATATAAATTTAAATATTTGATACCAAAATTTAAAAATATGGGTCGGTAGGCATAACTGTCTGTCACACCAATACTATATAGATAATACACTTATAGTTTTAAACATTTTTCTCACAAAATATGATTTATGTGTTGAAATCTTCATTTTAATATATTATATATAGAATCCAAATATTGATTAAGATGGAAGTTATATTTAAATATTCTCATTTTCTTCCCTAAAAAATTTCATATGTATCAGTTTGGTCTATTAAAATTTTTACGTATACTAATTTAGTCCCTAAAAAAATTAGAATACAGGAAATGATCCATGAAAATATTAAATGTGTATCAAATTATTCATTTGAGCATATTTTATGACACTTTGTAGGGTTATTTTAACTTACATTTGTGATCATTTTGTACTAATTTGGATTATACTTTTCTAGGAATAATTGGTACACGCAAAAACATTTTGGTGTAAACAATCTATAAATTTAAAAGTATGACATGAAGGACTCTGTGGCCCAATGGATAAGGCGCTGGTCTACGGAACCAGAGATTCTGGGTTCGATCCCCAGCAGAGTCGTTTTATAATTTAACAACAATTATTTTCTTCTTCTTATTTTATCTTCTTAAGAAATAAACTTTCGTTATAATTTAACAATAACGTTCTTCTAGTCCTCAAAAGATTGTAAGGGTTCATTTTTGTTCTCTCTCGTTTTATTTATGGATATATCTACAAGTTTCACTATATGCGTTGAATGAAATTAAATACGCACCATATTACTTCAATTTCCTTGTTTATATTTTGGTGGTAGAATTAAAACAATATTATTTTGTATCATAGCTATACCGGACAGCAAATTAATCCCCCTTTGATTTTTGTGATATTTTTTTTTCTAGATATGTGTATATAAAAAAATTTGAAAAATATACATTAACACATTTATTGTTCGGTTTAATATGTATACATTGACAATATAAATGTTATTTATAATATCAACAAATCATACATCATTCACTTGTATTATTATTTGTTTTTTAAAAGTCAACGATGATAAAATATAAATGATAAATGATGCAAGTATATAAAACTCATACATAATCAGTGCATATATTTTTTTCTCTATATAAAATGAAAAAATGTGAAAGACATTCCTAACACAATGTTGTCTAATGGTGTAATGCTTAATTGGATTTTCCAATAGACCAAAAAACTAAATGTTCGATTTACTTGAGTGATACTTATTGAAATACTATATATTTTAAAATAAATTAATTTCTTACCCATATTCTTTTACTATATATAAAAAAAACAAAGAATGTTGAAACATGATGTATTGTTGTTGTTGACAGTAAAAAATAAAAGTTAAATATAAATGATATACGGTTGATCATCATACTTTACTTCATGACTCTTATTTATAAAGCTAAAATTAGAAATAACTATCACAATAATTTTATTTTCTTATTTTGCTCTTAATATTTTTTATTTCTAAAGTAAAACCATATAATCCTAAATAACTATAATTAATAAATCTCACTTTAAGTTGAATATTATATTAAATACAAAAATTATAATATGAAGTACATCCAATAAAAAATATTATAATTCTGTAAAGTAAAAAATACAAATTTAATACTAATATCATAAAATAAGAATGCGAGTCGACATACACAAAATGTTTGTCAACACGCTAGTATATGTTAAGGGGTGAATATTTGAGAAAATAATGTATATATTGTCCAAGTAAGAGTTTCGTTACATCGTCATTGCATCATCAATTATTCATTTTCAATGATCATTGATTTTTTTTTAAAACAAAAACAAATATAAAGAATGGATGATACACTTGACTGTGTATAAATTTTTACACTATCCATGCAAAAATATTACCCCCTTTATATTTTCAACCTACGTTAAATTGTCTATCTGAAATTAATTTGACAAACATTATAAAGATACATAATTAGAGTGAAATATTTTATTAAAAAAATTGAAACTAAAATAAATGACCAAATGTTATTTTAGCCTTTTAAGAATCAAATAAGAGAAACTCTCCCTTAGATTTTATGCTATATTTACGAACAAACAGTTGGTTTATAAGAGACAAATCTCAATTTCAATTGGTTTATAAGATATCTTATAAGAGGAATAATTGATGTCCTCCAACCAATATGTAAAACTAAAAAATGATAGATGTGATAATTTTTAGAATAAATTATACTGAATATTCTATCGATTTGACTGAAATTATACAAAACACTCATCAGATTGCATCTCAAGAAGCAGTGTACAAACCCATTTGGTCTCTCCAACTCAGAGGTTGAACTCGAATTTAAGAGAGTGAATGGCTACAGAAGGTGATCACAACCACAAACATGAACACCATCATGATCATGATCATGATCATGATTCAGATATAAAGTCTTCATGGATAGGTGGTGATGGGAAAGTGTATCATAGCCATGATGGTCTAGCACCACATTCTCATGAACCCATTTACTCTCCTGGCTTCTTCACAAGAAGAGCTCCACCACTTCTCAACAGAGATTTCAATGAAAGAGCTTTCACTATTGGTATTGGTGGCCCTGTTGGTACTGGGTATCCCCTTTTCTATTCTTTCTTTTTTATACTTAACACTCTTTTTTGGTCTCTACCAATTGTGAAAACCCAACCTAGTCATCAAAAATTGGGTCAAAATAGTCACTTTAAGGATTAAAAAAGTTCCTAAAAATTATCATAACTCATAAGGGCTAATTTGATCTACACATTTGGGATCTTAGGTGACTAATTAGGCTTTTCTATTTTTTTCTAAGCATGCAAATATATTAAGGGAACAAAATAACTTTTCACTATTTTATTACTAAATTGTAGCATGGTATAAGTTGTGTGTTTGATGGTTAGATGATGCATGCAGGAAGACAGCTTTGATGTTGGCTCTTTGTGAACATTTGAGAGACAATTACAGTCTTGCGGCAGTAAGTTTCTTATAAAGCTTTTTCTCATTTAAATATTGCATTTTTATCTGTTGGATTTGAGGACTATGTTATCTTCCAATGTTAGCTTAGTGAACTGATTTTGTTGGAATTCATAACTGATGTCTCATCTACTGCTTAGCATGACTTGTTATTTCCTGCTTGTTTTCGCATTACTAGCAGCCCAAACATGTTCCAAAGTGTGAATAATGTGGAAATATATCCACTATAAAAGAAATTCCATGGTATGATTATTTTGATCCTAACTTCAGTTTTGCACATTCCTAAATTGACAAAATAACAAGCTGTGTTTGTTTTCAGGTGACAAATGATATATTCACTAAAGAAGATGGTGAGTTTTTGGTGAAACACAAAGCGCTTCCAGAGGAAAGGATACGAGCTGTGGAAACTGGAGGATGTCCACATGCTGCGATTCGAGAGGACATAAGTATTAATCTTGGACCCCTGGAGGAGCTGTCAAACTTGTACAAAACAGATATTCTTCTTTGCGAATCTGGAGGGGGTATTTAAACAAATAATTAGTTGATTGTGATTTTGGATTGTTTAAAAGATTTTCTGTAGCGAAATTGCTAGTAATGTGCTATTAGACTTGTATGTATGTCATCACTTTTGAAATTGAGTTCGATCTCAAAAACTCTGCATGTTCATCTGAGTTTCTTGTGCAGATAACCTGGCAGCCAATTTCAGCAGGGAGCTGGCTGACTATATCATTTACATAATAGATGTATCTGGTGGTGATAAGATTCCTCG
Organism: Lupinus angustifolius; assembly: GCF_001865875.1. Lineage (NCBI taxonomy): Eukaryota > Viridiplantae > Streptophyta > Magnoliopsida > Fabales > Fabaceae > Lupinus > Lupinus angustifolius. Next base: position 7,850,217 of record NC_032020.1, read on the forward strand.
GAAAGGTGGCCCTGGAATCACACAAGCTGATCTCCTTGTACGTAACTACGTATCATATGCATAGCTGTGACACCTGAGGCAATCGTTAAATCGATGATATGAATCTTCTCGTGTGATTTTTAAATTTAATCTTGGACTACGAAACTGATTGGGCATAATTCCAGGTGATAAACAAGACTGACCTTGCACAAGCAGTTGGTGCTGACTTGGCAGTCATGGAGCGGGATGCACTTCGAATGAGAGATGGGGGGCCATTTGTTTTTGCACAGGTTACTTAACACTACATTTTTTTTATTACGGGCTGTTTGTCGGTCTATCACTCTATCTAACATCTAATCAGCAAACTTAATGCAACTATAAAATTTTGCATATTGGCCATAAAACACTAGAATATTGGATTTAGCTGGATTGGTATGATATAATAAGGTTTCTGCTCTATCTGATTTAATTTCACTCTAGCTTTTCTGTGCATTCACCATTAAGTAGAAAGAAATGTTACAAGTTATAACTTCGACAGAAAAGGTTTCATCTTCCTAAGAAAAATGAAGCTTCCTTCCCCAGGTTATTTTTCAAGTTAATGATACTACCTCATAAGTTGAGGACATTTGTCACAATTTTTTTTAAAAAAAAAAAAAGAGAATGCAAGTACTCTACTTTTGCCTATCGTTAGTTTGGAAATAAATATGGAATCATTTAAATGAAAACATGTGCAATTCAGTTTGTTGTATCAGCTTTATAGGAGTAGTAACATAGCTCGTTGGGAACTATGCCTTTTATTTAGTATTGGACTATTTGGGTCCTTTTTTCAGCTTTAAAATTTACAGGGACATAACCACATTTTTTGAGCATCCAAGTATTTTATTTTGTAATGTTATGAATGATTGTAATCTTTCAAATGATTTTCCCCTCGCCCCTTCTAAACATATTTCCGATACCAATGTGCAGGTGAAGCACAAGGTTGGGGTTGAAGCAATTGTGAATCATGTCTTACAAGCCTGGGAAGCAACTACAGGGAAGAAGAGGCACTGACATTGCATTGGAAAAATGGTTTCCTCAGTTCATCTTATGTTGTAACTTTTCATGCATGTTACAGTAATAAATTCATATACATAAGGTTCACTACTTGGATTCAACCTTTTATGTTGTGTTGTGCTTTTTTTTGCATGTTATATTAACAACTTTTGAAACATGCGCATTACTTGGAATCTGGATCTGTCTGTTATAGTTAAACTCAATATGGTCACTCCACTCACTTTCCTACTCAAAATTATTTCCCCCCTTGAGTATCCATAACTTGATAAGTAAATGATTAATCTCTGCCTTGAAATGAATACATTTTTTTCTATCATTTTTTCTTCATACATATGAACTTTGAGTCAACTTTATTAGCAATACTTTTTTCACATATGATTTCTGAGATCAAAAGCATAAACACATAATAGAGTTTACTAAGTTGTGTGTGACATAAACTTGTTACCAGTGATATGTATGATTACTCAAGTGAAATCGTTTAACAAAGTTCAGTACTTGAGTACCACATCAACATTTGGTGAAAAACAAAATTTGCCCTTTCTAACCTTTATGCCTTTATCTTTGTAATAAGGTGAATTTTAAAGAAAGTTTAGCCAAATGGCATAATTTTGATATGAACTTTTTTAACTATATATATTTTGTGTCAGTCGAGTGTCAACTTATATTTTACAATTTTTTTGGGTACAAAAGGACAAACAAAACAAAAACTAGAACATAGGTGCAACATTCATATGCAGGATAGGGAGGGCTCCTACTGGCGGTGAATCCCCAAATTTTATATTTTCATGATGACCACCACTAAGTTTAGACATAATATTGTCATCGTATTTCCTTCTTTAAAGATATGCTTAATATAAATATCTCAACTTCTTTTAAGCAAACCACTAATGTTATGAAGAACTCTAGATAGACGATTTAGATGAACATACACTTTATCATAAATGATGTGAACAGCCTCAAGTTATATTTTTCAATTTAATAAACTTAACAATGTATACTGATATTCCTATGAATAAAAATTAGATAGCCCAAAATTTAAAATAATAAAAGACATGTACTTAAAAAAATGATATGAATTTATTATGGGTAATACTGATTTAAAATAATAAGAAAATTAAATTTTGGTGTGGATGATAAATTGAAAATTAATAATATAATAGACCCCAAGATTTTTTAGGCAAGGGAGACAGTATACACTTTTTTTAATGCATCAGTTTTTGAATGGCATATACAGATAGGTTTATACATTTACATTGGACAGGTCCGTCTTGATGATTCAACTTGCAAGTGTTTTATCTTAATAGCTTATATCGACGAGCCCATTAGGCCATTCAAGTTTTTATTTTAGAAAAACAAATGAATTCATAAAAGACGAAAATTAGTAAAATAAATTTGAACGTATAAAATTAAAAATGCGGTGAACGTGGATCGAACACGTGACCTTCAGATCTTCAGTCTGACGCTCTCCCAACTGAGCTATCCCCGCTTCATGTCTGTTACCTATATTTATAATTCATTTTACGGTTTAATACCCATTGTGTGTAATCACAACTTTGCTTGCTGTCAAGTTAATGAATTATTCTAATGAAGTGATCTTTGAATAAGAAATAAATTGATTGATTAATGCATATGATTTGGAACCACAATATTTATTTATAAATAGTGTATGTTCTTTCATTAAGAGTGATATTTTTTCTTTTTTGTACTACTAAGGATATTTTTTATCTTTTTGGATAAGGATTTCTTTCTTGGTTCATAGTTGCCCTTCCTATATGCATTTTTCATGAAGAGAGTGATATTCCTTTGAACCTACTTGCATTTCTCATGAAGAGAGTGATATTCCTTTGAATTAAAACTCTGATGAAAATGATGCTCCATAATTTTTTTATTTCTAACTTCACTCATCATAGAAATAACAATAAAATATTTGGCATGTATACAATCGTTTATATGAAAATTATGTTCATAGTAATAAACATTAATTAAATTAGATCATTTTAATTTAATAATTTAAAATAATGACTTATATTTAAACATTTCATTCTTGTGTATTGAGTTAAGAAGAGTATAAATGGCCATCCTATAAAGAAACATGGCTATAGAAAATGATCCAGATAAGCTTAAGATATTATAGTTTAAGAAGAAAACATTAAAGAGAGAGAAAAAAGTATCAGAAAAAGTACAAATTCACAAGATAAGCCTAAACTTGCATGATTAAATTACAGTAATATTCAACGTACAGAAAAATATAGCAAACTATTTGATCTAAAGTTACCTAAGGTTGATTAATGTGGGTAAGTAAACTCCTAACTTATATTACTGGAAAAAATCAATCTCCATCTCATCTTCTCTCTTTTTTGTTAAACAACATTTAATTCAAATAACAATATAATATGTGAAACAACGATAAAAACAAAAAAAAAATTAATGATAGGCACTATGCACTAGAGACAATTTGTCCATGTTACTACATGATTTAAATTCGAGAAAAAATATATACACGACAATGTATGAATTTATACACTATTATTACAATATCTACTATTCATATTTAATTATTAATAATTTTCAAAAAATAATACAAATGAATATGAATACAATAACAGATCATGATGTAAAATCTAGGAGAGACAACAATATCTAATTAGAATTTATAAGTTAGATAATTGAATGACAAAAATATAAAGATAATGTATATTCATTTAAAGTATCACTCTTCGTTCTTTTAAAGACTTTCAATAATTGAATATGTGGTGAAATTTTCAGCTACTTCCTTTTCAATATAAAAAACATGTGGTCTATAATAAATTCATCTTCTATCCTATTACATAATTTTGTTTTGTTTTCTTTGTTGCTGAAAATGATCATTCTTATGTAGTTAAAACATAATATTTAAAATAAGATAAATAACTTTATCAAACAAATAATATGTATTTATTTTCAAAATTTCACTTAATTTAGAGATGATTGATAATTTTCCAAACATAAATGATTATTAACATAAAAAATAAAATATTGACATTAACATCACAAGTCAATATTCTCTTCCCTTGCTTATTAAGAAAATCATATGGTAGTATTTTGGACAAAAATACATATATTATCAATATTAAATGATCTATAAAAATTCATAAGTTTGACAAAAGCAATCTATAATCTTCATAGTCTATTTCATAAGTATAAACTCATTATGATCTCAATTGAAATAATAATATTATAAGCAATATTAACACAGAACTTGATCTATTAGAATGACCATAGAAATTACAAAATGTAAAAAATATATTTTAAAAAAGTTCAAAGAATAATTGTTATAAAATTTGGGAGAAACTTGGCCCCTACTTGTTCTTAAGATGATCCATCAATGTGTTGATATGTATCAATTGTGTATAAATTGTTAGTATATATTAAACTTTATATTGAATATCGTAAGGCTTCATTACCGTGCTTTATTACCACTAATAACTATACTCAACCTAAATGCAATCCTTCAAGCTTTGGACCCTTTAATCATTATTTTTATTTTCTAATTATCTTAATAAGAATAAGAATCTTTTATGTGACCATCTCTATTTCTTTACCTTTGTTTTTAATGTTTGGCATTATATATTAATAGACGGTTAGTATGTGATTTATAGACAGTGAGCATATTATTATCATTTATTTGTATTATTATTTTTTGAAGAGTCAATGATAATTAAACATGAATGATGAATAATACAATGACATATAAAACTTATACATTATCAATACATACAATTTTTCTTATATTTATAAAATTAGTATTTAATGTAAGTATAAATATTTATACACTATCACTATATTATCCATAAATTATTTAGATTGATTAATTAAAGATTTAATAATGAGGAATGATGGATAATGGTGTTTATAGGCATGTATTTTTTAGAAAAAGATGTATACTATGACAATGTATGAATTTTATGTATTATAACTGCATTATTCGTCATTCATTTTTAATTATCATTTACTCTTTAAAAATAGTAATACATATTAAGTATGAATAATATATTGAGTGTGTATAAATCTTTATAATACCACTTAATATATATTACATTTACATATTTTACTCTTAACTAAAACTTCGTTAGCGTGTAAATTTGATAAGTTACACACAATGGACATTAGTGGGAAGATAAAATACATATAACAACCAACAAGCGGGGATAGCTCAGTTGGGAGAGCGTCAGACTGAAGATCTGAAGGTCACGTGTTCGATCCACGTTCACCGCAATTTTTGTTAAGTTTCTTTTACTAAATTAAGTCTATGAATTATAGGATATTAAAAGACAAGATTTGCGAATTGTATCATCAAGGGCCTGTCAAATCTACATGTCTAAACCTAACTGTATATGCCATGAAACGGTGGGTGGAAATAGAGAACCATTATCATTTTATAAATATGAGATAGTTGAAAATAGTATCCCCAGAAATGAGGAGCACCATGCAGTAAAGAGCATACAGACAGATCCATATTCTAAGTCGAGAATAAAGTATCTTCACATACCAGAAAATCTCCCCATGACACTTGTCCTGTTTTTTTTAATGTTTAGAAATATTTTTGTAGAAAAATGGTTAAATAAGATACATGTTATGATTGTAATAGTGGAAAGCTTATCTCCTGCAGGAAATACTTCATTCTCCTTCAAGTAATGGGCATGTTTCAAAAGTTGTTAATATAACATGCAAGAAAAAGCAAAATACAACATAAAACGTTGGATACAGGTTGTGAACATAATTGTATATGAATTTATTACTGTAACACACTAACATGCATGTAAAGTCACAAAATAAGATGAACTGGGGACATTTTTCCAATGCAATCTCAGTGCCTCTTCTTCCCTGTAGTTGCTTCCCAAGCTTCTAAGACATGATTCACAATTGCTTCAACCCCAACCTTGTGTTTCACCTTCACGTAGGTATCGGAAATACATTTACAAGGGGCGAGAGGCAAATTATTTGAAGGACTACAATCATTCATAACATTACAAAATAAACATACTTGGATGCTCAAAAAATGCAGTTATGTTCCTATTAAATTTAAAGCTAAAAAAAGGACCCAAATAGTCCAATACTAGAAGGCATAGTTCCCAACAAGCTATGTTACTACTCCTACAAAGATGTTACAACAAACTGATCTGCACAAGTTTTCATTTAAAAGATTCCGTATTATTTCCAAACTAACAATAGGCAAGACTAGAGTACTTGCATTCTCTTTTTTTTAAAAATTGTGACAAATGCCCTCAACTTATGAGGTATTATCATTAACTTGAAAATTAACCTGGGGAAGGAGGCTTCATTTTTCTTAGGAAGATGAAACCTTTTCTGTCGAAGTTATAACTTGTAACAATTCTTTCTACTTAATAGTGAATACACAGAAAAGCTAGAGTGAAACTAAATCAGATAGAGTACAAACCATATTATATTATACCAACCCAGCTAAATCCAATTTTCTAGTGTTCTATGGCCAGTATGTAATATTTTGTAGTTGCATTAAGTTTACTAATTAGCTGTTAGATAGACCAACAAACAGCCCTTAATAACAAAAAAGTAGTGTTAACTAACCTGTGCAAAAACAAATGGCCCCCCATCTCTCATTCGATGAGCATCCCGCTCCATGACTGCCAAGTCAGCCCCAACTGCTTGTGCAAGGTCAGTCTTGTTTATTACCTGGAAGTATGCCCAATCAGTTTCGTAGTCCAAAATTAAATTTATAAGTCACATGCGAAGATTTATATCATCGATTTAACGAGTGCCTCTGGCGTAACAGCTATGTATATGATACGTAGTTACGTACAAGGAGATCAGCTTGTGTGATTCCAGGGCCACCTTTCCGAGGAATCTTATCACCACCAGATACATCTATTATGTAAATGATATAGTCAGCCAGCTCCCTGCTGAAATTGGCTGCCAGGTTATCTGCACAAGAAACTCAGATGTACATGAAAAGTTTTTGAGATCAAACTCAATTTCAAAAATGATGACATACATAAGTGTAATAGCATATTACTAGCAATTTCGCTACAGAAAATCTTTTAAACGATCCAAAATCACAATTAACTAATTATTTTTAAATACCCCCTCCAGATTCGCAAAGAAGAATATCTGTTTTGTACAAGTTTGACAGCTCCTCCAGGGGTCCAAGATTAATACTTATGTCCTCTCGAATCGCAGCATGTGGACATCCTCCAGTTTCCACAGCTCGTATCCTTTCCTCTGGAAGCGCTTTGTGTTTCACCAAAAACTCACCATCTTCTTTAGTGAATATATCATTTGTCACCTGAAAACAAACACAGCTTGTTATTTTGTCAATTTAGGAATGTGCAAAACTGAAGTTAGGATCAAAATAATCATACCATGGAATTTCTTTTATAGTGGATATATTTCCACATTATTCACACTTTGGAACATGTTTGGGCTGCTAGTAATGCGAAAACAAGCAGGAAATAACAAGTCATGCTAAGCAGTAGATGAGACATCAGTTATGAATTCCAACAAAATCAGTTCACTAAGCTAACATTGGAAGATAACATAGTCCTCAAATCCAACAGATAAAAATGCAATATTTAAATGAGAAAAAGCTTTATAAGAAACTTACTGCCGCAAGACTGTAATTGTCTCTCAAATGTTCACAAAGGGCCAACATCAAAGCTGTCTTCCTGAATGCATCAAGTTACCATCATCCATCAAACATACAACTTATGACAATTTGATAAATCTCAATTTAGTAATAAAATAGCGAAGTTATTTTGTTCCCTTAATATTTTTGCATGCTTAGAAAAATTTCGAAAAGCCGAATTAGTCACCTAAGATCCCAAATGAGTAGATCAAATTAGTCCTTTTTATGCACTTTAACCCTTAAAGTGATTAATTTGACCCATTTTTTCATGACTAGGTTGGATTTTCAGAATTGGTAGAGGCCAAAAAAGAGAGTTTAGTATTAAAAAAGAAAGAAGAGAAAGAGGGGATACCCAGTGCCAACAGGGCCACCAATACCAATAGTGAAAGCTCTTTCATTGAAATCTCTGTTGAGAAGTGGTGGAGCTCTTCTTGTGAAGAAACCAGGAGAATAAATGGGTTCATGAGAATGTGGTGCTAGACCATCGTGGCTATGATACACTTTCCCATCAGCACCTACCCATGAAGACTTGTTATCTGAATCATGATCATGATGATGGTCATGTTCGTGGTTGTGATCACTTTCTGTAGCCATTTACTCTCTTAACAGTGAGGATCTTTGAGTTGAGCAGGGTTGGAGAGACCAAATGTGTTTTGTACCTTGAGAGTAAAATCCACATTTCATTAAAAGTCAAATATAATTAAATATTGATGAATGATATTAATAATATATAAAATTATAAAACTCATATATTATTATTACTCACAACTGATGACACATGTAGTGATACAACTTATAGGACAATAAATATGTACTAAGTTAGATGTGGTTGAGATTTGAGAACTCCGATAAATATGAGTAATTGGTAATTTGAAGCTTTATAAGTAGATAAACTCATTATAGATTCAATACAATTATATCAGTTATTTATTTTGGGTTGCAAAACAAGTGATCTAATTTCTCATTACTCATAGGAGTTCTAAAAGTGATAATGAATATGGGCTTAATGAGTGGATACCCAAATGGTTTGCCTATGGGGGATAATGAGAACCCTATAAGTTAATACATAATGAACGATTATGGTCCACAATACACCAAATCACAACTAGTTTTCACCTCTCCCCATCAGAGAGAAAATGAAGGTCCCAAAAGGAATTCAGGATTTGGTTGAGGAAGACCATCATACCAAAACTCTCTCTCAAAAGGTATATCAAAGGAGTAGATCTGAGAACATGGATTCAAATATGACTTTATATTATTGTTTTATATATATGTGTGAGAATCATGATATTCAAGATCTTAGGATTGATATTTCACCAATCATAAAGAAATATCTAACATTAATACCATAAAATTTTGGATTAAGACGAAGTGTCAATTTTCATTCTCCCAATTCTTAATTATTCTTTAACTAATTTGTTTTTATAGATTTTAAGGGTTTTTGTAGTCAGCTAATCCTAACACACTTCTAAGAAAGAAGTGATTTAGGTAAGAAAACGATTAAGGGAAATAGGAACAAGAAGAAAAAAAGTGTCTATGGTTTCCTAGATCTACTCTTGTTTGGTACCAAAACTCTCTCTCAGAAGTTATATCAAAGGAGTAGATCTGAAAACATGGATTCAGATATGACTTTACATCCTTGTTTTATATATATGTGTGAGAATCATGATATTCAAGATCCTAAGATTAGTATTTCACAAATCATAAAGAAATATCTAACAAGTGGTATCAGAGCTTTAGGTTATGAATTTTATAGTTCTCCATTAAAAATGTTTTTTCCTCAATTTTTTGTGAACCCTAACTTTTAAATTTGGGGATTTGTATGCTTCCGCTATTGGTTATGAAAATCGAGTATTTAGGAATAATGACGATAACATTTACCCGCTTCCGCTTATTTGAATTATGAGTAATTTGTATTATAAATCCTTCCAACGAATGTTGAAGTATATATTCAGATCTGTGCATGAACATTACATTAACTTTTATGACTATGTTATGCAATATATATATA
>NC_032020.1:7859999-7912175 GCF_001865875.1 Lupinus angustifolius
CTTTACAATTTTGCAATTTGTTAAAGTATATGTATAAGGTATATATGTGTCAAGATGTGTTTTTTTATTTTATACATATACAATTTGGAATTCATGGCCTTGTATATATTGTGAATTAAAATATACATATGTAATTGTTTTGAACTTGAGGTTGTTGTGTTGTTTGGAATTACTGATTAAAGTTTATATATATATATATATAATGGTTACAGTTAATGCTTAAAATTATATATGTATTTTCTATGTTAATGTGCGAAAATGTATATATATAGTGTTACATATATATTTTAAGATATACGTGATTATATTGGATTTGAAATTTCAATAATCATTTGCATTTATATTTCTTTCTTCAATCCGAATCCAATTTGCATTTAATATAAAATTTCATCCATTTTTATGTGTCGATATATATGTAATATATCTTTTTTGATATGGAATTGTATTATGAGATTAAATTTGTTAATCATAAAAGATATCAAATTTGAAAGTTTTAATTCCAAAATCATAATTATTTTATAATGGACCCATATTGTTTTTTTTTTGTGGTAATTATTTTGAATTAATTGATGAAATATGTTGCAAAAGTAACCTCTATTGTAAAAATTGATTAAAATTACACAAATGAGTTTGAGATTATTTATGCGAATTGTGTTCGGTCCAATGGAAGACACAATTTGACCAAGTAATAACATACATGTGATGATAATAAGTAACAATTATAAAGTTTTGTTTATTGCATTGGTTGGTGGTTGATTGTATTATTAAGTGATTGCTATTGTTGGAGCATTGTTTATGTTTGGACAGCTTGTCCTGCCATGTTTGATCATGTATAAAATGATAATATATTTTTATGGAAAATTTAAAAGGACCATCACGGAATTCAAAATGCAGTCCTTGTGACGAGAATGATGCAATACTACCAATATGCTATAATGGATATATGTATTTATTGTAAATATAAATAATATATGTTTTGGATTAAATGTTGAATCAAACTCAACTAAATGATTTTTCTTTTGGAAAATAAAATTGTTTGACATTTTAATTAAACCAATTAAATTTGAAGTCGCCAAAGTGACATATTTTCTGTGAATTGTTCATAATAAATATCAAATGCAAGTGCACATATATATCCATGTGAGTATTAATCGGTTCAAAGAAAGATTATTATTTGGCTAGATTGTATACACATGTGATGGTAAACATGTGATTACTATAAAGTTGCATATGTGAATGATAAATCAGTCCCAAAAAATGTTTACTATTTAACATGCATTATGATCAATGTTTGATCATTACAAACAAGAGTATCATTAGTGATTGATATAAAATATCGAGCCAATTGTATGTTTGCATTTTATGCGAATAGTGGTCGGCCCAAAGAAAGATTACTAGTTGACCCAAATTATAAACATATTTGTAGCAATAAATATGTGATAATCATATGACTTTCCATGTGAATAGTAAGTCGATCCAAAGAGAGACTTATTGTTTGACAGAACTGGTTATCAATGTATGATTACTACATTGAGTGTATCACTTACAAATTAATATTTTGTCCAAAGACTGAATATTAATGTTGTGCTAGGTAACTCGTGATGTGCTCCATCATCATTTGAATTTAAATATTAAAGTTGAATGTGAGTTTAATTACAATAATGATTGCAATTTGTTTTTTTTTTTACTAGTGCTGCAAATATTTTTGTTCAAATTAAGAACATTTCATTGCTGAATGAGACAAACTTTAAGGTCTATAAGGAAGCCGTAGAAATTATTCTCAGTTATATGGATTTAGATCTGACACTTTAGGTGGAGAAATCCATTTCTACTCCGGAAATCCTCGATGAAGTTAAAATTGAGAAATATGAACAATCTAATCGAATGTGTATAATGATTATGAAATGCTATATTCGAGAAGCGTTTCAGGGCTCTATTTCTTAGGATCAGAGTGCAAGGAAGTTCCTTGAAGAAATAGAATCAATCTTTGCCAAAAATGAAAAAGCATATACAAGTAGCTTTTTGGCTAAACTCATCTCCATTGAGTATAAAGATAAAGGGAACATAAGGGAGTATATTATGGAGATGTCTAATCTCGCATCAAAACTCAAGTAACTTAAGTTAGAGCTTAGTGATAACTTGCTTGTGCTCTTGGTTTTGATTTCGCTTCCTGCACACTTTAGACAATTCAAAGTGAGTTATAACACTAAGAAGGACTATATCCAAGAGGAAGAGAGACGACATAGAGATAAGACTGAAAGTGCTCACTTAGCTAGGACATCTCATAATAAGAAAAGAAATAACAATAAGGATGACGTGAAAGGGTTATCGATGCTTTCCTAAGAGAATATGGAATTGTTCTATAATACACTATGCTAGGCAAACCTGACATGAAGTGTGTTGCTCAGCGATGAAACTGAACTCTTAAGGATATGGTGAGAAGTATGACTAGTCATTCTTTCTTGCCAGAGTCTCTTTTGGGGAAAAATTTGAAGATGACAGTGTACATCCTTCATAGCTTGTCAAGTAAAGCAGTTAACAAAACCCCCGTATGAGCTTTCGACTGATAAAAGACCAAGGTTAAAACACTAGTATTTTGGGGTTGTCCAGCTGAGGCGCAACCTTATAGGCTGCATGAAAGAAAACTGGACTCAAAATAGTTAACGGCTATTTTGTTGGCTATGTTGAACACTATCAGGGCAATAAATTCTATGATCCCACTTTAAGACTTTTTTTTAGACGAGAAATGCAAGTTTTCTTGAGGAAGTTGATTTTGGGAGGAAGAGAACATAAGAAATGTTGTCATTGAGGAAGAACCTATCACTAATGGTGAACAACCATTCAAGGAACAAATTCAGTAATAGAAGATAATGTTTAGAATATTATTCCTGACAATATTCCTGAACAAGACAACAACGAGGTTCTCCCTCATGTACCTATAGAACAAATTCAACAACCTCAAGAAGTAGAAGTTCCATTAAGGATATCCACTGGAGAGAGGAGAAGTGCAATTCTTGATGATTATATTGTATTTTTTAAGAATATGAGGATGACATTGGGTTAACAGAAGATGATCCATTGAACTTCTGTCAAGCCATGAAAAGTTCTAACTCTCAAAAGTGAATCAATGCCATGAATGATGAGATGAAGTCTATGCATGATAATGACATTTGGGATCTTGTTGAATTACCTAAAGGTGCAAAACATATTGGTTGCAATTAGATATTTAAAACCAAGAGGAATTCGAAGGGTAATATTGACAGATATAAAGGTGGTCTAGTTGCTAAAGGCTACACTCAGAAAGAAGACATTGATTATAAACAAACTTCCTCTCTAGTATCTTTGAAGGATTCTTTTATAACAATATTGGCACTAGGAGCTCATTTTGATTTATAGTTACATCATATGGATGTTAAGACTGCGTTTCTAAATGGTGAAATTAAAGAAATGGTCTATATGGTGCAACCAGAAAATTTTGTGTCAATTGGCTCAAAATATATTTTATGCAAATTAAAGAAATCCATATATGGCCTTAAACAAAATTTTCATCAATGGAATCACAATTTTCATCAAGTTATTACCTCGTATTGTTTTGAGGCAAATAAAGTTGATGATTGTGTGTACCACAGGTTCAGTGGGAGTAAATTTATATTCCTGGTATTATATGTCGATGATATACTGCTTGCTAGCAGTGATAAAGAACTATTGCATGAGACCAAGAGATTTCTAATGATTTTTTTTGAAATGAAAGATCTTGGGGAAGCTTCTTTTATATTAGGTATTCATATACTAAGAGATCGCTCTCAAGGTATCCTAAGGTTGTCACAAGAAAGTTGTATAGATAAAGTCCCACATAGATTTAGCATTAAAGAAAGTAAACCAGAGGATACCCCTATAGCTAAGGGAGATAATTTTAGTCTCGAACTGTGCCCCAAAATGATCTTGAAAGATACGAGATGCAAAAGATTCCTTATGCATATGTAATAGGAAGTCTAGTATGTGCTCAAGTTTGCACATGTCCCGACATAGCGTTTGTCATGAGAGTTTTTGGAATGAAATTTGAGAAATCCTATAATGCATCACTAGAAGTAGTCAATCATGTTATGGGTTAATTAAAGAGAATAAAATAGTACATGTTCACTTATCGGAGGTCTTAGAATTTAGAGATCATTGGGAACTCTGACTCCTATTTTTGGATGTCTAGAAAGCAGACACTCCACCTTTGGATATGTGCTTAATTTGGATGTAGGTGCTATCTCTTAGAAGTCTGCTAAATAGACGCTTATAGCTCCTTCAACCATGGTTGCAAAGTTCATGGTTTGTTTTGAAACATCAGACCATTGCATATGGTTGCAGAAATTTTGTCACAGACTTATGTGTGGTCAATGATATTAAAAGACTACCGAGAATTTATTGTGACAGTAAGTCTGCGGTTCTTTACTCCAACAATAATAGGAGTTTCACAAAGTCAAAATTTATTGACATCAAGTTTCTGGTTGTTAAAAAAAGTGTTCAAAATAGACAAAGTTTCATAGAACATATAGGGACAAATTTTATGTTGGCTGATCCACTGACTAAGGATTTGGTACCTAAAGTCTTTCATGAGCATATTGCTCATATGAATATTGCTCTTTAGGATACCTTAGTTCAGTGGGAGTATATATGTTTTATGATATACTTTAGTTTTATGCATAATATAGTTGATGGTTTATTGTTCTATTTTGAACTCGTGTATTGTAACTATTGTGTTGCAATTAAAGACTTTGGATTGATCTTACTAAAGAATAAAGAAGGACTAGTTGGAAATAGACATGTTTGATATCATTTGCATGAAATTTCCATGTCACTTATCCATATTTAATCTATGTCATTAAATATATTAATGTGGTGATCATCGTGGTCGAGTCACGCTTGAATGTGATGAAAATTGTGGTGGTTCCATAGTTGATATATGAGATGGATCTGATTGTATTAAGGAGAAGTCTAAATATAAATAGCATACGAATGCGCACCTAAAGAATATGTGATATAATTGTTTCAGGAAAATATGAAGCTCAAGTGGGAGATTGTTAGAAATTCATAATTTCTAATTAAGGTAGACTATATTATATACAATTATATCAACTATTTATTTTGGGTTACAAAACAAGTGATCTAATTTCTCACTACTCAAAGGACTTATAATGGTGATAATGAATATGGGCTTAATGAGTGGATACCCAAATGATTGGCCTATAAGGGATAATGAGAACCATATATGTTAACACATAAGGAACGGTTATGGTTCACAATATACCAAATCACAAATAGTTTTTACCTCTCCCCATCAAAGAGAAAATTAAGGTCCCAAAAGGAATTCATGATTTGGTTGAGGAAGACCATCATACCAAAACTCTCTCTCTAATGGCATATCAAATGAGTAAATTAGAGAACATGAATTCAGATATGACTTTATATCCTTGTTTTATATATATGCGTGAGAATCATGATATTCAAGATCCTAGGGTTGGTATTTCACCAATCATAAAAACTATAAGTGTAATCTACATAATGTTAGTGTGAAAATTTATGTATAATTATTATATTATCAATTATTCATTTGTATTACTTTTATTATAAGCTAGTATGGTGACAAACACTTCATGCCTAACAACCCATATTTTTAAATTTTGGTATCAAATATTGAAATTTATATATTTTATTTTGGTGAAGTAGAATATTTTTTATATTAAATGTACTTTATATTGTAATTTTTACTAGGAGCACTTTATATTATATTTTTTATTTATTTTAATAGTCAAATTATGGTGTGGGAGTGGTTAATAGGTTGGCGACAGGAAAACAAAATTTATATCATGATGGTAGTTACACCATGTTTTCCCTTTATATATAGTATATATATTATGAATAATGATAGTTAAATATAAATAATGAATAATATAATCACAATATAAAAAATTCTTATGTATATTTATTATGACAATATAAAAAGTTCTTATAGTATTAGTGTATAAGGGTAATTAAATGATTGCCATGAATCTTATACAGTAAGAATAAGTATTAACTTTAATTGAATACATGTTCAAGAGACAATATTATCTATTGTTGGGAAATTTTAATTTTAATAGAAGAATGTAGTTATTTAGAATTTATACTTATCAATTACATTAGAAAATTAAATATAAAGAGTTACTAATTTCATTTGTGTGAAGGTTATAATGGCAAATAATCCAAACAAAAGTCTCATTTATCCATGGCTCAGAGTCTCTTTATCCAAGACCAAAACATGTGACTGAGTCTCTTTATCCAATACCAAAAAATGTGGCTGAGTCTCTTTATCCAAGACCAAAAAATGTGTGTGAGTCTCCTTATCCAATACCCAAAATGTCATCAACTAGGAGAGATTTTAATTACTATTCTCTCTCATATTTAATATGAAGATGCTCAAACCTAACACATAAAAAATTGCAATTGTCCAACATTTAATTATTTTTAAATAATAATATTAAAAAGAGTAAATTATACTGAAACTCTAAGTTTTAGTGGAATTATATGAATTACCCATCACTTTTTTACACCTACATGACTCCCTAATGTTTATACTTTCATTACACTGACCACTCTTGCATGAAAAATAAGTGTAATCTTTTAAACAAAAAATGTGATAAATGCAATTAAGTTAAACAAAACTTAGTATATTATGGATGCTAAGTCCAAATAATATAAAAATTAATGTATCTTTATTATTTTTGGTTACATAATGCATCAACAATTCTAAAGAGATATTGTTTAAATCGCTCTTATACTATATCATAATGAACCACAAATAATAAAGAGATATTGACTCATATATTATTTGGACTTGTCTACATAATATACCATGTTTCATTTAACTTAATTGTATTTATCATATTTTTTGTTTAAAATATTACACTTATTTCTCATGTATAGGTGATTAGTGTAATGAAAATATAAAAATTAGGAGTTTGTGTTGTATAGGTGTAAAAAAGCGAGAGGTGGTTTGTATAATTTTATAAAAAGTCATGGGTGTCAGTATAATTTACTCTTTTTAATATTATTTTATTTAAAAATAATTAAATTTTGGACACTTGAAATTTTTTATGTACTAGGTGTGAGCATCTGCACATTAAATATGAGAGAGAAAAATAATTAAAACCTCTCCTAGTTGATGACATTTTGGGTCTTGGATATGGAGCACATAGCCACATTTTTTGGTCTTGGATAAAGAGACTCTGAGCCATGGATAAATTAGACTTTTTGTTTGGATTATTTGCCTTGATAATAAATCAACCCATCATCAACCTTCTCTAAAAGCCACTCAAAAGAATATTTAACTAGGTAAGAATTAGTCCACACTATAACATCATTAACCTAATAGTCATAGTCCATTATTGCCCATATAAATAAACTAGATGAATTGTAGTTATGGATGACTCAAGAAGTTGTGTTGCTGAATTTTGTGACCATGACAGGGTAGAGAATTTGAACACATCATAAACTCGTTTATCAGCATCATGATTGTTTACAAATGGGAGAGCTTCACATATAGGAGCAAAATCAATCCATATATCATCCAAATAATTAGAAGTATGATACACATAACACCAGCCACTTTTAGACGGGCTAAAATATTATCCGGTATTGAACCATTGAGTATTGAAATATGAGGGTGAAATAAAGTTTAATAATTTTTATTATTATTTTCTTAAAAAATAATTAAAATTTGCATCGTTAAAAAATTATGTGTGCCACATGTAACCATATACACCTACTCCCTTCACTAATAGGGAAAAGAGAATTACACTTAAAGTACATAAAAGTATTTATAAGATCCACTTGGGGTAAGCAAGACTCAACCCTACCCGCTTAACCGATACGACACGATCATGATTGAGTCTGAATAGGATTGAGTCTAGGGTCGAGTTCAAGTTCAAAAAATAGATTTGGTCAATATTTAGGGTCAGGTGGAGACCAAACATGACCCAACCCATCTTGCCCATGATCATCAACTCATCATTTTTGTATGTGTTTATACTCAAATGTATATAAAGCAATGATACTCTTTTGGTCGAAAGTATCATTGGTTATTTAATTTTATCATCATATACACATGATTAATAATATATATATACATATATCATTTTATATGTCAAATTACATATTCATAATAAATAAATAATATTGAGAAGTCTTTACCTAAAATGAGTATGCATTATATTTAATCAGGTCTAGGGTCGGGTTTAAAGGCTGGCCCGATCATCATTCAGGGTCGGGTTAGCTTCGGGTCTAGAGCCGAGTTTAGGTTCAAAAAATGACCCGAATAACCTTTAGGGTCGAGTAAGGACAAGCCTTAACCTGTCCCAACCCATCCGATGCTCACCCCTAAGATCCACCTTTCATCATGAATTAATATGTTTATGCTAGAGTGTTTTAAGGTAAATACTTCCACCCAAAAGCTTCTATCGAGAAAACAAAGTTAGTGAAGAGCTTATACCCAAGCAAACATTTGGTTTAAAAATATCCCACAAAGTATATAACACATGATAAAAGAAAGACATAAAATTGATCCATTAAACATTACAAAATTCATATGTAAGTTGAGAGCATTAGAAAACTCTTAATATTAGCATATCATACTCAAACATAAATATACTTCCTAAGTTTCATAGACAAATGAATGTGGCCTTCAAACTTGAATCCTTCACCCATTTCCCTCACCAATTCAAAACGCCCAATTTTTTCACCATAGAGTACCCTAGGCAAGGGTATCTTAACCTTCCCAATAATGACTACACCACTTGAAGTTCCTGGGTCATTCATAGAATTTACCCTCAAAACCTCTACATTGAGGAAAGTATGATATCCAGGGAACTTCTTCAACAAGATAACACCAGTTGCATTCCACACAGGGTTCAATAAACCCTCAACTGGTATAGTAGAGAACTCTTCATTAGGGTCAACCCAAACAACTAAACGATATTCTCTGTTGAAAACATTAGGGTAAATGCTAGGATTGTCAATGTCTTCTGCATAAAGAATTTCAAGATGCAAACCAAGATAGACATTCCTTCTAGATATGACTCCATCTTGAATTCTTGACACAATTCTATTTGAATCATTCTCCATCAGATCACCTTAAAAAGGAAAAGGAAAATATTAAATTTATATGAAATTGGCGTGCTAAATCAAATATGAAAATAACAATCTAAAGGAGATACAATAATTAATAGTAATAAAATATGGATTTAAAAATTAAGAGAAAGAAAGTTTGGCCAAAATTTAAAATTGAGCTTTAGATCGAGTATGCCTTACTTATAATTAGGAAAACTAATGCTTGGAGAGTTGTTGAAAATATGAGAAATAAGAACACCCATCACAATCAAGAAAAAAGATAGGCTAGCTAGGGTAATTCACTCTTTTACCTTGGATTGGGATTAGGGTATTCTTTTTGAAATTCATAAACATTTAAACAAATGGCGGCTCGATACACGATACTTCTATTTAGTAAAGTTGGAGAAGAACATAAACAGAAAGCTTTACCCCACAAGGAAAAAATATAGTTTTCTAGACTTCAACTCAAATCCACAATCACAAGGCTAGAAAATAATTTGATAAGTAAATCAATATGGTTGTATCAAAACAAAATTTTAAGCCTACCTTTTACGTGAAACTGAATTTAGCAACATCAACAAAATACGTACAAAATCGCTGGAAAACAATACCTAGCATCTTTAGAGGAAAACTCCACAAAGTAGTCTAGGAATAATAAGTGAGACCTTGAGATCAAGTGTTTCCGTAGAATCCTTTTGCCCCAATATATATAAGAACATATGATAATCAGAAGAAATATTTTTTTCCTAGATTATATTCTATATATTGTTTTGTATCAATGAAAATGTATCAATTAATTTTTTTAAATATTTATTATTATTGTTATTTTTGCTTTATTATTATGAAAGACAATTATCATAGTAAATTATCATTATTACTTCACATATTGTCTTTGAATATAGTAATAATATTTTTTTCTAAAAGTAAGATTTAATGTGATTTAATGTTTATTGAAAAAAACAAAAGTAATGATGTTGCACTTAAAAGCAAACAACTCAAATAAATATGCAAAATATGAAGAAAAAAATGAAAACTTTTCATATAAGGATGGAAAATTGGGATACCACCTATCTGAGACCTATTACCTTACTTATAATAGGTTAGGCCAAAAACATTTTTAATAAGTATGTGAGACTCAGACTTCTCAAAAATCTTATTTAACCTAAATAGGTTAGACACGTACTTCTTAAAAAGCCTAATACATTGACCAATATAGTTTTTTTAATATTTATATTAATAAATTTATATAACATATATAAAATATATAAATCATATAGGTAATTTGACATTGAAAAATTGGGATGTTAGATTT
This sequence comes from Lupinus angustifolius, assembly GCF_001865875.1. Lineage (NCBI taxonomy): Eukaryota > Viridiplantae > Streptophyta > Magnoliopsida > Fabales > Fabaceae > Lupinus > Lupinus angustifolius. Next base: position 7,870,444 of record NC_032020.1, read on the forward strand.
GTCAATTAAGACTAACATATTTAAAGGTACATCTATTAGTCTACTTAACAATCTATTGACCTCTTTAAATATCTTAGATTATACTGAACTTTTAAATATGTTAATAAGTCATGCTACATTTTTAAATATGCCTAACTTAGACTCAAAAACTCACAAGATGTTGGTCTAGTAGTGTAAGGCCCCACTAGATCCTCAAGATCGAGGGTTCGATTCTTGGGATCGACATTTGTTAGAAGAGACATCCACGAACACCTAAATAGATTAGTTCCTTTCCCAAAAAGGTGAGAGATACCCTTGATAGTACCAAAAAAAACTTAGGCTGGAAAAACTTGAAAAAAATAAATAGGTTAGACTTGAGTTGTAATATGTTAAACAGGTCAGACCTATTTAAACCAATGTATGATGACCTGTTTCTACCTTTTGGTGAAGAATTCAAGGTAATTAATAATTTATTGTTTAAAGAGCAATAAGTTTACTCTCTTTTGTGAATAAAGTAAATAGTTTAGTTTTCAATGATATATAAAAAATTAAAAAAATTACATTTTATTGAAGCGGAAAGATAAATTAATCAGTATTTATGAAGCTCCATTATTATTTTTCTCCCTATTAATTCTACCGTTTCTCGTTGAGATTGGGTTGGTGTTGAATATGAACTGACAAATTTTTATATTACTTAATTCTTAAATAAATAAATAAATTGATTTTTTAAAAAATAGTGTCACATGGCACCATCTTCTCTTGTAATAGAGAGGATATGCACTCATTCAATATACCACATTGTATAGCCTGTGGTAAGGATAAGAAAGTCTCTATAGATTTCTAAGCCTCAACAATGCCCTTGCTTTACCCTTTAGGCACTTTCATTCATTCAAGTTGGAAGTTGGACTCAATAAACTTTTCAATTCTATTCTAAGATATTATTTCTAAAAGCCTCATCAATGCCCTTGCTTTACCCTTTAGGCCTCATGATTGATATCCAATCTTTTATTTCATCTATAGTTTGCTACACAACCCCTCATGCTTACTCTATAAAAAGAGAAAGCAAAGCGGTTTTGTTCTCTTTATTTTTTATACCTTGGAACAGAAACCATATTTTATTTTATCACTATTGAATTTTGTCAATTTCTTTCCTTAGCAATTTCGTTGATTGTCTTTTGTTTGGATTAGAAAAGTTATTTATGAATAGGTATGAAACACTATTACTTAAAACACTTTGTTTTGGAATTCCAAGTGCGAGTTATATGTGATTGAGAAGTTTAGTAGTGTATATTTTGAAGGTCTTGTAGGTGGATGAAGTTATAAAAATAAAGGCTTAAGGTTTTAGATCAAGACTGCTCTCATGTCCAACTATTATGGATCTAATTTATTATTATGACTTTTGTTTGTATCTTTATCTTGTTTTTGGGCTTTCCCGATCCCAACAAAGGATATTAGCTCAATCATTTGGATTGATCGAGTATTAATGTGAAAATAGAAGATTATGGTTTGATATGTTTGGTTTTCTTGTGTTTAAAGCCTTCCTAGTGGTATGTGGAGGATATATGACACATTCCCTTGGGGATGATAGTGATACAACTTTTATAATGTCAATATGAATATGTTTTTGATTTTTTTTAAAATTCAAAATATATGTTCTTGTACGAAAATCTCAACAATTACTTGTTATAATTCTACATATTGATAATTTTAACTAATAGAAATTTTTTAGGTAGAATAATGACGATGTTATATATAATATCATCATTTTCAATAGTTATAAACAAGAGCATGTAGCTTAGTAGAGAAGCACTCCAATGTGGAGTTGGAAAGCACTCAGGTGTTTAATCAAGTCATGATACTACTAACATTCTCAAATATGTTAAATGCTTCCACTTGTGGGGAAGTGATAGTTTGTAATGAATTTAACTTGAGGGAATGATTTTTTTGAATTCCAAGTGAGTTAGATGAGAGCATATATGTTGTCTTACAAGTTGTGTCAGTGTATGTATAATCAACTTGTGATTGACTAAAAAAGTGTATTTAAATTAAAAAATTAATAATTAACCATTTTTATAACCAATCACAACTGATGGCACATGTAGTGACACAACTTATAGGATAATAGATGTGCACCCAAGTTAGATGTGGTTGAGATTTGAGAACTCCGATAAATATGAGTAATTGGTAATTTGAAGCTTTATAAGTGAATAAACTCATAGATTTAATTGTTAGAAATTCATAATTTCTAATTAAGGTAGACTATATTTAATACAATTATATCAACTATTTATTTTAGGTTACAAAACAAGTGATCTAATTTCTCACTACTCATAGGACTTCTAAAAGTGATAATGAATATGGGCTTAATGAGTGGATACTCAAATGATTGGCCTATAGGGGATAATGAGAACCATATAAGTTAACACATAAGGAACGGTTATGATCCATAATATACCAAATCACAAATAGTTTTTACCTCTCCACATCAAAGAGAAAACTAAGGTCCCAAAAGGAATTCATGATTTGGTTGAGGAAGACCATCATACCAAAACTCTCTCTCAAAAGGTATATCAAATGAGTAAATCACAGAACATAGATTCAAATATGACTTTATATCCTTGTTTTATATATGTGTGAGAATCGCGATATTCAAGATCATATGGTTGGTATTTCACCAATCATAAAGAAATATCTAACATTAATACCATAAAATTTTGGATCAAGACGAAGTGTCAATTTTCATTCTCCCAATTCTTAATTATTTTTTGTAGATTTTAAGGGCTTTTGGAGTCAGCTAATCCTAACACACTTCTAAGATAGAAGTGATTTATGTAAGAAAACGATTAAAGGAAATAGGAACAAGAAGAAAGAAAGTGTATATGGTTTCCTAGATCTACTCCTGTCTGGTAACAAAGTTAGATTAGATGGGTTCGAGCTTCTCTACCATGGTAGGAAGGAAGATTGATAATGAATCAAGCTAACTCGGTACTCCTTCAAAACTCGATTTATTATTTCGCTCAATAAACTTGGTTCAAAAACCAAATGAGTCGAACCTGAGCTGGAAGTTGAACTCGTTAAATAAACAAGCCGAACTTGAGTTATATATATATATATATATATATATATATATGAGGAGAGAGTTAAGTTATATTAGTTACACTCAGTCTCAATCATTCATTTTCTTAAATCCAAGAGACCAAATTTGTGAAAACTAAAAGTTATTTAAGATTTCTTGTTTTCTCTCTCATCGCTTATTGCACTCGGTCATTTTGGTCTGATAGATTTAAGAAAATGAATGACTAAGATTGAATGTAATTAGTGTAACTTAATTTGGGTGTAAACAGATCCCTCATATATATATAATTTTTTATGTTTATTGTTTTATATATATATATATAAACAATAAACATATAAAACTCATACATTATTATTACTAGTGTGTACATGTACTTTATGTTTGTCGATCAATATTCTATGGTACTATATATTTAATTTTTTATAATTAGAATATATTTGTTGTATTTGGTGTACTTTATATTATAATTTTTGTGTGTTTATGATAATATTTAGTATAAGGTGAGAGATGTGATTAATTAATGTGTTGGTGATGGTTAATTATGATACAATGATTTTTTGTAAAAATTAAATAATGGAAAGATAAAATAGAGAGTGAAAATTACACCATGGTAAAAGTTACACCATATTTCCCATTTTTATATAGTATATATATACATCTTTTTCTTGTATTCCATATACTCTTTTGTGTCAATGAAAATGTGTCAATTAAATTTTTTAAATATTTATTTATTATTGTTATTTTTGCTTCATTATTATAACACACAATTATCATAATTCCTATTATTATTTTACATGTTGACTTTAAATATAATAATAATAATATTTTTTTAAAGAAGTAAGATTTAATGTGATTCAATATTTATTGGAAAATTAAAAGAATGATATCACACTTAAAACAAACAGCTCAACTAAATATGCAAAATATGAAGAAAAATTTAAAAACATTTCATCTAAGGGTGGGAACAGGTTATACTATCTATGAGACCTAGTACTTGACTTATAATAGGTTAGACCAAATATTTTTAATAAATATCTGAGACTCTACTTCTCATAAATCTTATTTAACCTAAATATGTTAGACATGTACTTCTTAAAAAACCTAACAGATTGACCTATATAATTTTTTTATATTTAAATTAATTATTTTATATAATATATGCATAAGTATATAAGAATATATAAATCTCACTAACAATTTGACATTGGAAAATTGAGATGTTAGATTTATTAATTAAGACAAACGTATTTAAAGGTAGACCTATTAGTTTACTTAAGAGTGTATTGACCTATTTAAATATATTAGATTATACTAGACTTTAGATATGCTAATAAGTTATGTTACATTTTTAAACATGTCAAACTTAGGTTGAAAAAACTTCAAAAATGAAATAGGTTAGACTTGGGTTATAATATCTTAAACATGTCACGCCAATTTAAACCAATGACTAGCATGTTTCCACGTTTTTGACGAAGAATTAATGATGATTAACATTTCATTGTTTAAAAAGGAATGAGATTTTACTCCTTTTTTGAATAAAATAAATAGTTTACTTTTCAATGATATAAAAAATATTATATTTTATTGAAGCGGTAAGATAAATTAATCGGTATTTATGAAGCTAAATTATTATTTTCCTCCCTCCTAGTTCTACCATTTCTCATTAAGATTGAGTTGGTGTTGAATATGAACTGAGATTATTGGAATATGAGGGGAGAAAAAAATACAAATATTTAATTTCAAAATAAACAAAAAATTGGATTGTTAAAAATTACTGTCACATGTCATTATCTTCTTCGGTAATAGAGAGGATATGTACTCGTTCAATATACCACCTTGTATAACCTATGGTAAGGAAGTGTAATTTTGAGGATCAGAACTTTAGAAGTCTACTAGCCTCAACCTTATTGTTAAAGTAAATATAATGAAAATTTATTTATGAAGAAGATATAATAAGTAGAAAATAATGATACAAAACAACTCTGCTGGGGATAGAACCCGAAATCTCTGGTTCCATAGACCAGCACCTTATCCATTGGGCCACAGTCCTTGATGTTACCGTCTTAAAATTATAGGTTATTTAGCCCCAAATAGTACCAATTATTCCTAGAAAAGTATAATCCAAATTAGCACAAAATGATCACAAATGTAAGTTAAAATAACCTTAGAAGATATCATAAAATATGCTCAAAATGAATAATTTGATACATATTTAATATTTTAATGGATCATTTTTTGTATTTTAATTTTTGAGGGACCAAATTAGTATATGTAAAAAATTTAATAGACCAAACTGATACATGTGCAAAATTTTAGGGAAGAAAATGAGTATATTTAAATATAACTTCCATCTTTCAATAATGAGAATTAGGAAATCAATATTTGGATTCTATAAATAATATATTAAAATGAAGATTTCAACACATAAATCATATTTTGTGAGAAATATGTTTAAAACTATAAGTGTAATCTACATAGTGTTAGTGTGAAAATTTTTGTATAATTATTATATTATCAATTATTCATTTGTATTACTTTTATTATAAGCTAGTATGGTGACAAACACTTCATGCCTAACAACCCATATTTTTAAATTTTGGTATCAAATATTGAAATTTATATATTTTATTTTGGTGAAGTAGAATATTTTTTATATTAAATGTACTTTATATTGTAATTTTTACTAGGAGCACTTTATATTATATTTTTTATTTATTTTAATAGTCAAATTATGGTGTGGGAGTGGTTAATAGGTTGGCGACAGGAAAACAAAATTTATATCATGATGGTAGTTACACCATGTTTTCCCTTTATATATAGTATATATATTATGAATAATGATAGTTAAATATAAATAATGAATAATATAATCACAATATAAAAAATTCTTATGTATATTTATTATGACAATATAAAAAATTCTTATAGTATTAGTGTATAAGGGTAATTAAATGATTGCCTTGAATCTTATACAGTAAGAATAAGTATTAACTTTAATTGAATACATGTTCCAGAGACAATATTATCTATTGTTGGAAAATTAAATTTTAATAGAAGAATGTAATTATTTAGAATTTATACTTATCAATTACATTAGAAAATTAAATATAAAGAGTTACTAATTTCATTTGTGTGAAGGTTATAATGGCAAATAATCCAAACAAAAGTCTCATTTATCCATGGCTCAGAGTCTCTTTATCCAAGACCAAAACATGTGACTGAGTCTCTTTATCCAATACCAAAAAATGTGGCTGAGTCTCTTTATCCAAGACCAAAAAATGTGTGTGAGTCTCCTTATCCAATACCCAAAATGTCATCAACTAGGAGAGATTTTAATTACTATTCTCTCTCATATTTAATATGAAGATGCTCAAACCTAACACATAAAAAATTGCAATTGTCCAACATTTAATTATTTTTAAATAATAATATTAAAAAGAGTAAATTATACTGAAACTCTAAGTTTTAGTGGAATTATATGAATTACCCATCACTTTTTTACACCTACATGACTCCCTAATGTTTATACTTTCATTACACTGACCACTCTTGCATGAAAAATAAGTGTAATCTTTTAAACAAAAAATGTGATAAATGCAATTAAGTTAAACAAAACTTAGTATATTATGGATGCTAAGTCCAAATAATATAAAAATTAATGTATCTTTATTATTTTTGGTTACATAATGCATCAACAATTCTAAAGAGATATTGTTTAAATCGCTCTTATACTATATCATAACGAACCACAAATAATAAAGAGATATTGACTCATATATTATTTGGACTTGTCTACATAATATACCATGTTTCATTTAACTTAATTGTATTTATCATATTTTTTGTTTAAAATATTACACTTATTTCTCATGTATAGGTGATTAGTGTAATGAAAATATAAAAATTAGGAGTTTGTGTTGTATAGGTGTAAAAAAGCGAGAGGTGGTTTGTATAATTTTATAAAAAGTCATGGGTGTCAGTATAATTTACTCTTTTTAATATTATTTTATTTAAAAATAATTAAATTTTGGATACTTGAAATTTTTTATGTACTAGGTGTGAGCATCTGCACATTAAATATGAGAGAGAAATAATTAAAACCTCTCCTAGTTGATGACATTTTGGGTCTTGGATATGGAGACATAAAGCCACATTTTTTGGTCTTGGATAAAGGGACTCTGAGCCATGGATAAATTAGACTTTTTGTTTGGATTATTTGCCTTGATAATAAATCAACCCATCATCAACCTTCTCTAAAAGCCACTCAAAAGAATATTTAACTAGGTAAGAATTAGTCCACACTATAACATCATTAACCTAATAGTCATAGTCCATTATTGCCCATATAAATAAACTAGATGAATTGTAGTTATGGATGACTCAAGAAGTTGTGTTGCTGAATTTTGTGACCATGACAGGGTAGAGAATTTGAACACATCATAAACTTGTTTATCAGCATCATGATTGTTTACAAATGGGAGAGCTTCACATATAGGAGCAAAATCAATCCATATATCATCCAAATAATTAGAAGTATGATACACATAACACCAGCCACTTTTAGACGGGCTAAAATATTATCCGGTATTGAACCATTGAGTATTGAAATATGAGGGTGAAATAAAGTTTAATAATTTTTATTATTATTTTCTTAAAAAATAATTAAAATTTGCATCGTTAAAAAATTATGTGTGCCACATGTAACCATATACACCTACTCCCTTCACTAATAGGGAAAAGAGAATTACACTTAAAGTACATAAAAGTATTTATAAGATCCACTTGGGGTAAGCAAGACTCAACCCTATCCGCTCAACCGATACGGCACGATCATGATTAAGTCTGAATAGGATTGAGACTAGGGTCGAGTTCGAGTTCAAAAAATAGATTTGGTCAATATTTAGGGTCGGGTGGAGACCAAACATGACCCAACCCATCCTGCCCATGATCATTAACTCATCATTTTTGTATGTGTTTATACTCAAATGTATCTAAAGGAATGATACTCTTTTGGTCGAAAGTATCATTGGTTATTTAATTTTGTCATCATATACACATGATTAATAATATATATATATATACATATATCATTTTATATGTCAAATTACATATTCATAATAAATAAATAATATTGAGAAGTCCTTACCTAAAATGAGTATGCATTATATTTAATCAGGTCTAGGGTCGGGTTTAAAGGCTGACCCGATCAACATTCAGGGTCGGGTTAGCTTCGGGTCTAGAGCCGAGTTTAGGTTCAAAAAATGACCCGACTAACCTTTAGGGCCAAGTAAGGACAAGCCTTAACCCGTCCCAACCCAGCCGATGCTCACCCCTAAGATCCACCTTTCATCATGAATTAATATGCTTATGCTAGAGTGTTTTAAGGTAAATACTTCCATACAAAAGCTTCTATCGAGAAAACAAAGTTAGTAAAGAGCTTATACCCAAGCAAACATTTGGTTTAACAATATCCCACAAAGTATATAACACATGATAAAAGAAAGACATAACATTGATCCATTAAACATTACAAAATTCATATGTAAGTTGAGAGCATTAGAAAACTCTTAATATTAGCATATCATACTCAAACATAAATATACTTCCTAAGTTTCATAGACAAATGAATGTGGCCTTCAAACTTGAATCCTTCACCCATTTCCCTCACCAATTCAAAACGCCCAATTTTTTCACCATAGAGTACCCTAGGCAAGGGTATCTTAACCTTCCCAATAATGACTACACCACTTGAAGTTCCTGGGTCATTCATAGAATTTACCCTCAAAACCTCTACATTGAGGAAAGTATGATATCCAGGGAACTTCTTCAACAAGATAACACCAGTTGCATTCCACACAGGGTTCAATAAACCCTCAATTGGTACAGTAGAGAACTCTTCATTAGGGTCAACTCAAACAACTAAACGATATTCTCTGTTGAAAACATTAGGGTAAATGCTAGGATTGTCAATGTCTTCTGCATAAAGAATTTCAAGATGCAAACCAAGATAGACGTTCCTTCTAGATATGACTCCATCTTGAATTCTTGACACAATTTTATTTGAATCATTCTCCATCAGATCACCTTAAAAAGGAAAAGGAAAATATTAAATTTATATGAAATTGGCGTGCTAAATCAAATATGAAAATAACAATCTAAAGGAGATACAATAATTAATAGTAATAAAATATGGATTTAAAAATTAAGAGAAAGAAAATTTGGCCAAAATTTAAAATTGAGCTTTAGATCGAGTATGCCTTACTTATAATTAGGAAAACTAATGCTTGGAGAGTTGTTGAAAATATGAGAAATAAGAACACCCATCACAATCAAGAAAAAAGATAGGCTAGCTAGGGTAATTCACTCTTTTACCTTGGATTGGGATTAGGGTATTCTTTTTGAAATTCATAAACATTTAAACAAATGGCGGCTCGATACACGATACTTCTATTTAGTAAAGTTGGAGAAGAACATAAACAGAAAGCTTTACCCCACAAGGAAAAAATATTGTTTTCTAGACTTCAACTCAAATCCGCAATCACAAGGCTAGAAAATAATTTGATAAGTACATCAATATGGTTGTATCAAAACAAAATTTTAAGCCTACCTTTTACGTGAAACTGAATTTAGCAACATCAACAAAATACGTACAAAATCGCTGGAAAACAATACCTGGCGTCTTTAGAGGAAAACTCCACAAAATAGTTTAGGAATAATAAGCGAGGCCTTGAGATCAAGTGTTTCCGTAGAATGCTTTTGCCCCAATATATATATAAGAACATATGATAATCAGAAGAAATATTTTTTCTCCTAGATTATATTCTATATATTGTTTTGTGTCAATGAAAATGTGTCAATTAAATTTTTTAAATATTTATTATTATTGTTATTTTTGCTTTATTATTATGAAAGACAATTATCATAGTAAATTATCATTATTACTTCACATATTGTCTTTGAATATAGTAATAATATTTTTTTTTAAAGTAAGATTTAATGTGATTCAATGTTTATTGAGAAAATTAAAAGTAATGATGTTGTGCTTAAAAGCAAACGACTCAAATAAATATGCAAAATATGAAGAAAAAAATGAAAACATTTCATATAAGGATGGAAAATTGGGATACCACCTATCTTAGACCTATTACCTTACTTATAATAGGTTAGGCCAAAAACATTTTTAATAAGTATGTGAGACTCAGACTTCTCAAAAATCTTATTTAACCTAAATAGGTTAGACACGTACTTCTTCAAATGCCTAAGAGATTGACCCATATATATTTTTTTATATTTATATTAATAAATTTAATAACATATATAAAATATATAAATCATATAGGCAATTTGACATTGAAAAATTGGGATGTTAGATTTGTCAATTAAGATTAACATATTTAAAGGTACATTTATTAGTCTACTTAATAGTCTATTGACCTATTTAAATATCTTAGATTATACTGAACTTTTAAATATGTTAATAAGTCATGCTACATATTTAAATATGCCTAACTTAGACTCAAAAACTAACAAGATGTTGGTCTAGTAATGTAAGGCCTCATTAGATCCTCAAGATCGAGGGTTCGATTCTTGGGATCGACATTTGTTAGAAGAGACATCCACGAACACCTAAATAGATTAGTTTCTTACCCAAAAAGGTGAGAGATATCTTTGATAGTACCAAAAAAACTTAGGCTGGAATAAATTAAAAAAAGAAATAGGTTAGACTTGAGTTGTAATATGTTAAACAGATCAGGCCTATTTAAACCAATGTATGATGACCTGTTTCCACCTTTTGGCGAAGAATTCAAGGTAATTAATATTTTATTGTTTAAAGAGCAATAAGTTTACTCTCTTTTGTGAATAAAGTAAATAGTTTAGTTTTCAATGATATATAAAAAATTAAAAAAATTATATTTTATTGAAGCGGTGAGATAAATTAATCAGTATTTATGAAGCTCTATTATTATTTTTCTCCCTATTAATTCTACCGTTTCTCATTGAGATTGGGTTGGTGTTGAATATGAACTGACAAATTTTTATATTACTTAATTCTTAAATAAATAAAACAATTGATTTTTAAAAAATTAGTGTCACATGGCACCATCTTCTCTAGTAATGGAGAGGATATGCACTCATTCAATATACCACCTTGTATAGCCTGTGGTATGGATAAGAAAGTCTCTATAGATTTCTAAGCCTCAACAGTGCCCTTGCTTTACCCTTTAGGCACTTTCAGTCATTCAAGTTGGAAGTTGGACTCAATAAACTTTTCAATTCTATTCTAAGATATTATTTCTTCTTGACCTATTTTCTATGTTTCGTAAAGTACACTCAATGGTGGGAGATTGTCATTGCCTCATGATTGATATCCGATCTTTTATTTCAGCTATAGTTTGCTACACAACCCCCTCATGCTTACTCTATAAAAAGAGAAAGCAAAGCGGTTTTGTTCTCTTTATTTTGATACCTTGGAACACAGACCATATTTTATTTTATCACTATTGAATTTTGTCAATTTCTTTCCTTAGCAATTTCGTTGATTGTCTTTTGTTTGGATTAGAAAAGTTATTTATGAATAGGTATGAAACACTATTACTTAAAACAATTTGCTTTGGAATTCCAAGTGCGAGTTATATGTGATTGAGAAGTTTAGTAGTGAATATTTTGAAGGTCTTGTAAGTGGATGAAGTTATAAAAATAAAGGCTTAAGGTTTTAGATCAAGACTGATCTCATGTCCAACTATTATGGTTCTAATTTATTATTATGACTTTTGTTTGTATCTTTATCTTGTTTTTGGGCTTTCCCGATCCTAACAAAAGATATTAGCTCAATCATTTGGATTGATCGAGTATTAATGTGGAAATTGAAGATTATGGTTTGATGTGTTTGGTTTTCTTGTGTTTAAAGCCTTCCTAGTGGTATGTGGAGGATATATGACACATTCCCTTGGGGATGATAGTGATACAACTTTTATAATGTCAATATGAATATGTTTTTGAATTTTTTTAAAATTCAAAATATATGTTCTTATACGAAAATCTCAACAATTATTTGTTATAATTCTACATATTGATAATTTTAACTAATAGAAATTTTTTAGGTAGAATAATGACGATGTTATATATAATATCATCATTTTCAATAGTTATAAACAAGAGCATGTAGCTTAGTAGAGAAGCACTCCAATGTGGAGTTGGAAAGCACTCAGGTGTTTAATCAAGTCATGATACTACTAACATTCTCAAATATGTTAAATGCTTCCACTTGTGGGGAAGTGATAGTTTGTAATTAATTTAACTTGAGGGAATGATTTTTTTGAATTCCAAGTGAGTTAGATGAGAGCATATAAGTTGTCTTACAAGTTGTGTCAGTGTATGTATTATCAATTTGTGATTGACTAAAAAAATGTATTTAAATTTAAAAAGTAATAATTAACCATTTGTATAACCAATCACAACTGATGGCGCATGTAGTGACACAACTTATAGGATAATAGATGTGCACCCAAGTTAGATGTGGTTGAGATTTGAGAACTCCGATAAATATGAGTAATTGGTAATTTGAAGGCTTTATAAGTGGATAAACTCAGAGATTTAATTGTTAGAAATTCATAATTTCTAATTAAGGTGGACATTATAAATTTAATACAATTATATCAACTATTTATTTTGGGTTGCAAAACAAGTGATCTAATTTCTCATTACTCATAGGAGTTCTAAAAGTGATAATGAATATGGACTTAATGAGTGGATACCCAAATGGTTTGCCTACAAGGGATAATGGGAACCCTATAAGTTAATACATAATTAACGATTATGGTCTACAATACATCAAATTACAAATAGTTTTCACCTCTCCCCATCAGAGAGAAAACGAATGTCCCAAAAGGAATTCAGAATTTGATTGAGGATGACCATCATACCAAAACTCTCTCTCAAAAGTTATATCAAAGGAGTAGATCTGAAAACATGGATTCATATATGACTTTACATCCTTGTTTTATATATATGTGTGAGAATCATGATATTCAAGATCCTAGGAATGATATTTCACCAATCATAAAAAAATATCTAGCAAGTGGTATCAGAGCTTCAGGTTCTGAATTTTATAGTTCTCCATTAAAGATGTTTTTTCCTCAATTTTTTGTAAACCCTAAATTTTAAATTTGGGGATTTGTATGCTTCCGCTATTGGTTATGAAAATCGAGTATTTATGAATAATGAGGATAACTTTTATTCGCTTCCGCTTATTTGAATTATGAGTAATTTGTATTATAAATCATTCCAACGTGTGATGAAGTATATATTCAGATTATATATATATATATATATATATATTATATGTGCACTAATCCATATTGTTAGACATTCACTTTTGTCACTTTACAATTTTGCAATTTGTTAAAGTATATGTATAAGGTATATCTGTGTCAAGATGTGTTTTTTATTTTATACATATACAATTTGAAATTCATGGCCTTGTATATATTGTGAATTAAAATATACATATATACATATGTAATTGTTTTGAACTTGAGGTTGTTGTGATGTTTGGAATTACTGATTAAAGTTAATATATATATATATAATGGTTAGAGTTAATGCTTAAAATTATATATGTATTTACTATGTTAATGTGCGAAAATGTATATATATAGTGTTACATATATGTTTTAAGATATACGTGACTATATTGGATTTGAAATTTCAATAATCATTTGCATTTATATTTCTTTCTTCAATTCGAATCCAATTTGCATTTAATATAAGATTTCATCCATTTTTATGTGTCGATATATATGTAATATATCTTTTTTGATCTGGAATTGTATTATGAGATTAAATTTGTTAATCATAAAAGATATCAAATTTGAAAGTTTTAATTCCAAAATCATAATTTTTTTTATAATGGACCCATATTGTTTTCTTTTTTTTGTGGAAATTATTTTGAATTAATTGATGAAATATGTTACAAAAGTAACCTCTATTGTAAAAATTGATTAAAATTACACAAATGGGTATGAGATTATTTATGCGAATTGTGTTCGGTCCAATGGAAAACACAATTTGACCAAGTAATAACATACATGTGATGATAATAAGTAACAATTCTAAAGATTTTTGTCATGTGAATAATAGTCGGTCCAAAGAAAGGCTATTGTTTGACAAAACTAATTGTTAATATTTGATCATTACATTGAGAGTACGACTTACAAATTAGTTTCTCTGTCCAAAGACTAGAAATTGTTGTTGTGCTAGGTATCTTGTAATGAGTCTATTATGTAAGCATGCCTTGTTTTGTATATATTACTTGACTTGTTTGTTTAAATAGTTGCAATACTTATGGTTTGTTGCATTGGTTGGTGGCTGATTACATTATTAAGTGATTGCAATTGTTGAAGCATTGTTTCTGTTTGGACAGCTTGCCCTGCCATTTTTAATCATGTATAAAATGGTAATATTTTTTTATGGAAAATTCAAAAGGACCATCACTAGAATTCGAAATACAATCATTATGATGAAAATGATGCAATGTTATCAATAAGCTATAATGAATATATGTATTTATACATAGATATAAATAATATATGTTTTGAATTAAGGTTATGTTGAATCAAACTCAACTAAATGGTTTTTATTTTAGAAAATGTATTATCAACTTGTGATTGATTAAACTTGTGATTGATTAAAAACTTTAGAAAATGTATTATCAACTTCTGATTTATTAAAAAATGTATTTAAATTAAAAAAATTAATAATTAACTATTTTTCTAACCAATCACAACTGATGGCGCATGTAGTGACACAACTTATATGATAATAGATGTGCACCCAAGTTAGATGTGGTTGAGATTTGAGAACTCCGATAAATATGAGTAATTGGTAATTTGAAGGCTTTATAAGTGGATAAACTCATAGGTTTAATTGTTAGAAAGTCATAATTTCTAATTAAGGTGGACATTATAGATTTAATACAATTATATCAACTATTTATTTTGGGTTACAAAACAAGTGATCTAATTTCTCATTACTCATAGGAGTTCTAAAAGTGATAATGAATATGAACTTAATGAGTGGATACCCAAATGGTTTGCCTACAGGGGATAATGAGAACCTTATAAGTTAATACACAACGAACGATTATGGTCTCCAATACACGAAATCACAAATAGTTTTCACCTCTCCCCATCAGAGAGAAAACGAAGGTCCCAAAAGGAATTCAGAATTTGATTGAGGAAGACCATCATACCAAAACTCTCTCTCAAAAGTTATATCAATGGAGTAGATCTGAAAACATGGATTCAGATAGGACTTTACATCCTTGTTTCTTATATATGTGTGAGAATCATGATATTCAAGATCCTAGGATTGGTATTTCACCAATCATAAAGAAATATCTAACAAGTGGTATCGGAGCTTTAGGTTCTGAATTTTATAGTTCTCCATTAAAGATGTTTTTTCCTCAATTTTTTGTAAACCCTAAATTTTAAATTTGGGGATTTGTATGCTTCCGCTATTGGTTATGAAAATCGAGTATTTAGGAATAATGAGGATAACTTTTATCCGCTTCCGCTTATTTGAATGATGAGTAATTTGTTTTATAAATCCTTCCAACGTGTGTTGAAGTATATAATCAGATATGTGCATGAACATTACAGTATATATATATATATATATATATATTATATGTGCACTAATCCTTAATGTTAGACATTGACTTTTGTCATTTTATAATTTTGCAATTTGTTAAAGTATATATATAAGGTATATATGTGTCAAGATGTGTTTTTTTATTTTATACATATACAATTTGGAATTCATGGCCTTGTATTTATTTTTAATTAAAATATACATATGTAATTGTTTTGAACTTGAGGTTGTTGTGATGTTTGGAATTACTCATTAAAGTTATTATATATATAATGGTTATAGTTAATGCTTAAAATTATATATTTATTTACTATGTTAATGTGCGAAAATGTATATATATAGTATTACATACATGTTTTAAGATATACATGATTATATTGGATTTGAAATTTCAATAATCATTTGGATATATATTTCTTTCTTCAATCTAAATCCAATTTGCATTTAATATAAGATTTCATCCATTTATATGTGTCAATATATATGTAATATATCTTTTTTGATCTGGAATTATATTATGAGATTAAATTTGTTAATCATAAAAGATATCAAATTTGAAAGTTTTAATTCCAAAATCATAATTTTTTTTATAATGGATCCATATTTTTTTTACTCCTTTTGTGAATAAAATAAATAGTTTACTTTTCAATGATATAAAAAATTAAATTATTATATTTTATTGAAGCGGTAAGATAAACTAATCGGTATTTATGAAGCTAAATTATTATTTTCCTTCCTCCTATTTCTACCATTTCTCATTAAGATTAAGTTGGTGTTGAATATGAACTGAGATTATTGGAATATGATGGAAGAAAAAAATACAAATATTTATTTAATTTTGAAATAAACAAAAAAAATTGGATTGTTTAAACTTTAGAACTCTACTAGCCTCAACCTTATTGTTAAATTACATATAATGAAAATTTATTTCTGAATCCAAGTCTACTAGACTTAACCAAAACGACTCTGCTGGGGATCGAACCCAGAATCTCTGGTTCCGTAGACCAGCGCCTTATCCATTGGGCCACAGAGTCCTTGATGACATCCTTTTAGAACTTTTCTGTAATATAATATTAACGCTATGATTCTCTACCACTAATGAGAATTGGAAGTCAATATTTGGATTTATAACTATAGTAACGCATCTTTGAAATTATTATTTCAACTCGTATATGTAAAAATTGTTAAAAATATATATTTAAAACAACAAATACACATTTCAATCCTTCATGTTTTTCGATTTTACGAATTTGGTACCTCAAATTTTGAAAAATCTAAAATGGTCTCAATAAATTTAAAATATTGTCAAATTAGTCATTTTTAGTATGTTTTATAACAATTGATAGACTAATTTGATCATAAAAATGAATAATTTGACCAATATTTTAAAAAAAATTGGAATCATTTTGCTTTTTTATTTTATTTTTAGAGACTAAACTGATAAATTTAAAAAACATAAGTAACTAAAATATATATTTACTATAATTAAAAAGATAATATACTATGCAAATTTAATCAACTCTTCCAACTTCTCCATGCCACACCGGGTTCTACTTCTTCCCAATGTCTTATCTAAATCATGGAGATGATCGGATGCGAACTTGATTCGACTAATATATTTAATTTAATTAATTAAAGAAAAGTACCTTGTAGCATACTTGGGAAGTGAATTGAGGGAAGGGGCTAGAAAGAATAAACCACAAGATATGTGAATATATACCACTCTAGCATTCCAAGTAAGAATGTAAAATTTATACACTAATTGTGTAAATATATTACAGTATCATTCACCTTTTATTTTTATTTAAGAATCAATGATAATTGAAAATAAAAGATGAATGACACAATAACAGCGCAAAAAACTCTTACAATGTCAGTATATATATTTTTTTCTCATCAACTAAATGAGTCAACATATATGGGAATTGGGAAGGATACTCTGATATACATTTGACACTAGAAAGTAAAAATACATGAAAACTATTTCTCTAATCTCAAATCAAGTTCTAGAGACATATAACACATCATATTTAAATATGAGTGTATTGTTCTTGTTTTGTGCTATTATTGATAATAAATTTTAATTAAAATTAAATTTTTAATGTGCTGTCAAGATTTTATTGGTTATCTTCACATACAATAGAGGTGCCAAAACGGGCTACCTAAACGGGTTCGGGCTAAAAAGTCGGCATACAATATATGCATGATAAATTGTAGCCCATACCCGCCCTAAGCGGGCTGTGGCTGACCGACCCGCATAAACTAAAAAATATTTATTTAAATTTTAACATATTTAATCTATTTAAAAATATATATCGTTTGATATTAATGTATAACTTTTTAACCCATTTGTTATACCCAATGTAACCAAACTTGTAGATCTAATGCCTTTTGTGTTTGAGCTAAGACGTGATGTCAATTCCACCTATATGATTTTTAATATAAGTTATTCATTAAATCTTTCATTTCTATTGGACTCTCACTCCTAACACAATATAATTTGTAACTTGACTTTAATATATTAACCTTTGGATACTATAAAAAATTTCACTGTGAACTATTATACTAAATATGATTGCGTGAAGTTATATATGGTAAACAATTATGTTATATTTTAGTTGGGTTGTAAACATTATTTTCTTTATTATGTTTTTGTTTTAGAAGTTAAATCTAATTAAATACACAATTAAGAAAAGAAAATTTCTATATGGTTTATTGTCTTATCATTTGATTTGATACATTATGTTGTTACTGAGCTTAAAAGGATATTCTGTAAAATAGGAAAAAATAATATAATACCTAACTTTATAACATTATTGTCATTTATAAATATTTATGTTTAGACATTACTTTATTTTTTATTCAAAGTTCATAGCATAATATTTATTATCTATTTTTTATTATAAGTTATTTTGTAAATTTTTACATAATACTTATTACCAAGTTAAAAGTCCTCAAAAAAAATTAAAAAAATAAGAAAAATGAGTAGTCCAAACCCGCCCATTTTGATACCTCGGAAAAGCCCAAATTTAAAAGACCCAAGCCTACTACGCAGGTCCACCTAACACTTCTAACAGATTTAGATTCAGTGTCTTTCTCCATTACAAGATCCTTTCAGGAAAAGCCAATGACACCACATCTACTTCTGCAACTTGAACTGTGGATAATTCGTTGACTTAAATTAATTAAAGAAATTAAAGAAATTTGAACTTATAATAACATAAAAATGCGGTGAACGTGGATCGAACACGTGACCTTCAGATCTTCAGTCTGACGCTCTCCCAACTGAGCTATCCCCGCTTCATGTTGGTCATCTGTATTTAACTTACTAGCCTTGTATGCTCTCAAACTTCATGGTTAATATACAAGTTCAAAGATTAAAAACGAAGGTAAAGAAAGAGATTGTTTGAAAGATCAATTGGAGTGAAAGATGTACAAAGATCATCTAGATCATCTATCTTTATTCCTATTCTGGTCCAATAAAAGAGTGGCACATAATTAAAAAGTTTTTTTTAAAAAAAAATACAATAATATTTTTAATTAGTTGGAAAAACATGATTAACCAGAGACACGGGGATACAATGATTTTAAGACAGAAGATCCTTGTTGTGTGGAAGGTACATGTTGATTGTAATGAAGTAAGGTAGTGACGCATTAGGATCTCATTGAAGGTACAAACTAGAATCATGTACCTTAACATGGACAATTCGTTAATGCTCCATGCCTACCAGTATTGTTTTATTTTGTATGGCTTTTAAACATGTTATATTGTTATTTTGAATTAAGTATAACAAGAAAGAGGAGAGAATGAGATGGAAATTGATTTTTATTCCATTAGATAGTGAATCTATGAAAAATTGATTTGTTTTGTACAAAAAAAAAACACACACACACATTAATAAGCCTAAGGTGACTTTAGCTTAGCTAACTAGCACATTCAAAGAGTTTGATAATTTTTTCTGTAAGTTAATTCTTACTTTAATCGTTTAAGTTTAGGTTTGATGTTTTTTCCGAAATTTTTTATTTAATCACTTTGTCTCTTTCACTTTTATGCTCATGCTAGAAGGTTTTTGTTGAAACATTGTTTTGAGAATGTATGAAAGTACATTCTTAAACTATAATATATCAAGCTTATCTTAATCATTTTTCATAGCCATGTTTCTTTATAGAATAGCCATTTATGTTCTTCTTAACTCAACACAGAAGAATGATAGCCTCTATCTGAATCATACCATAAATTTGAACGGAACCTATATAATATTATAGACAGCTTAAACCTTGAGATGAAAGTATTAATAATTGCTTACTAGCTTGTGAATGTGCTAGGTAATGAACACCATATGCTATATGTATTAACCTTTCATTTGAGTATTACAAATTTGCAGTTATTCTGCCCCTTTAAAATATGCTTCTTAATTCAAGTCATATATATATATATATATAAGGGTGATCCACAATTCCACATATAAATTGGCTGCAAATCATGTGTTCCAAAATCACAAAATTTATTCCAGAACGTAATGATTTGTTCACACTCATCTATAGTCTATACATTCTATAATCAGTATTCAAACACACACTTATAATATTCATAATACACATGTGGAAAACTATACAATAAAAACAACAAGAGAAGCAAAATAAAAAAGGGTAACATACCCAAATGAGACTTATTTTTTGATGAATGCACTCTATCAACTTGCCTTTCATAAAATGACCTACCCCTTCATAAAGTGCAGGCACCAAAATATAAAGTGAAAACAACCCAATCCCCTAAATTAATGTAAATTGAATAATAGAGTCCCATACTAGTCAAATAAATTCTCAAGTGCATTTCTTTTTCCACATGCAATTGGCATCAAATCTTTTTGGTTCTGCCTTTGAGGAATGTCTTGATTAGATGGCACAATTGACTCATTGATTTCAATCACTCCTTGCTTTTTCATATATTCCAATTTGTCTTGGAAGAGATAAATTAGTCCAATGAAAGAGACTTCCAATGTGAAAAGGATGGTCCAAAGACATGTGCTTTTCAATGTTCTCTTATGGTATGCTTTTAAACCTGTGTAAATGTTGATGATCCCCACAAGAGAAACTATTGTTCCTAGTATCCAGTGTATTAAGTACCAATAACTCCTCTCTTTCTTCCCCCTGAAATTTCAATTAGAAATTGTATAACATTAAGATTAATGAATACAAACTGAAGAGAAATATGTTGTCTCATATTATGTTTCATACATTGTCTCAGACCAATGATAATGAAAAAAACAACAATAATAATTAATGTTTAAAATTTTTAATCGACTTGACATGTTTTTATTGGTCCAATACTATACATGATTTGGGACAACAAATTTATGTTGATAGAAACTTGTCTTTGCAAATTAAGTACTTTGTCATTTGAATTAATAAGGAGCTTTATAAAATGTACAAATAATGATGAACCTTTGAGGTCTGAAAAATCCAATGAAAGTTTGCACCAATATAGCACCATAAAGTGCTAGGCCTAATCTTTGATGGCTATTATCAAATGAATTCTCAAACTTTTTCAGTGACATAGCAGCTCCAACTGTAGAAAGAAGCACTGCAAGCATCTGTTAGATGAAATGTTAGGATGTTTATAATTAGGATAAAAATGCAAAAAATAACTCTTAAGTACTTTTAAGTACATAATAACTCCATATTAGTTCAGTTCAAATGATAATCATAAATTCATAATATTGTTGTAAATTAAAACAAATAAAAGTAATATCAAACTTTGGCCTAAAAGTAATTAAATCATTCTAAAAAGCTTTGGACACACACCACTACTAGCTAAAGTTAAAGTAAGTTATGATTATGTTGTGAACACATATCAAAATTTCAATCATTACATCATGTAACTTTCAAGAAGCATCTCAAATACTCCACTAAGATAATTTATCAACACCACTACTAGAATTTACTTTTGAAGTTCAAAACATAATGATAAATGGTTCAGCAAAAAAAAGTATTTTAAAACAACAACAATGTAAAATTTTCATAAGAACAAATTTAAGAGATGCATGACCTGAAAAACAACATGCAGATAGAAGAGGAATCTATTCCTTCTTGATCCAGGTTCTGCTTTTCTGGATCCTCTTATGGTAAGTATCCCAAGAGGCATTAAGAACCCCATTGAAGCCCACAAGAGCAATCCATGTAGTGCAATATCAGATGTTTTTTTATGATTTACCTGATATATTAACTGGTAGTAGTCAAACTTAACTTATAAACCTCATCCTCTCGTCACTTTTGTACAATAAGGATATGTTTGCGAGTTCATTATTGGAGGGGAAAGAAGAGAAAGAGAAAATATTATTATCATTTCATAGGTGTATTTTATGGTTCTGAAACCTTTCATTTTCCTCCAAAAACCAACTCACAAACAAACAATATGTTTTCCTATACATAATTTGTCATGCCTTAAGTATGTCTCTCTCATGTTAATGTTACATTTTTTTGGTTTTAGTCCCTATTCAAATATTATTAGTTTTTAGTCCCCATTTTAACAAAATACTGTGGGTTTAGTCCCTCATCAAGAACTAAATCACATTTGTTTGGTATTTTTAGGGACTAGAGGGTAAAACTTGAATAAGGACTAAAACCATGAAGAAAAAATCATATGTACAGGATCAAAAACATTTGTTTGCTTACATATGAAAATAATATATTGATAAAGATAGGTAGTGTATTTGCTGAGTGTGTTAAATAGTTAGAGGCTTTGATAAAGAAAAAAAACAGATAAATATTGAAGATAAAGAAACAAGAAAAATGCTGATCATACATCACTTCCATGCACAATTTTCAAGCTATGTGCTAGCAGAATCGGAGTATAATAAGTATGTAGAAAATGAGATGAAGAAATTATATAGGAAACTCCAATGAATTTGGCATACCTTATAAACTTTATTTTTCGTATTTTTGTGACTGCCAAACTGATTCACTTCCTCATATGCTGTGCAGGAAGTGAATGGAAGAACAGAAACATAAAATGAAACCATAACAAAGTAGTGAAAGTACACTGGTTTGGAAGAAATATGCATTATCCCACCACTATTGTTAGACACTACTAACCTAAAGCCTCTTTTTGTCTGAGTTGTGAATCTCAGGATGCTCAAGGATATAATTGTTCTTCGGATGAGAAATATAGCTTTTAATATGTGGTGAATGGAGTTCATCTACCTTATAATGAGCTTAAAATAAAATAAAGGAAGATAGCTCTACAAATATATTATTAATTATTCATTCTTCACCAAGAAAATAGTGGTACAGTCATGTAAGACTCTGCTAGATCCTAAAAAAAAGTCAAAAGATCAATCGATTCCTAAAAACAAAAGTTGTTGGAGGATAAATCACACACCCCGAAAGAGAATAATCAATTATAAAAAATAAAGAATATTCTTCATCGTAACAAAAAAAAAATAACTCCTCCTTACAAAATATTATTCACTCACATGATAAAAAAAATTGTTTTGAAATATATGGTTACTTATTGTTACATCCTATTCCAAATCCAGTCATGAATCTAGGACTTAAAAGTAGAGTGTGCAAAATATGTCAAAAATTAAAATAATAATTATCATCATAATAAAAATATTAATATCAAAATTACAAAATTTAAATATATTTAATCACGTAAATTGCATATTTCATAATTAAACTCTATGTGATTTCACATTTTGAAATCATTGAATGATCGATTCGTTAAAATTGTTGTTGAACATTTCTCGCTAGATATAAGTCACCAGACAATCGTTCATGAATAGATCTCTCATTTGATTAGAAACTCTTTTTACAACTATGTTGTTAACTTTAAAAGAAGGTAAACTAATGTGTAAACAATCCACTTTCAACAAACTTATTTGAAATATTATTGATTCACTTCAAAGAATAAAATTCAACGTTGTTATCCATATTCAATGATGTAAGTCTTAAATTGATTATAAAAAATCACCAAACCAATTGAACAAAAATCATGTGAATAAAATTTTACGAATTTAATCAGTTTTGTCATATCAAAAATAGAGAAAAAATCAATTAGACTCAAATAAGACATACAAAAAACAGTTGAGTATTTGCCTCGAAAAAATAATCACAAATTTCTTAAATTGCATATCCATAATATTATAAAATAATTTAAGATGATAATGATTATTTGTTTTTCATGAAGCATGTCATGTTGTTTACAAAACAAATAAAGTTGAGTCTTATAGAGTTATAAGTGATATAAATATTATTTATTTTTTAAATTGAGGGTGTGCATGCACACTAACACATAACACCGTCAATGTCCAAGACACGTCATGTCTGCCCACATTTGTACAGGTCCTAGCCAAATATCGGGTAACGAAGGTTCAACTTGTACAACTGTCAATCATGTCTAGAAATCCGACCTAGCCAGGTAAGAAACAATGATGATGGAACATGGCCTAGTCACCAATGTATAGTACCACAAACCTCTATGACATAATTGTCACACTATCATATATACATGATTGCCACATTGACTACACAATACATACCTCTATCATCAGAGAGTTGATCATGTCATTTGCACCTTGTACCATCCTCTACTATGCAGCAAGAACATGCCTAGAATATGATTACAAGAGGCTACCATACAACCATCATGGATAAATCAATGTATCAGCTAGAGTACGGATGTGTCAGAAACACCTAACATAAATAAAGTAGTACATGCTTGTGTGAAGCAGAGTGCGACAGGACAAGATATTCGACACCATCTACTCAAGAATATTTCATTAAGACAATATTCAGGCTACATTTTGCTCGGATTCCAGCACTCCATCACGACAACCTCCATACCAGAGAACACTTATAATTTCAATCTAATATTAAATGATTGTTTTTTCTATAATGTCCTCATATAGAGTAAATGATGAAATTTAAAGTAAAGTTTAAAATGTAAAATGAAATACCAGACATTATTTTTCTCACTTTCTTAATCTATATTTCTCTCACTTTCTCAAAGGTTATTTTGTGAGGGATTAAGTAAATTCTATTACTAACTATAACATCAACCTCCTTGTCCCACACAGGTTAGTTGAATGTAAATAATAGCTTTTATTCAGAAGTGGATGCATACTGTCTCAATATTTCAAATGTGGGGTTGCTTGTACGTTGGAATATCATGTCATCGACTGGTTGAATTAAGAAACAAAGGTCAAAATCATATGTATTCATGTCGTGCTTGATTTGTGCTGGACACTTTGTAAAGCTAATTAAAGCGGATAAAATTAAGCGACAGATCAATCCATGTATAACCATTTTACTATTCACTTCAAACATCTGGTTACTATGCATTAAATTAAAAAGTAAAATATTTCGATTTTTGTGAAAATTGAGAAACTAGAAGATATCATGTTTCATCATATTCTATCTACAAATCCATCATATTACTATATAAGTTTGAAAAGTGCATTTTGTCCCCCTAATCCAAATTAGTTAAGGTCTTATGTGCCTTTAGTTAAAATTTAGATTTTGTTTAGATTTTCATTGAAATAATTTTGTCTGGTTCCTTCAACTTCAATTTATGCACATGCAGGAGAGAAAAAGAAAAATGGGTTGTACAAAACTGGGTGGGACACGATCATATATAAGATCCAAGTCCACTTATTTTCTAGTTTCTTCCATGAGTAATTAGACTTTAGGGACTCATAATCATTAAAAAAATCGCACCATTTCCATAAAAGAGCAAAAGTAGCATCACCAATTTTATATATTTAATAATAGTATAAGGGTTAATAATGTTGTAAATGTTACCACAATACATAACCAGACTTCTAATATCCACATTGATCATAGTCCTAATTGAGTTGAATAGGAATATTATGGACTATGATACTCATTTTTTAGTGGGATACTCTTAGAAGTCGTATCTTTAAAAAATAGAAGTGCATGGTCTAACAAATTATATATGGACATATTTAAAAGATTTATGTTATTAAATTTCAAAATCATTAAGTTTTGTCAAATCTTTATTTTCGTTTTTGTTCAACCTTTGGCACATGGATGAGGATCACTTGTTTTCAATGATGTATGATTCTCTGTCCAAGTCAATCATATATTAACACGTGGATAAAATAAAAATTTTAAAAGCAAAAAGTAATAAAATTGAGCTTTTTGATTGATTTGAGACATAAAGTGTGACACCATTTAGGACATGTGATATCTATCATTGGGCAACGTGCATTTGTGAATGTTTAAACATTGAGTAATGTTATATCATCATACTATATATTTCTACTAATTTTTCTACCTACAAGAAAGTGACACATGTCATTTATAAACCAATCATTAATAAATAAAGTATCACTTGGTAATATATCTCACTTTGTTGTTGGTAGGATGATTTAGTACGAGAATATATCATTTTCCTTAAACATTACATCCATACTTACAAATAGATTTGATGTGTCTGTTTAATTTGGCCTTAGTAGGTAAATGGACATGGAGACTCCTTCTTGAGCACGATTCTCTTTGGGTGAGAGTGATGAGATCTAGATATGGTGTGGGGGAGGGTGCTTTGGGGGTATATGCAGAAGAGTGTTTTCGAAGAGAGTCGTCGTGGTGGAGAGACCTAGGATGCCTAGACAATAGAGAGAATGGGATACACAAAGGGTGGTTTCAAGCGGTGTGAGTAGGAGAGTTGGCTCTAGTGTTTCTACTTTGTTTTGGATTGATTAGTGGGTTGAGGGGAGAGTCTTAACATATGTTTTCCCAGGTTGTTTCAGGTTGCTTTGGACAAAAGTGTTACTATTGGTTCTGTGGGAGAATGGAGGAATGATGTCTGGTGTTGGAATCTGAAGTGGCGTAGAAATTTGTTCTCCTTTTTAACTCATTAAAGGACGTCAGGCTATTGCATGACAATGATGACGGGTGGCTTTGGGTACATGACAAGGGTGACCTTTACTCGGTTAGTAATGCCTATAACGTTCTTCTTAATGAGGTTAACTTCTGTGACTCTGGGTTCTATAAAAGAGTTTGGGCTTGCAACGTCCCTTTGAAATTGAGATGCTTTGTGTGGAGACTGACCTTAGATGGAGTACCGATTCGGCTGAATCTGGCTAGGCGTGGAGTCCTTGGAGATGAATTCGACCGTGTCTTTTGTGCCTTTTCTTCTCATGCCTCTTCTCTTATGGTGTTCGGCAAACAATCTACTCTTGGTTTGGGCTTCGTTCAGTTTTTCCCATTGACATTAGGACTAATTTCATATCTCATTGGTACTCTTTGCGGTTGGGAATAAAACTATCATCAACAATGATGTCTATCTAGTTTGTTACTTTGTGGTCCCTTTGGTTGGCTATAAATAAGGTTATCTTTAAACACTCTTCTTGTCATCTTGATGAGGTAATTTTTGCTATTCAACTTCATTCTTGGAACCTTCTTTTTGCTTGTTTCTCTCCCTTTCCTTTCACCTTTATGGATTGGGTTTGGAGCCCTTTCAAGTTGTCTGAGTTGGTTTGTGTAATGTTGTAGTGGATAGAAGTACCACTTATTCTCCTAATACTTTTATTCTAATCCAATATAATTGTTGATAAAAAAAATTCATTTAAGTTTTATCTTGACTTGCTAGTAACTAGTAAATAGTAACAGTCGCATAGATCATATTTTAATCTATAAATTATTGCTAGTAAAAAATGGATTAAAGAGGGGATTGAATAAATGCAAGCCTTCATGTGCTATTATATCCAAATCGTCACTAAGTGACTAGACACCCATATATCCACTAACCAAAGTTTCATAATAATTTAATTTAACATGGCCCAGTTTCATGAAAAAACAATCATGACCAATGAAAAATTGAAAACAATGAAGTACCGTTTGCCAACTGAACCTCTATTTCTTTAGAGTGGCATTCATGAGTATTCAGCTGATATATCAATCAGTAACAAACCTCTATTTCTTTTGAAGGACATTCATGAATATTTTGGTGATATATCAATTTGTTACAAAATAAGTGGGTCTAGATGTAACTTTATTGATGTCTGAAGTAAGGGAAAGGGAATATAGTGATATATTCTATGCTAACAAACTGATCATATTGGAAGTTTTAATCATACATTTTGACTGTGCAAAATGGTATTTCATCATAAGTTTTTGTTATTGTAATTTACAACAATTCTAAATAACATGAAATAATATTTATTGGCTGAGTCATGACCAGATCGCTTCTCTTAAAGACGTTTCGTGACACTGCCCAAAATATGAAGCATACTATCGATCATGCCGTCTCCAGGATAAAACGACTCAAATCTCTGTTATCGAATTCTTACTGCTGTGTAAGAACCGGTCTCGAATACACTCACCACAATATAGTTACCCATTGACGTACGAAAGATCTTCATCCATTGGTTACAACATTCCTCCATGGGCTAAGTGAAAGAAACATATAAGTGGACTTGACACCACATGTTAACTGTAACGCCCCGAAAATTACTCCAAAAATCTTGCTAAAAAATGGGTAATTTTTTATTTTATAAAATAATGATGCCATATAAATTTTATTTCCTTATATTCGTTTCATTTTCGGAACATCACTTTAAGTAACATACAATGCGAAAAATGAAAAACCATTACTTAATGGTAATAAAAATAACCCAATAAAACTTCGAATCATACTTCATTAGAATATCATAAAATGTTGATACGAAGTATAAGGCGGAATCCTAATCGTCACCCAAATAAAACTACTCACAAAATAAATACCCTACACGGTACACTAATCAAAAAGCACCAGAGCGTTTGTAGGTATAACCGTTTCCCTCAATCCTCCATGCCCCCTCCTGGGACATCAAAAAGAGGTAACTCAGAATCCTGACATAATGATCCATCTGAATAACACGTGAATAAAAGACAAAGAAAAAGAAAAGGGAGTAAAACATATAATGAATATTACTCATTGACGGCGTGGAATTACACGGAATATTACATCCAGACAGACACGCATAATAACACATCACATATAAAAAATGCACAACGATGAATGATGTTATAATCTCATATTATGAGGATTAAAGTCCACAATCTCAATGTATGAATGTTATGCTTGTTTCATCCATCCTTTCACCAATATCCTCCCAATATACTATTCGGAAATAACCAAGAGTACAGGTCCCATAACAAGCCGATTTGAACGCACCAAAATTATTCCTCGCAATGATATATGATCGATCTGTTCCGAAGAACTGTCCATTTCAGGATGGTGTCGTATCAAACACTTTCTGGGCATCCCTCTCATTGATCCTGATTGCAAAGAGGGGTTGTCAAAGATCATCTAGTTTGCGTTGTGAGAACTGTCCAATCCAACATAATACCTCATCTAGGAATACAAGGGACTTGTCTCACCTAGACTCACCTTCAAGACTTTGCTGACGAATCACCGCCATCAACGCCGTCCATCTCAACATCTCAGGGCTCGTTCGTCTTTGTAAATTTCCTCTCACTACTTCATTATCCATAATGAGTATGCACACTAACCGAGGTTAGCCGATTAAATCTTTTAATCATTATTTTATATGATCGGCCCAACCTAAGACATCTCCCAGATGAATGGAGGAATGCTTCTTGTGGGACCCGATCTTACGTCAACACGTAAATAGAGGAATAACATCCCTACCACTACGAACCATCGTTGAATCACCCTGGACGGCCACATGGCCAAGCCTCTTACGGCCAGACGACCTTGCTGCATGATATCATGTAATCCTTTTTTTGGGCATCGCCCTAATCACGACATCACAATCGGAAACCTTGCCCTCAATAGGCGTAAGAACAAAGGTACTTGCATAAGTTTGTAAATTTTGGGTACCAGACTCAATAATCTGAGTCATGGTCTTTCCCAAGTGTAAATACAGTTCACGCCCAAGCTAAGGCTATTGCCTAAGCAATCAAACAATCAGAAACAATCAAAAATAGGGCATCGCCCTAATCACGACATCACAGTCGGAAACCTTGCCCTAAATAGGCGTAAGAACAAAGGTACTTGTATAAGTTTGTCAATTTTGGGTATCAGACTCAATCATCTGAACCATGGTCTTCCCCAAGTGTAAATACACTTCACACCCAAGCTAGGGCTATTGCCTAAGCAATCAAACAATCAGAAACAATCAAAAATATTGTATGTCTCTCGCTCAAGCGACGAACTCATCAAAACAGACTCAATTCTCTTCCTGATTCTCGCCCAAGCGAGGGACTGTCACTCAAGCGACAAATCCATCAAAAATTGGTCAACATACCTATCTGGTCCGTGCCCGGGCAAAATACGGTCGCTCGGGGTGCCAAAAACGCCTAAAATGGGCCCTCTGGCCCTCGCCTTTAACAAAGCAACTCCTTACTTTTATTACTTTCAAGAATTTCATATAGTTATTTACCTTTACAACTTCTTGATGGCAAAATGCCATTATGATAAGAGTTATCGTTCAGACGACTTAAAAAGAAGTAAAGTCTGTATGGAGCCCTCTCGCTCAAGCGAGAGCTGTCTTCCTCAAGCGAGGGCACATCCATTTTTGAGGCATTTGTGGCTTAAGCTGTCTTCCTCAATCACTTCTCTTGGTGCATATTTTAGCTCAAGCGAGAGCTGTCTCGCCCTGAGCTAAAACTCTCGTTTTCTCTAGACACTTCTTGCTCAAGCGAGAAGAGCCTGAATATCATTTTAATTACTTTTCTCAAGGAAAATATTTCTCATTTATATCACATGTTTTTAAACCTTGACTTTAACAATTATCACATACATGTCACTCCTATAATAATCATTCAAGCATTATAATTCAAGAGTAAACATGGTATTTGCATATATAAACATAACATAAATCGGTATAAGAAATATTGTTGTACTTAATCCAAACAAACAAATAATTGATTAAGTACAAGCTTTCTTAATACCCAAGACAACTCCAAACTTGTGAGGGAGTTTGGAGGTCCGGATGCATATTCGGACACCACTGTGTCACGATGTTTTCTCCATCACCTAAGTGTGTTGGTCACAAGGTTCTCTGTTTGCACGTGAGCTTACTTGATCTGATCTCCTCTCGAACTCTTCATTACGCCAAAATAACGTTAATTAGTTAACTGACGATAATTATTGTACTTACGAAGTAACTTTTTACGCGAAGATAAAACTTCCGATTTAAAATGAATTTAATTGCTTTCGTCCATCCGATTCAAGGTTGAATATCCGTGAATCATCATTTGTCATTGAAAGTCTTACAATCAAATAACACTTTTTAAAGTAAGATTTTTAATAAAACTTATACCGGAATTATGTCGTAATCTGTGGATGTACACCAAGATGTACACCAAGCTAGACCCAGAAAAGCCTAAAAAGTGTTAATTTAAGTTGGTTTTCTACAATTTGCATAGGATAAGTGCCATAGAATGATGGTGAAAAGTGTATACTTTTGGCACTTATCACTTAACACCTCCTAATTGTTTTTAAGAAAAACTTCAAGGGTTAGTAAGTGTTAATTTCATAGTCATAAAAATAAATCCTAAGGTAAGACTTTCTACTACTTTAATATCCAAAACTTCATAACACTTTAAGTTTATGAAGTCAAGACTTTAATAAATCATCTTTTATCTCAAATCATTATTTTAATTTGGAAATCAAAGAGTAAAATATACTAAACCACTTTTAAGTATAATACTTTCTAAAAAAGAAACATTTTCAACAACAACTCATCAACAACATAAACTTTCAAGAATAACATACAAACTTTTTCCTAAACACATTAAAAGTTCTTTTGATGTTAAAATCATCACTTTAAAACATATTCAAATACTAACAATAATTTCTAATATTTCCAAACAAATAACTCATATAACCTTGTCCAAAGATATAGTTTTTTCATCTAAGAACAAGGAAAAAAATTCAAGATTTACAAAGGTAAAAACTACATAAAGGTTCATATGATTTTATTATCATCCCCTTTAGTTATGCCTTCATAAAATACTTAAAGAACAAATATAAACTCTACTTTATGAACAACATAATAAAAACTCATAACTTTCTATGAAGCATAAGAAGAAGATGAAGAAGAGAAAATAAAAGACTACTTTAGTTTGTATAGGAAATTTAGCGTAAAAATGAGAGAATGGTGTGAGTATTTATAGGAGAGCTTCACCCTCATCAAATCATAAAATTTAATGCAAAGTAAGTAGATATAGACTATCATATGTGATGTGTCTAATGGTTGTGGAGTGAGAGGATTTGTTGAGTGATTTAGGGGATTTTGTGTAAGAGAATATGTATTTTTGCTTGTTTAACAAGCAAACTTCTTACATGAAAATGATGTGACCTTTTCGATGATATATTCTCGATTAAACCATTCTCGAGTATTGTCGTCTAATACCTGGTCGGATAATAAAAATCTCTCGATTTCGGTTTACGGTTAGAACTTCGAAACACGGAATTTGGAGTGAAAAATAATTAGAAATGCGTTCTGGACAAACTTGGTGTCTATCTTGACTCGAAATAATATTTCGAAGCCAATGGTGTAATCATAATTCAATTCTGAGCTACGGAACTCAAAAACACGTTATTAGGCCGAATTCGAGCGAATTTGGGTCCAACAGCAGCTCAAAAACTTTCTGTCACAGAAAATTATGAAAATTTACGACAAAATAGGAAATCACAAAAAAAGACTAACACTGAAATAAGGTTTAGTCTAATTATATACTGATTAATTTATAAAATTAGTCGTTGTTAAAATAAATAATTAATAAAACATACACAAAAAATTCACGGTGTTACGTTAACCCAAAACCTTAACGCATTAGGTTTATGTGTTATCCACTTATATGTTCTTTAACTCATCCATTTTTGCTCAATGTGAGACTTCTTCATCCACACTTGGAATACCCAACATCCCCCTCAAGTGTGAGTTCTCCTTCGAGTATTGGATACACTAGAGCTCAACTCTTTATCTTCTTGCACTGTCGTTGGCTTATCCTTTTATCAACGGAACACGCCATCTTGACCTCTCGTCAGGAAGACTTTCGACACAAGGATCTCTCATGGATCTACCGACCACTTGCCACTTTAATACTCCATTGAGCCGTCGAACTTGGGAGTTGTTTTTTCAAAACTTTTCTGTGAATGACTTGTGAGTTTTTTAGATTTTACACCCAAAAATTTTCACTACTAACTTACAATAAACCAAGTTCCAACAACTTTTGCTAAACCCTGCCTGGTGCTGCTAGAAGAGGGATCACCTATTCTAAGAAACCATATCTCTTCTTGTTTTTATCCAATCAAATTATACTAATTAACATAATTCTGCTTTTATAATTTTTTTTATTTAATTGAATGACACATTGTAATTGGTGGGTGACACTATTAGGGACACAATCCATCACATAGGATCTCTATTCGGTGTTATTATATCAGTGTCGTCACTATTAAAAGTTTAACCAAATCTTTGTTGGATTTTAAGATTTACTCAAAGTTCTAACACTATATATTATCATATAGAAGAAACTATTCATGACTAATCATCAAGAAATAATAGAGAGAGTGAAAGCATATTTGTATATCTTCATATATGGAAGAATATGAAAAAAGAATTTCTATATCACTTATCTTGTATATACTCTCCCTTCTATAACATGTAAATTATTTGGTCTTCAATTTCTTAATGTGTCTCTTTTATAATAGTGACATGGTAGAATAAGAAACTTATTCATGCATATGACTTATGAAACATAACTCTTGTTTAAAAGAAATGTATGTTCTTTCATGAAATGTGGTGTTTATTTGAATTCACAATCTTTCATGAAGATTAATGACCTTTAAATTTAAAATCATTAAGATTTATAAAATAATTTTCATGACAATTATATTCCTAGACTTTACATAAATTATATCATTTTGATTTAACTAACTATTATAATATCATCAAATTTAAACATTAATTGTGTCACTTCTAAGTCTATTGAAGACATATGCACTGCTATTTGCTAGGTTGATGCGGTGGTTCATCTGACATTTATTTCTTGCTCTTGGTATATGAAACAAAGATTAGTAACAAAAATGTAATAAATTATACAACTGAAATTAGTAATAATAAATAATTCTACTGACTGGGGCCAATTTAGCATAATGGCAATCGTTATATTATTTTCAAAGAATTGGCAGCAAATTTTCATTTCGTTTTTTTTTCAATTAAAAAAGTACATAACAGAAGAAAATTTAGAGATGAAAAGATTGTCAGATAGCAAGGTCATGAGGCACACCATGAGCAATTGTTAATTACGTCTAACCAATTGTTAATTACGTCATAATCCACACAACACTTTCTAGTAAGGCAGATGTTGAAAACTAAGCTCAAAAGAAGAATATGTATAATCAGGTGAGTATATTATTGGTAGGGGACTTAGATCAAGGTTTAATAAGGTTGCATTATTACTTAATATTGAAGGCTACATTTTGAACTCAAGGAAGATTTCAGTGTTAAGTTGGGTAGTGGTAACAACTCATTTTGATATGATAATTGGATTAAGTTTTATGGTTGATCTTACTAATATCACACATACAATGTTATCCATGAAAGGTGTTTAGAGTGATGGTTCCCAAAACTTAAATATCTTATCCACTATGTTCCAATAATAAGTGAATAATATGATTTATAGTATCTCAATTTAATATCATCTCAAATAAATGATTGTTAGGTATAAGATAAGCATGCCTCAAGAACTTATGCAAAAGTATTGATGACTAAAAAAACAAGTAGTCTAGTGGTCCTCCAACAATCAGTTTTATTGGAACTTTCACATTCTAAGTTTTTTCAAATAAAACACCTGATTATTATCTATTGGAATTAGAATTTTAAATTCAATTTCAACTTCATATGCCATAATAATATTTTTTTTATCTACTTTGCCTATATTGGGTTTCACAGGTTTAATAGGATAGAAAGTATTAGGCCTCTCAATTGGCCCAATTCCAACAACACACAAATCTCTTATCCTATTCAAAACCTAGTCCAAAACCCTAATCCCCCCATATAAACATCGCATAGAACACAATTTCTGAAGCCTCAGAACGCAGAGTTCCTCGTCAAACGACAAAACCCTAGCGCACTCGAGATCCAACACCTTCAGCAGCAATGGTATAACACTTTTCTTACACATGTTTTCTTAGTTTGTATCCTCTCACTGTTACTAAGAAGATCTAATCATAAATCTCGAAACTTGTTATGTTAGTATTCATGTGAATTTTATGATAATTGTGTGTTTACAATTCTTTATTTTAATTTGAATTCTTTTGTTCATTAGATGAATTTAATTTGAAGTTGTTAATGTTGTATAGTCGAGGAGAAAGGTTAGGGAACCAAAGGAAGAAACTGTAACTCTTGGCCCAGCTGTTAGAGATGGAGAACATGTTTTTGGTGTTGCTCGTATCTTTGCATCATTTAATGACACTTTCATTGTGAGTATATTTTTTAATTTCATTTACTTTTATTTGAATTAGAATTTTATGGATTTTGTTGTAATTGGATGATTTGTGTAATTGTAGCACGTCACTGATTTGTCTGGAAGGGAAACACTTGTTCGCATCACTGGTAATTGTTTCTCTTGACATTGTGTTGGTGTCCATGGAATAATGTATCAAAATTGCAATTTGTTGGTTTTATTTATGTTGGTATGTTTGTATACGGTTCTGAGATAGTGTAATGTACTTTAGATTTTAACCCTTTGATTTTATGCCCAATAATGTATGTTGTTTATAGGATTTTAATGTTTGAGCTGGGTGACTCTGGTTTTGTGAATCTGTTTCAGATTTCAATTATTTTCATAACTGTTTATTCTGAAAATTGAAAAAATTGTGCCATTCACTACATTATTCGGTCAAGTCTCTGATTTTTAATCAATTGATAAATATATTGGGTTAGTGTTCTCTTTTGTAATTTGCTTGTAATGTTCAGGTGGAATGAAGGTTAAGGCTGACAGAGATGAGTCATCTCCTTATGCTGCTATGCTTGCTGCACAAGATGTTGCTACCAGATGCAAGGTAATTAGTTTGGTTTTTTTTTCCTGTTATTTACATTGGGCAAAATTTTGTTATTTACATGAGTCATCTCCAACAATTTTATTTGCCTACTTTGATTGACTTGAGTATGAATTCTTTAACAGGAGCTGGGCATAACTGCTCTTCACATCAAGCTCCGTGCCACTGGTGGAAACAAAACTAAAACACCAGGCCCTGGTGCTCAGTCTGCTCTTCGTGCTTTAGCTCGTTCAGGAATGAAAATTGGTCGCATAGGTATTTTCCATTTTGAGGATACCATTATTTTATTTCCTTCCTATTTTGAGCATCTGTTGCACTCTAATTGTTTTGAAGTGATAATTTCCAGGTGCAATGTTTTGTATTTAGCATCTATCATCTTGTCTTGTTTTCTAATTTGATTTCTCATTTTTGAGACTTCTGTTATTTACTACTGTATTTTTATTTTCAGAGGATGTGACTCCAATTCCATCAGACAGCACTCGTAGAAAGAGTGGTAGAAGGGGTAGAAGGCTTTAGAAGATTGCTATGGTGTGGCTGGTGGCTGGAGCTGGTTTTGTTGTCATTGTTTTGTTTCTCTTGGTCGCCAGTTTTGCGGCATCTTGAAAATTGACTGAAGTTGGATTTCAATTTTGGAACTTTGTACTTGCTGACTTTATGTCCTGGCCAACTATTTTAGTTGAGTTCATTTATATATTATAGCCAATGACTATTGAAAGGTTTTGTTGCTGCTTCTTAATTTCTATGTGATGATATCTTGGCTTCAAGTATATTTAGCTTAGAATTCACCTATTAAATGCGATATTTGTTGTTAATTAATGTTATCTGTAAGTTTTTTAGGTATCTTGTAATTTTTCTTTGCTACCATGTCTTAATCTTGTTAGGAAAAATGTCTTCAATCATATCCTTGTTTCACCAATGCCCTCGATTTTTGTTGTGGCCCTTGCCATCCCCATTTTCTATAACTTAATCTCTTGCTGCTCTCATTGTGGTCTTCAATGATCTCTCTTATGCCAGGTTCTGGCCATCCTTCCTAAAACCTTTGTTGCCAATCTAACCTCCTTTCTCTGATTTTTGGAATCTGATATTATTCAGTTCCTGATCCACTACTTAGTGAAAACTTGATTGCCATGAAACTCTGCTATGTAGCAGCGGTCTGGGTTCTAAGATTGGTGAGGGAACAATATTGGTGCAAGGTATGGTTCCTCAGCAATGGTGGACAAGTTGGTCGATGGATGTAAATATTGTTGTTGGGCCATCTTGTTGATTATAGGTTGTTTCGCTTTCAAGTTGAAATAATTAAATAGTTGGAACCAGGCGAGAAATTTCGTTTGGGTTGGCTTGCTTGGGTTATTCGTACCCATTTTCATGTCTAGGTTTGGGTTTGAAATAAGTATCCTAGTTTTTTGTTCTAATGTTTTCCAGTGTTCGTTTATCTTATGTCGATATTTTATTCTTTTAATTTGTCCCGTAGTTTTACATATTGGTGCCATAAAAGATTATTAAACTTGTTACGCTGTAACGGGTTTAAATAGTTTTACATATTCGGTGTATCTTTTATTCAAAATTATTACCCCTAGCAAAAGGTTGTGGATGACTTGATGGCAACAATAAATCTGGTCCGAAGCCTCCTAAGATCGTGTGGTTGTAACAGCTCTAAAGTTCTTTGGTATATGCTATAAGGAAATCAGTCAATGCCATCTCGAATTTAATAAGGGGATGATTGGAGCAGTAGTTGACGATGCACAAATTTCATATTCTTGGTTTTTATTCATTTTTATTTTTTGTTTCTGAGTAGACAAACAGAACAGATATAGACAATACCAAGGCAAAATTGAAGTCATGCTTTAATAAATGGAATTTTATATTAAATAACACTTGTTCAAAGGACATTACTCTGATATTAGTTCGGGTAAGCAACACCCTAGCAAAGACCCCAAAATAATTTTCATTTAACAAAATGAGAAACACTCTCTAGCTCTAGCTCATATTATGTTCATCATTTACAAAGTATCTCTTAACTTCTGAAATGCATGCCATGTGAATAAGTTGTCTGAACCCACCTGGTGGTAACTTCCAACAGCTTGGTTGACGTTAGAGTTTGGGCTCCCAAACTCGGTTGAGACTCTGGAATATTTATTCACATTTGATAAAAACTCATCCAAACCATCTGGCAAGGTGCGTTGGGTTAAGATCACCATGTACGTGAAATCAAAAGTGCCATGGAAAGTCACTCAAGTCACCTTGTCATTGTTGACGACACTTGATGACATCATAATTGGAACAACTTGCATGAATTACTTTTAAAGGTGTTGCGCTTGAAGTCAATGTTTTTTTTTGCATAGGAGATCAATAAAATAAGGAGCGTAGGCATCACACGTTAGATTGAAATTGCGGAATGAAGCGACTATTGGTTTTGATGTTAGAGAGTTGTCGGTGACAGAGGGTGAATTTGACCTATACGACTTTAGGTGAATCAATGTTGGCTTAAGAAGGTAGTAGTTAGTCAAAGTGTAGATATTATGATGGTGGTAATGAGATATGTGTGAAGAAGAAGATCTCACTTTTGACTTTGACAAAGTTTTGATGAAGCCAACAACATCACATAAAATAAGAAAATGAAGAATACTTATGAAGACAATGTAGACAAAACTTAAAGAAATTAAAATCTAAGTCTTTAGGTATTTCTATCCTTATACTCTAATCTATACACTTAGTAATAATGCTCACAAGTATTTTAAAAAAAAATTGATAAACATAAGTATAAATGAAAACAATTTTCAAAATATTATGCAACAAGTTACTAGATCTAAGTAATATATTACCGTGACTAAGAAAACAATTTTCAAAATATTATACAACAAGTTACTAGATCTAAGTAATAAGTTACTGAGATTAAGTAACAGGTTACCATAACTAAGTAACATGTTACATGAGTGAGAAACGAGTTACCCAACAAAAAATGATCAAGGTAATCGATTACACCATGTGGGTAATCGATTACACAACACGGTAAATAATTATCCAGTTGGATAGAACAGTTGGGTAATCGATTACACCTTTTGAATAAACGATTACTACCTGTGAAAATCAATTACGCAGTTGGACAAACTTGTTCAATAATCGATTACATCGATTAAGTAATCGATTACTGAGAGCTGTTACATCAGTTTTCAGATTCAAACCACACAACTTTCAACCCAAACAAAATTATTTCATTCCAAACAAATCCTACTTTTTCGTAGAGGTATTTTGATTGATTAAAAAGTCTATGTAAAGGCTTTAAAACTCATTTCAAACATACACATATACATAACACAACTCAGATTGAAATCACTTACTGAAACTACAATTTTCTGAAATACTTGTTCTACACTTGATGTAACTTGTTCATAACTTTCAGAACCTGTTTTGCAAAGTTGTCTTAAGTGTTATTGCAAGTTATTCAAACCTTATGAGCATTAGTACTAAATTATACATTGAGTTATTGGATTGCAAGAGTTTATAACTTCAAAATCTTGTAAAGGCAATCCATTGTCATTGTTAAATGTTTTCTTCATTCAAAGTATTAAATTACTTTCTTTCACATGGGTGTGATAAGAAAAGTGATAAAGTCACTTGGAAAGGTGTTTTCCAAAGAGTGATATAAGTGTTAAAGAATGAGTAAAGTACAAGGGAATTTCAGGGTGAGAAATTATAATTACTACTATTAATATACAGTAAAGAAATCTCTTGTGCTACAAGAGTACCAGACGTAACATTCAGTGGACAAGAAGGTGAACCAATATAAAAATATCTGTGCACTCTCTTCTCCTATATCTCCTTACATTTACTTGATTATTTTTGCATATCATTATCCGCTGCTATTAACTCTTGAATTGTGCAGAAAAATCAGTCATAGTTTTAAACAACTAATTCACTCCTCTCTTAGTTGTCATCTCAGTCTTACAATTGACACCAAAGATTTTTTTGAGTAATTTATTCTCAAACTGATCCTGCTTCGAAGATGGCCGCAAGATCATTTCTAGGAGAAGGTTCCAACATTAATCGCCATCCAAGCTTTGTTGGAGAATGCTACGACTTCTGAAAGATCAGAATGAGAATCTTCATAGTGTCTCAAGATCTAGACATTTGGAATGCAATTGAGGAAGGACCTTATGAACCCTTCACATTTATCAATAGTGTGAGGGAAGTGAAGCTGAAATCCTCTTGGAATAATGAAGACAAGAAGAAAGTGCAATATAATCTAAAAGCAAAAAATATCCCCATTTCTGCACTCGGTTTTGATGAATTTTTTAGAATATAAACTGCAAATCTGCTAAAGAAATGTGAGATACTCTAGAGACCACACACGAAGGAACCGAGGAAGTAAAAAGGTCGAGACTAAATACTCTTTCCGAGGAATACGAAATGTTTCGTATGAAGCCTGAAGAGAAAATACTTGATTTACAAAAGAGATCTACTCATCTTACTAATCATCTCATTGCACTTGGAAAAACTTTATCAAATAGTGACTTGAACTTAGAAGTTCTAAGATCACTTACCAGAACATGACAACCAAAAGTTACAGCCATTTCTGAAAAGAAAAGTTTATCAAAAATGTCCGTGGCTGCTTTGCTCAGAAAATTGCAGGAACATGAATTGGAACTTAGTCAAATTGAACAACATGAAGAGCAAGAAAATAAGAAGAATAATATCTCTCTCATGGCAAAAGTGGATATATATGATTCACCAGGAGATGAATATGAAAATGAAGAGATGGAAGATATGAGTTTGTTCGTAAAGAATTTCAACAAGTTCCTTAAAAGGAACAAATTCACTAAAACTGGACAAATGAAGAAATTTACCAAGAATAATGACGCTTCCACTTCAACCCAAAACTTGACATGATTTGAATGTGTCCAGCCTGGTCATATGAAAATGGATTGTCCAAATATGAAGAGGAATGCCTTCAAGGGTAAGAATGAAATGAATACTAGACGGAGAGCTTACATAGTTTGGGAAGATAATGATACCAGTTTGGCCTATGAACCAGAAATTTAAGAACAAACACATCTCTCTCTCATGACATCTCATCACTCTGATAATAAAGAGGTAAATGAATCTAACCTATTTTCTTCTTCTGAATTGCAACACACATTTAATGATTTACATGATGAATACGTCAAACTCACCAAACTATTTTTAAAACAAAAAACTGAGTTACAAGCATTCAGAAATAAACCATCATCATCTTCATGCCAAAACTACATTACTCTTGAAAATAAAATCTCAACGTTAAGTCATG
This sequence comes from Lupinus angustifolius, assembly GCF_001865875.1. Taxonomy (NCBI): domain Eukaryota; kingdom Viridiplantae; phylum Streptophyta; class Magnoliopsida; order Fabales; family Fabaceae; genus Lupinus; species Lupinus angustifolius. Next base: position 7,911,481 of record NC_032020.1, read on the forward strand.
AACTAAATAAGGTAAACAAGAGTAGCAAACATCTGGACAAATTATCAAAGTTCAGAGACATTCTACAGACCGAAGAGATCTTGACTATTCTGAAAAACAAAATTCTAAGATTCAGAATGTCTCAACAAAGATAAACTTTAAAAAACAAAGTATCCATGCTCTTAAGAATTATAAATTTAGGATACATAAGCATCATCCCATATACACTTATTGTAAAAACCATGGACATACACCAAACACTTGTATGATTAGAAAACATGGTGTCCCCTTAGGTCATTATAGATGGGTTGAGAAAAATTCTAACCATGTAGGACTCAAATAAAATAGGTACATAATATTACTTAACCTGTTTTGTAGGAAAGTTTGAGAGCCGTCTATAATTTACGGTACTTGTGAAGGTGCGCATGTCAAGATAGCACTTTGGAAAGTTTTCTCGATGTGTTTAGTTTTGATGAGAACAACTTGTGATTATGAGAGCTTGAAGATCATCAAAAAATCAACATGCTTAAGTCTCTAGATTGGTATTAGGTAATATTTAGTTTAGGTTGAGTCTAAGGCTTAGGTAAACTCAATACATGTCTCATATGCATAAAACTTTAAATCATTTTAAGTTTTGAGATATGTCATTCATAATATGTTCATGCATCATATAAATACATGTAATATGTGCATCCTAGGCATAAACTTAGTGTTGA
>NC_032020.1:7912275-7954675 GCF_001865875.1 Lupinus angustifolius
AAAGCACATGACGGACGACAAAGATAAGTTCTCTGTCCTTACTCCAAGGGACACATGATATGTCACATATGGTGATAACAACAAAGGAAAAATACTTGAAGTTGGTAGAATCGGTAAGCCACCTTTAACGACTATAGAAGGAGTATTATATGTCAAAGGACTCAAGCACAATTTGTTGAGCATAAGTCAACTATGCGACAAAGAATTTCATGTGACATTCTACCCAAATAAATATATCATCGAAAGTAAGGATTCTAATAACTCTAAACTTATTGGTAAGAGAATAAATAATATTTATACGATCGACATAAATTCATCTTTACCAATAAAATGTTTAGTTTCTAATAATAATAATAATAATAATAATGATGCATGACTTTGGCATAGAATAATTGCTCATATTCATATGGATCATTTGAATAAACTGATTAAGAAAGGTTTATTTGTTGGTTTACTCAAAATGAAGTTTGTTAAAGACAAACTATGTAGTGCTTGTCAAAAGAGTAAACAAACAAAGACTTCTTTCGAACCTAAGCATATGGTTTCTTCCAATAGACCATTGTAGTTACTACACATGGACTTATTTGACCTATCAAGGACCAAGAGTTATGGTGGTAACTACTTTGCTATTGTTATAGTAGACGATTTCTAAAGATATACTTGAACTCTATTATTTGTACATAAGAATGAGGCATTCAATGCCTTTAGGAAATATGCTACACGAGGTCAAAATGAAAAATCTCTAAAAATCCGCTGCTATAAGAAGTGATCATGATGGAGAATTTCAAAACTCTTCTTTTGAAGAATTCTGTGATGATCTAGGTATCGATCACAATTTTTCTGCTCCTAGAACACCACAACAAAATGGTGTTGTAGAGAAACAATCGGTCCTTAGAAGAACTTGCTCGTACAATGTTGAATGAAACTAATCTCCCAATTTTTTTTGGGATGATGCAGTTAGTGTGGCTTGCTATGTTTCTAACAAAGTTCTTATAAGACCAATTCTCAAGAAAACCTCCTATGAACTTTTCAAAGGTTGAAAACCAAACATTTATCATTCACATGTATTTGGTTGTAAATGTTTTGTTTTAAATAATGGTAAAGATAACTTAGGCAAGTTTGATGCAAAAGCTGATGAATGACTCTTCCTAGGCTACTCTCTTACAAGTAAAACTTATAAAATTTTCAATAAAAGAACTTTAGCCGTGGAATAATCTGTTCATGTATCTTTTGGTGAAACCAATCCTATAATAAAGGATGGGCTAACTCTTGATGAAGAGGACTTGCCAAGTTCCCCTTCAAAGGAGGATTCTTTTACCAATAAAACAACCAATACTGAGCACTTGAAAATGGATGATATTTTATCTTCTCAAGAAAAGCATATTCATTCTGATTTACCCAAAAAATGGAGAACTCGTTGAGACCATCCTATTGACAACATCATTGACAACATATGTAAGGGTGTCACTACTCGTTTAAAGCTAAATGATGCTTGTTTAAACATGGCTTTCATTTCTCAAATGGAACCTTCCAAGATTGATGATGCAATCGAGGATGAACACTGGATTCTTACTATGTAAGAAGAATTGAACTAATTTGAAAGAAATGAAGTTTGAAAACTTGTTCCTAGACCAGATAATAGGCATGTTATAGGAACTCGTTGGGTATTCCATAATAAATCAAATGAAAATGGAATTATTGTTAGAAATAAAGTTAGACTGGTAGCACAAGGATACAAATAGGAAGAATGAATAGATTTTGATGAGACATTCGCTCCTATTGCTAGACTTGAGGCTATTCGGTTGTTACTTGCATATGCATGCTCTTTAAATTTTCAGTTATATCAATTGGACGTAAAGATTGCATTTCTTAATGGTTATATACAAGAGGAAGTGTTTGTAGAACAACCTCCAGGTTTTGAAGACTACAAACATCCTTCTCATGTCTATAAACTAAAGAAAGCTCTCTATAGCTTAAAGCAAGCTCCACGTTCTTGGTACAAACGTCTAACAAACTTTCTTATTGCAAAAGGTTTTACAAAAGGAAAGGTCGAAACTACACTATTTATTAAGAAAATAAATCATCATACTCTTCTTGTTCAAATATATGTAGATTATATTATTGTTGGTTCTACTAATGAAACCTTGTGTAGTGATTTTGGCAAAGTAATGCAAGGGGAGTTTGAAATATCTATGATGGGGAAGCTAAATTACTTCCTTGGATTACAAATCAAACAACTCAAGGATTGTATTTTTGTGAGTGAATCCAAATACTGTAGAGACTTGCTGAAAAGATTTGAAATGGATGACTGCAAGCCAATTGCCACTCCTATGGGTTATGTCATATACATTGATACAAATGAAGGTGTAAAATGCATTGATATATCAAAGTATCGAGGTATGACCGGTTCCCTACTTTATTTAACTTCCAGTAGACCTGATATAATGTTTAGTGTCTGCTTGTGCGCTCGATATCAATCTAAACCCAAAGAGTCACATTTAGTTGCTGTCAAAAGAATCATTAAATATCTAAAATGCACAACTGACGTTCGATTTATGGTATCCAAAAGGAAGTATATGTGATTTTGTTGGATATTCAGATTCAGATTTTTCTGGATGCAAAACTTAGAAAAGAAGTACAAGTGGTACTTGTCCTATATTAGGTAATGCATTAGTCTCATGTTCATGCAAGAAAAAAGCTTGTGTTACTCTAAGTAATGCTGAGGCATAATACATATCAGCATGTAGTTGTTATGCCCAAGTGTTGTAGCTTAAACAACAATTGCGAGATTATGGCTTGAACTTAGGTTGCATACCCTAAAATGTGACAATAATGCATACTAGAATCAAACACATAGATATAAGACATCATTTCATTAGGGACCATGTCCAAAAGAAAGATGTATATGTAGAATTTGTTGAAACTCATGATCAACTAGCAGATATATTCACTAAATCCTTGACAAAATAACCTTTCTATAAAATTAGACGTGAATTAGGCATACTTGATGAAACTTACTTATCTTAATTGCTTATTCATTATTATATGTTTGCTTCATTATGCTTATAATTAGGGATGGCAACGGGCATGGGTGGGCGCAGGTCGTAGCTACCTGCTACCCGTTTCAAAATAGGAGAGCATTACTCATACTCGCCCGTACCCGTATGGGTAATTCTAGATACCTGTGGGTACATCAGGTAACCGCAGGTTTTCTTTATTATAAATGAATTTTTAATTTTCTACATCTATTATTTTTTAAATGAGATGAAACTTAATTATTTTTGTATCTTTTTATTGAATATTTGGCAAAAATGCTAAATTTATTGGTGTTTTCTATTTGTGTGATTTGTTGTTCTCATTCCCTTAACAAAAAATATATATTTTCTTTGCAAAACATGTCTATTTCTACACATGTAACAATATTTGTAGGGTGTTTCACCACAAATTCAATAAAAGATGTAAACAAAGTAAAAAAATGTAAACAATATAAAAGGAAAAGATGTACATAGTGTAATGAATGTTAGGATAATATACTTTTTATTAATTATATATTAATCATATAAATAACGGGTACCTGCGGGCACCGGTACCATAGTACCCATACACGCCCGTGTGTACTACGGGTATTTTTAAAAATCCGTTTGTAAAATCCGCGGGTACCTGTTTGTGACATGTGCCCGTACCCGTACGAGTTTTACTCGCAGTACCCATAGGTACGATTTTTTTTGCCATCCTTACTTATAATATGCCTACTTGTATTTAAAATTGCTTATATGTTTTCAAAAATTTCATATTATTCGGTATGTAATCGATTACATGTGATGAGTAACCGATTACCAGGCATTAGTTATGCCTGAAATTTCAAATTTTGGGTTCAGTAACCGATTACTCTGGAGAGTAACCGATTACAACATTGAGCAGGAAGCTTCAGTAATCGATTACCCTGTGTAATCGATTACCTAAGGTGTCTGTTTGAAATCTGGGAGTTGTTTTATGTTGAGTAACCAATTACTCACTATGAGTAACCGATTACTATGAGCAATATTTAAGTTTCCCCCTTCATTTTTCAAACACTTCTTCTTCCTTCTCAAACACTCTTTTTAATGTTCAACCTAGAGTTTTCCTAAAAGCCTCATTTTTTGATCTGTTTTGTGTGATTTTTGAATCGTTTTTTATCACATTTTCAATTCTAAACACTTCAATTCCATAGATTTCGTGTTTAGTGGCCTCAATCAAAAATCCCCAAATCTCTCCAAACTCAAAACCTAACCTTTCAAAAACCGCAATTCATGGCGTCATCATCAACAACTAAGAAGTAACGTACCAATGTGTCTCAAAGAAAGCAAGGAGCTTCATCTTCTGAGGCTAATCCTTTGTATTTGGCACTTCTTCTTGAAAATTATGTTCAACGTAAAACATTCTCAGAGCATTTTCTTGGACGCTCCATTTTCACTCCTAAGTATGGTAATGTTAGCAACTTTGTGTTTGGAGATTTTCATTTCCCTACTCTTCTAACGCAACAAGATCTTTTTTATTTCTGCGAGGAATCAAAAGCCTATTATCCTGAACTTGTCAAAGTATTTTACTGTAACTTGAACGTTAGGGAAAATCGTCTAACATCCTATGTGAAAGGAAAATAAATTATTTTGGATATTAAGACCTTTAGTTCAATTTGCTGTAACATACTTTCTCAAGGTAGCATAAAATATTTTGGTCTTGCATGCGATTAGGATAATTATGATAGAAAAGAGTTCTACTACTCTATGTGTAAATTCTCTAAGAGGGAAATAGAAATGCGTAAGCAAATGGCGTTAGGTGAAATTGTAAAGAGTAGAGATATCCTTAATGTAGGAAATCTCAATCTCGAAGATCGTCTGTTTCATTACTTTTTGAGCTATGTCATTCTTCCAAAATATTCAAATCATTCTCAAATAAATGACATAGAACTACAATTGATGTATGCTCTTAAGCATAACCTTTCTATCAATTGGGCTAACATAGTAATAAGACATATGTGGTATGTTCGAGAATCTCACAACCCTCTGCCTTATGCAATCTTCATAACCAACATACTTGAGCATTTTGGTGTATCCATTGTTGGTGAATCCAAAGTCACACTTGATGCACGTGATAACAAGATTGATGTGGATGTGATCCACAAAATGAGCTTCTTCCGAGATCCCATCGATATACTCTATAAGAATCAAAGTGATAGACAGGTTGTACCTGCTGATCTTAATGTAAGTGCCCTGCCAACCCTCCTGAACAACAAACTTATGAGTTTCATGCTGAAACTTCTTCATTTATTCCCATGCCTACAAACTAGATGATCATGGATGAGTTATTCTCTCTTCGAGACTACATCTCTAATCAGATGGATGCTCATGATGCTCAGAATCAACAAGTCCAATTCGAGCTTCAACGTCTTTATTATAAGATCAATAACATGGACCTTGATGACGATAATTCTGAACATGGACCTTGACTTTTCTTCTTTTTGATGAAGTCAAAAGGGAGAGAAAAAGTTGGGAGAGTGTATTTTCTGGTCAAAACATATCAGACACATAACTCCAAATCAAAGGGGAAGAATACAAAATAGGGGGAGCATACTCAAGACAAGTAAAGAATATCACAAAGTATGCTACTCTCAGAAAACTACATTGTCAAGAAGATATTGGTTTGTAATCATAAAAAAAAGGGAGATTGTGAAGAAGATCTGCCTCCTGACCTTGACAAGGTTTTGATGAAGACACCAACATCACATAAAAGAAGAAAAGGAAGAATACTTATGAAGACAATGAAGACAAAGCTTCAAGAAATTATAATCCAAGTCTTTAGGTACTTCTATCCTTATACTCTAATCTATCACTTAGTAGTAACGCTCAAATATATTGAAAAAAAATTGATAAACATAAGTATAAATGAAAACAATTTTCAAAATATTGTGTAACAGGTTACTATATCTAAGTAATAGGTTAATGTGACTAAGTAACAGGTTACAAGAACTAAGTAACATGTTACATGAGTGAGAAATGAGTTATCGACCAAAAATTAATCAGGGTAATCGATTACACAACACGGTAAATAATTACTCAGTTGGACAGAACAATTGGGTAATCGAGTACACCTTTTGAGTAATCGATTACTGCTGTGAAAATAAATTATACAGTTGGATAGACTTGTTGGGTAATCGATTACATCGATTAAGTAATCGATTACTGAGAGTTGTTACACCAGTTTTCAGATTCAAACCACACAGCTTTCAACCCAAACGAAATGATTTCATTCCAAACAAATCCTACTTTTTCATAGAGGTATTCTGGTTGATTGAAAATTCTATGAAAAGACTTTGAAACTCATTTCAAACATATACATAACACAACTCAGATTAAAATCACTTACTCAAACTAAAATTTTACGAAATACTTGTTCTACACTTGGTGCAACTTGTTCATAACTTTCAGAACTTGTTTTCTAAAGTTTCATGAAGTGTTATTGCAATTTATTCGAACCTTCTAAGCATTAGTACTAAAATTATATTGAGTTATTGGATTGCAAGAGTTTATAACTTCAAAATCTTGTAAAGGCAATCCATTGCCATTGTTAAACGTTTTCTTCATTCAAAGTATTGAATTACTTTCTTTCACAAGGGTGTGATAAGAAAGGGGATAGATTCACTTGGAAATGGTGTTTTCCAAAGAGTGATATAGGTGTTAAAGAGTGAGTAAGGTATAAGGGAATCTCGGGGTGAGAAATTGTAATTACTACTCTTAATTTCTAGTGAAGAAATCTCTTGTGCTGCAACAGTACTGGACATAGCCTTCAGTGGACAAGAAGGTGAACCAGTATAAAAAAATTTGTGTACTCCCTTCTCCTTTATCTCCTTACAATTACTTTGATTATTTCTGCACATCATTTTCCGCTGCTATCAACTCTTGAATTGTGCAAATAAAAACCACTCATAATTTTAAACAACTAAATCAGTCCCCCCTCTTACACTTGTATGTCCAAGGCCTTTCATATCAAAGTTGTTACACAACAATGATTTCATGTTATGCACAACATGAATGTTGGAACCAAATATGAGTAGGTCATCTATATAGAGACATATGATAATGCAAGTGTTATTTTCTGATTTGTTATAAATGCATTTGTCACTGTCATTCACCTTAAACTCATTTGAAATCATTAAGTCGTTAAACTTTTCATGCCACTGCTTAGGTGATTGCTTAAGACCATACAACGACTTATCTAATTTGCAAACCTTATTTTCTTGCCCATGTATTACAAAACCTTCAGGTTGTTCCATATAGATTTCGTCTTTCAAATCACCATTTAAGAAAGCAGTTTTAACATCCATGTGATGTACTAATAAATTATGAATCGCAACGAGCGAAATTAGTACTATAATGGATGTTATTCTAGTAACATGTGAAAATATGTCGAAGAAACCTATATTCTCCCTTTCCCTAAAACTCTAAGTTCAATATGAGCCTTGTATTTATCCACGATGCCATCAAGTTTCAGTTTCTTTTTCAATATTCACTTACAACCAATAGGTTTGCAACCAGGAGGCGAGTCAGCTAAATTCCAGGTCTTGTTAAACTTTAGAGAATCCATTTCATCATTTATGGCTTCTTGCCACAAATCAACATCCAAAGAAGTCAAAGCTTCTTTGAGAGTTGATGAATCATCTTCCAATGTATAGACCATATAATCAGGTCCATACTCTGTAGTAGTCCTTGTTCTCTTACTTCTTCTAGGTTCTATTTCTAACTCATCATTATTACAATTATCGTTAATCACATGTATGTTACTCGTTGTTGTGCCCCACTATTCCTCAATTTAAAAAGGAATTTCATTTCATTGAAGTATGCATCGTTAGACTCAATTATCACTTCCGTGTTAAGGTCATAAAACCTATACGCCTTGTGAAAGTGCAAAGAGTCAAGATCTGCACATTTAAGGCTAACCAAAGTTTTGATGAAGAAAACACACATACAAGAAAGCTTCAAGATCATACAACAAACAACAAGCTGAAGACTCATAGGTTGCATATATAGAGTTAGGGTTTTATTATATTTACTTGTATTATAAGTCTTAAGATGTTTGCCTTAGATTGAGTCTAGGTTAGGTAAACCTAGGTGGAATGTCTCACAAGAACTAAAAATGAATAAGACTAAAATTGAGACATAACATCTAGATATCTTGTGATAAGTAGGATCATGCATACACATATAGAGTCTCATACATTAAAGGTAATATATTTTGAAAAGCTATGTATGACATGTGCATATCATATAGGTAGTTTACCATAAATCAATAAAAACAATTTTAACTCAGTATAATCGATTAAGAAAAACAATTTAGAATTTGGTTCTTGTGGATTTTCTGCTTTTGTTTTAAATTGAGTTTTCAATTGTTGAATATGAGTATTAAGTACTTAAGTCAACTCAAAACATTTTGTTTGATCAAGGAAAGTTGATCTCTTTGTGAATTGTTTTACTACAAGAGAGATCTTGATAATCTTCTCATAGGCTAAGAGGTCTTACTTCGAACGGTAACGAGGTTGGGGCCGATCGCGAAAGGATAGGAGATCCTAGTAGGAGATTTAGTTAGGTCAAACCTTGGTTGTCAAACTCATAGGAGCTAAGTAAGGATCGACTTAATTTTTATGTTTTGTAATTGGAAGTGTGTTTGTAAACTTACAATTGTAATAGTGAAGAAAAATCTCTCAAGATTAGAAGGGGAGGCATGGATGTAGTTTATAGTGGACCGCAAATGAACCATGATAAAAATTCCTTGTGCACCTCTTTCTATACCTAACCTCTTTAATTTCCGTCTTTATTTTGTTGATTAATTGTGTTAATATGAGTTGTATGCTATAATATGTTTATTGTCTTCCTTTAACCTCATAAATCAATTAATTGTGTAAAGAATCGATAATCGATAACTTTTTGTGCAAGAAACTAATGAATCAAGTTGTGCAAGTGTCAAGATAATCGATTATCCACAAGCATAACCGATTAAGTCTGAAGCACTGTTTAATCGATTAAGACCAAACATAATCGATTAAGTGCAGTCTGTTTTAGTTTTGCACAAATATAGGAAAAGTGGAGTAAGTGATCCGTGATACCTATTCAACCCCCCTTCTATGTGTATTCTGACATGCTAATACCCAACAAATGATATTAGAGCTGGTACGAAAATACTAGCTTGACCGTGTATTCATTCGATCCTAGAGGATACTACAATGGGTTCCACAAACCTATTTGGCGGTGATGGTGCATCCATCAACCGCCCTCTGATTTTCAGTGGCGAGGGGTACGCCTTCTGGAAGGTGCGCATCAAAATATTCATTGAGCCAATTGACATAAACATTTTGGAATCCATGGTCAATGGTCCTTTCGTTCCACTTCACTTGGTGGACGATGAACCTAAAGAGAAACCAAAAAGTTTATGGACCAATGATGAGCGCAAAAAGGTTCAGCATAACCTACGTGCCAAAAAAATTATCAGATTGGCCCTATCATACGATGAATTCTTTTGGATGTCGCAGTGCCAAACCGTTAAAGAAATGTGGGACACTTTACAAGTGACTCACGAATGCACGAGCAAGGTTAAGCGCGCTAGGCTAAATACACTAACACATGAATATGAGCTATTTAACATATTATCAGATGAATCAATTAGTGAAATGCAAAAGCGATTTACTCACATTGTTAACCATTTAGTTGCCCTAGATAAAACTTTTGCTAAAGGAGAGTTAACTAACAAACTTTTGCATTGTCTTGACAGGAAATGACAGTCGAAAATAATTGCAATCATGGAGTAGAAAGACTTAGATTCCATGCCTTTAGTGACTCTGTTTGGAATACTCCAGGAAAATGAGATAAAGTTAGGGCATTTGACCATGAACGAAGATTCAGACCAGAAGAAGAAAGGCATCTCTCTCAAGGCAACCAATTTGCAAGATCAAGAAGAGGATCATGATTCTGATTCCGACCTGGATGAAGAAACTGTGAATCTCCTAGTTTGAAAATTTGGTAAATTCCTGAAGAAAAGAGGGGGATTCAAGAGGTTTCAGAAGAAAGAAGCGCAAGACCCAACCAAAAAAGGCATGATCCTAAAAGAGCGCTTTACTTGCCATGAATGTGGGAAGGTTGGACACATGAGGCTACAATGTCCAACCTATCTCAAGGTTGAATCTGAAAAGAGCACTCCTCAGAATTTCAAATTGAAAGAGCATACATTGTGTGGGATGCTCCTGAGGAGGAAACTACATCAAGCGCATCAAATGAGGAGGAGTCTGCAAAACTGTACCTTATGGTCAAAACACAAGAAGCTTGCAGCTTTAGTGGACAAGATGATGCAAATGAGATATATTCTTATACTTCATCTTCTACTGATGACTCCCCTACATATGATGAGTTATACAATGCATTATTTGAATTACATGAAGAACTTAAAAAACTTGCTAGGATTAAGATTGATAGAAAACATGTAATCCTATTGCATGAACAACAAATCATTAAAATGCAAAAAGAGTTAGATGAGTTAAAACTAGAAAATGAAACCTTAGACTTAATCTACTCTTGCAGCTCATGTAATTACTCAAAATATAATTTATGTCAACCTACTCTATGCAATACTTGCAAGATGTTGAAAATTGAAAATTCAAGTTTAAAAGAAAAACTCAGAAAGCTTACATACAATAGATTTAACCTTGATGCTTTACTTGCTGAATCTAGAAATCCTGGTATCCAAATGGGATTAGGTTATAAACCCCAAACTAGCAAGAAAAGACTATATAGAAAACTTGTAGCCCATGATTGTAAAAAGTCACATACTCACATGCCTACTTGTTTCAATTGCGGCACTTATGGCTATACTACCACTTCATGTTATATTAGAAAATATGATGTGCCTGATGGTTCTTATATTTGGGTGAAGAAGGGAAATAATTCCATGGTTACTAATAGAAAGGGACCCAATATCAATTGGGTACCTAAACAAGACAAGTAATTTGTTTTTGTAGGTATGCCTACAAACGCATGGACATCATTGGTACTTAGATATCGGGTGTTCAAGACATATGACAGGTGACAGATCGAAATTCCTAGATATATCACTCAAAGAATATGGATATGTCACTTATGGTGACAACAATCGAGGGACACTACCTCATTTTTGTTCTATAGCAACGCCTCTATTTTCTACTACTTTAAAACCATGGTCGTAGAGTATATTAGGCAACAGGTTTTTTACAGTGTTCTCTTTTTAAAAAAAATTACTTTTTTAAACAAAATTACTTTTTTAAACAACAATGGTTGAAAACCATAGTCGTAAAAGAATAGACAACTGTTTTCTTGCTTATATTTCTGTTGCCAAAGAATTTATAATAGACCATGGTCAATAAGCTTAGCTAGTTCAATTTTAATTTATAATAGAGCATGGTTTTACAGGGGTGGCTCTATTGTTTACAAAACTAAAGAAAAAAACCATTGTTTTAGATCAATTTTAATTATGTGCCAAAATAAAATGATTAAAATTCTTTCTCCCACCAAAAGTCTTCTACAGCCAAAGTTCTGTCTCCCTCCAGCTTCTACTTACAAATTTCTTAGGTACAAATGTCTTCTCCGTTGAACGATCATCTTCTCTGTTGAGCCATCATCATCTCCGTTGAGCTAACATCTTCTCTGTGTCATTTCCTCTTCCTAGGTATGAATGTCTTCATCTTCTCCATTTCTCAAATCCCTAGTTTTTTTCGTTTCCTTAATATATTGATTTCCCCCTTCACTTTATAGTTTCATCTTCCCTATACTTAGTGTATTAATTTCCTATTTCAATAATTTAGGGTTTGTAATTGATAACTCTAAGAGATTTGGATCCAAATCCCTTTTTTATGTTCCAGTGTTTGTATTCTGATTCCTTTGAGAGATTATAGAAGCAATTTTCACTTTATCCCACTATTGATTAAAGGGTTAATAGCTTATTTCATCCACCGAAGTATGTGATCAAAGAAATGGTTCTCCATAACCAAACCCACAATGGTTTTGATTGATTGATGATGTTGTTGTCTTGCTGCTACAAAAACATAACTTGTTGGATAAAGAAACAAACTTGATACAGTTAAAATAAGCAAGAGAATTGATGGAAAATTGTGTGGTGATTGGAGATTACTAATTCTCATTCTTGTTTCAAATATGGAGTCCTTTGGCAAATGGGTATATGAATTTATAGCTATATATGTGAATCCAAAAACCTTTATCCATGTGAGTCCAAATGCCAAATAAATTTCAGTTCAGTGGCAACAAGATATTTTGTTTTGTGCAGTGAGGGAAAAGGTTTCACTTAGTGTGTGTTTGTGTGGTGGATTTAGATATAAAGATAGAAGTGGCAGAGCACAAGAGAGGAAAAAGAAGTTCTGGTTATTGTTTTGTGGTTTAGCTCACTCACTTAAATCACCTTTAATAGAATATATTGGAAAGATCGTGTTAGGAGTACTTTGCATTAAGTTTTATTTTCTATTTCTTATAAAAGTTATAGCTTATTCACATATGCTTAAGAAAATAATATGTTTTGGATACTTATTCATCTTCATGTGCAAGAGTGTCATATAATGTAACTGGTATAGTTTTTATAATATACTTGAATTGATTTGGGTGTAGATTCACGTTGTGTTTCTCATCATTAGACAAGGAAAAGTGAGGCTCACAAAGTGATACTAACCATACTCTCAAAACGAAAGATCCAAGGTACATGTATTTGTCTCTAATTCCATATAAAATAGTCATATTATTCTGCATTATAATGTCAATTACCATTTCTTATATATGTTGCATGTGTTTTGCACCACCTCTTGTTTTGTTTGATCTCTATGAATATATTAGTACAGACATGTAAAGAAAGAGGATTATTGAATCTGTGATGCTCATGACAAGGCTGCAACATTTGTTTGATATGCTTTTAATCTAGTTTTTGTACTTTGATTAAAGTAAGCTTTTCTTTCAAACATATAATTGGACACAATTAATATGCTTCTTGTTATTTTTTATATGTATAAATATTTGCAAATAGTGATATTTATGTACTTATAACCTTCTTAAATATATGGATTGAGTCGCATCTTTGTATTGTAGTTTTTGTTATAGTTGTGACAGTGATCAAGTGGCTAGTGACTTAACTAGCATCATAACACTGGATATTAAAATACTACAAAAATTATACAATATAGTGCTTTAAGGAAATAGTATATATTTTGACAAGAAAAAGTACCACTAGGATCGTACTACCATATAATGTATGTATATTATCTTGGAGTGATGATTCAATAATGTGAGAGAGTGCACACAAGTCCACAACATTTTGATTACCCCTTGATGCTACATGGCTAATGAGCCTCTAATCACATTTTCTGCATTGGGTATCTACTTTCAATATTCTTCTCATTTCTCTCTCTTTGTCCTAAAGTGTGCAAGTGTATGTGTGTTAGTCATCCTTACATTTATTTTTTAACCCTTCCATCGTTGGGAATTCAATTAATTGGTGTCAATCATATATTCAATTCACATTTTACAAACATATATAGCAGAGTAGAAGTAGGAGACAATGCACAGTCCAGAATCCTGGCATTATATATGAGTTTAGTACATTGATTTCCTTGTACATTGTTATTACTTTATTACATTTTGTTTACTTGCAATCTGATTTTGATTTTGCTTTTCAACTAATTATAGCTTCATGGTTTCACCATTTCTCTGATTTTGTGTTCGCTTGTGTAGAAAATGAAGAAATAATGATAAGGTGGAGGCATTAGCAGTAATGTTATCAATGTCGGGTATTTCTACATCGACACATGTTCCAAATAATGATAAGGTAATCCTTATTTTCTCACAGTGAAATGAGTATGATCCTTTAATGTACTTGTGTATTAACACTGATTAGTTGAAACATTAACATGATTAGCATTGACTAGAGGTGAAGGCATTATAATTGATTAGTACTTGTGTATTAGTAGTTTTGTAGATACTACTTTATGATGGACTAATTGTTTTTAATTTATATTGATGTAGCAAAATCATTTGGAAGACAATTTGCTGCATACAGTAGATGGGGACGAATACGTATATTGATCTTCATAGTTTAAACATCAAGATTTCCTATTTTGATTGTAATTATATTTTGTTAAACAATATTGGAAACATAATTGTATGCCTTTTGCAGTATCTTTTTGACAAATAGATAAATAATTGTATGACTTTTTAATTTATATATATTAAGTATTTTTGTCATATTCACTATCTATTAAATGTGATGTTAGACAAAAAATATATGATAAAAGAATTATATGTGATTTAATGACAAAATTGTTTTTAACTAGTTGAATAAAAAATATTGCAATAAATAAGTAAAGACAACAGTTTTAAAGTCATACTATTATAAGCAACAATTTATAATCATTGGTGTTTATGATAGAGAGAAATTGTTGTCTATATGAAATGAACAAAGACAACGTTTTTGAAGCTGTTATAGATGATCAACAACAATGATTTTCACTTTTTCTTATAGGCCATATTTTTAACTGTTGGAGTTAACGATTAAAAAAATGTTGTTGATTTAAAATATTAGACAACAGTTTTCACAAAATGTTGTCAAAAGTAAAAAAACTGTGGCCTAAACCAAAGGCAACGCCTCATACTACCACAATTGAAAAATTGTTGCCTTTGATAAAGAGAACGGTTTTTTGACTTTTAGCCACGGTTTCCAGCCGTGCTATAGGTCAAAAATGTTGTAGTGGGAACATACTTGGTGTTGGAACTATTGGTAATACTTCTCAAAATGTGATCGAGAAAGTGCTCAATATGGAAGGCTTGGAGCACAACTTATTAAGTATCAGCCAATTGTGCGATAAGGGTAACAAAATATCATTTGATTCTGATTGTTGCATTATTCGTGATAGTTTATATAATAATGTTAAGTTCGTTGGTCATCGTATAAAGAACATATACGTGATTAATTTGGAGGATGTCACTACATTGTTCTCAAAATGTTTTATCTCTAGAGAAAATGGCATATGCCTTTGGCATAGGCGCGTTGCACATATACACATTAAACACTTAGATTAATTGTCATCACACGATTTAGTTGTTGGTCTACCTAAACTTAATTTCAAATCTAAAGTAGCTTACGACACTTGCCAAAAGGGTAAGCACGTTAAGAACTTATTTGTGACTAAAAATGTGATCTCCACAACTACGCCTATTGAGCTTCTCCATATGGACCAGTTTGGACCATCACAAATCATGAGTTTCAGAGGTAGATATTTTGCTTTGGTAATCATAGATGATTTTACTAGGTTTACATGGACCATGTTGAAAGTGCAAAGTGTCAAGGATGGCACTAGGAATGTTTTGCCAATGTTTTGATGAAGACAAGGAGTTAGTAAAAGCTTGAAGATGACTCAACAATCAACATGCCTAGAACTTAAGGGTCATATCTAGACTAGGTTATATCAATAGAGTTATAGTAGTCTGGGATGTGTGCCTTAGTTAGTGAGTATAGGTTAGGTAAACCTAGATGCAAGTCTCACAAGCCATAAATATTGACATATCATATTCATGAGGCATATCATCTAGTTTATTATATGTTCATGCATTAATCATACATGTTATATGTGCATATTAGGCATAACATAATTGCTAAAACATGTATAGGTGTCAAGAAATATGCTGGTTAATTGATTAACATGGAGTCTTAATCGATTAACGTGTCTATTTTCTGTTTTAACTGTTTTCTGTTTTAACTGTGTAACTGGAAAAAAATGGTTTGTGGAACCAAATTCGTTTTGTATAAATTCTGATAAATTGCAGAAACGTGAAGCATTGCATATCGTTGTTAGAAACTATTAGAGATCATATGTTTAAGAGAGATGCATGTGTGAGAAAGAGAGATTAACATGCTTAGTTTATATTGTTCATGATGTATTGCATGTAGTTTTGATGTGCTGAATCTCAGTCATACTTTCTTACATGTTCGTGCATTATCTATATTTTGTATTAACTTGCATACATTCATGATGGCTTGTGTTACTTGAGTGTGGGTTAATCATTGAGTTTTCATTATTGTAAAATCCGAGTATTAAGTACTCATTCATAACTCAAAGCGTTGTAATTCAATAATTAGGAAAATCCTAGTTGTGGTTAGGTAAGGTGTTCTTCACAAAGACTTGGAGGTCTTGGGATAAAGAGCGATACCTTGGCTGGGGCCGAATCGTGGTAAGAAAGGTTTTCTTAGGAGGCGGTTTTAGGAAAGGTCAAACCAAGGATGATGAAGTTCTTTGGGTTCCAAGAAAGGAACGTTCGAGTCTTGTAATTGAATTGGTGTATGTAACAATACAATGCTTTCAATATAGTGGAGGCCTGAATGTAGGGGAGGTCTGGATGTAGTTTGCAAGTGAACCCGCAAACAAACCATGATAAAAACCCTATTGTGCAAGTTGTTCTCTCTCAATCTCTATTATATTTCAAGTTTTTGTTTTAATTTGTGTATTAAGCTGATAGTTTGCATACTACTACTGTGCCATATCCTTGTTAATTGTGCATAAAAATATATGTTGTATCTCTGCTTGTTTGTTGGTAACTTGTTGTGCAAGAAGCCAATCTGCCAATTCTGTCACTGATACGTTTTAATCGATTAAGCCCACTAGTTAGTCGATTACCTGGGCTGTTTTCCAGACCGGGTTTTGGGTGCGAGAAGCAGTAATTGATAACCGCTACACCTATTCAACCCCCCCTTCTAGGTGTGTCTAGACCACTGATACTTAACAAGTGGTATCAGAGCTAGTACGGCGTGCTGCTAAACCGCATACGCGTGATCCTAATGGAATTAAATGGGTTCCACCAATGCCTTTGGCGGTGATGGCATATTCATTAACCGCCCTCCCGTATTCAGTGGCGAGAGATACACCTACTACAAAGTCGGGATGAAATTTTTTTATTGAGGCCATTGATTCGGATATTTGGGAATCCGTAATCAACGGGCCTTTTGTCCCACTACACTTAGTGGATGACGAACCGAAAGAAAAACCTAAAAGTTTGTGGACCGATAAGGAGCGCAAAAAGGTTCGGTACAACCTATGCGCTAAGAAAATAATCACAACGGTCCTATCATGTGACGAATTCTTTCGGGTATCTTAGTGTCATAGTGCCAAGGAGATGTGGGGCACTTTACAAGTGACTCATGAGGGCACTAGCGAGGTCAAGCGTTTCAAGCTGAATGCGCTGACACATGAATACGAATTATTTCGCATGCTTCCTAATGAATCCATATGTACTATGCAAAAACGTTTTACTCATGTTGTAAATCATTTGGTCGCCCTTGATAAAACTTTTACTAATGGTAATTTGTCTAACAAAGTTTTGAGGTGTCTTGGCAGGAGATGGCAACCAAAGGTAACCGCGATAATGGAATCAAAGAACTTAGACAACGTGCCATTAGCTACCCTGTTTAGGAAACTCCAAGAACATGAAATGGAGTTAGGGTGCTTGACACTGAATAAAGAGCTAGACAAGAATGGAATCGCACTCAAGGCTGCAAGATTTCAAGAAGATCAAGAAAGTGAGGATTCCAGTCCAGAATCTGATTCCAATGAAGACTTGACTCTCCTATTTTAAGAATTCAAGAAGTATCTTAAGAAGAAAGAAGGGATCAAGAATCTCAAGAAAGAAGCCAATAACTCGACCAAGAAAAGCAAGATTACCAAAGAAGGTTTCACTTGCTATGAGTGTGGAAAATCGGGCCACATGAAGCATAAATTCCTGAGCTACCTCAAGAAAGTCGATAACAAGAAGAGAAACTCTCGAATGTCCAAGTCGAAAGGAGCATACATTATTTGGGACGAATCCGAGAAAGATTCGACTTCAAGCTCATCCGATGAGGAGAAAAATACAAAGGTATGCCTTATGGTACAATTGCATGAGAAGTGCACATCTAGTAATGAAGATAATTCTATTGAGGTACATTCCTATACTTCTTCATGCTCTAATGACTCTCCTCCATACGATGAATTGTATGCAGCTTATGTCGAAATGCATGAGGAATTGAAGAAAATTGTTAAAGTAAATATAGATAGAAAAAGAGTTATCTCCTTGCATGAAAAGAAAATAATTGAAATGCAAAAGGAATTAGATGAGCTTAAACTTGAAAATGAAACTCTTGATCTTATCTATGCATGTGCCTCATGTGATTGCTCTACTTCTAAATTA
Source organism: Lupinus angustifolius (assembly GCF_001865875.1). NCBI lineage: Eukaryota > Viridiplantae > Streptophyta > Magnoliopsida > Fabales > Fabaceae > Lupinus > Lupinus angustifolius. The sequence goes on from NC_032020.1 coordinate 7,930,542, forward strand.
TGTCAACCCACTATATGTGATACTTGTGAGAATTTAAATGTTGAAAATTCTGTTTTGAAACAAAAAATTTCAAAGCTCACATGTAGTCAAGAAAACCTTAACACATTGCTTGCTAATACATGAAACGTTGGTCACCGATCTGGAATTGGATATAAACCTGAACCTAAGAAAAGACCATGTAGAAATCTAGTAGTTCATATGCATAAGAAGTCAAATAATAACATGCCTACTTGTTTCTATTGTGGTACACATGGTTACACATGTACACCATGCTTTATTAGAAAAATTGGTGTGCCAAGTGGCAAATATGTTTTGGTAAAGAAGGGGCAAGATCCCTTGGTTACTAACAAGAAGGGACCCAAAATAACTTGGGTACCCGAAAGAGACAAGTGAGTTGTGTTTGCAGGTGTGCCAAAGGACATTTGAGCATCAAGGGATAAATCAACAAAAGATGTTCTAGGCACAAGGTTGGTGAGTAGATCATGGTTATTAAGGAGAAACGTTGTTGAGAAAGGTTGTTAAATGAGCTTTCGTATTATGCTACCTACCAAGAGTACTTCTCTAAGTGATAAAGGGGAGAACAATGAAAGGGGGAACATCGCACTTTGAATGTCAAATACACAACCTGAACCTGGTCTCTCAACATTAATCATATCATCAAGCTTCTCATCGAACAAGGATTTGGTAGATTTGGTATGGATTGTAATAGCTAACTACTTATCTTATGTTAAGCTTGTGTTGGTATTATGCTTAATTGTACCTTGTTGTTTACAATTAGAAGTAATGCGTTACTATTTTTGAATTGTCTATTTCATGCTTAATGGATAACTATGTCGTAAATAGCATGGACTTATGTTTAATGGATCTTGATCATATTTGGTTTATATACCCATGTTGATTGATTAAGCCTGCTGTTTACTGTTCAATTATATCACTGCTTAATCATTCCATGCCTAATTTGACTTCACATAGCCTTTCATGCCATTAAATCAGTTTTGTCACTGTTTACTGTCAATTTAATCGATTATGTACTGTTTTTAATCGATTAAATCATAAAAAATTGAACATTTGTGCAATTTTCTTACAACTGGTAGATTAATTAAACGCCCAAAATTAATTGATTAATTACAGACTGTCTTAACCATATAACTCCTCTGACTTTTGACTAGAATTGAATATGCGTATCTTTTTGATAATATCAAAAGGGGGAGAAAGATTGCTTGTTGTGTTTGATTTATTTGTAGATTGTAAAATAGCTTCTGTAGTAATCATTGCTTACATAAGGGGGAGAGCAAGCGCTTCAACTTTGAATTCACAACCGCTATGCAAATGTACAACATCGTCAAGCTATTTCATCAAATTTGATGTGGTGTTTGTCATCATCAAAAAATGGGAGATTGAAAGTGCATAGTGTCAAGGATGACACTAGTAATGTTTTGTCAATGTTTTGATGAAGACAAGGAGTTAGTAAAAGCTTGAAGATGACTCAACAATCAACATGCCTAGAACTCAAGGGTCATATCTAGACTAGGTTATATCAATAGAGTTACATTTCTAAGTAGTCTGGGATGTGGGCCTTAGTTAGTGAGTCTAGGTTAGTTAAACCTAGATGGAAGTCTCACAAGTCATAAATATTGACGTGTCATATTCAAGAGGCATATCATCTAGTTTATTATATGTTCATGCATTAATCATACATGTTATAAGTGCATATTAGGCATAACATAATTGCTAAAATATGTATAGGTGTCAAGCATAACATATAAGTAGTTTACCATTTAATCATGTATTGAAATATGTTGGTTAATTGATTAAAGTGGAGTCTTAATCGATTAACATGTAGTCTTAATCGATTAACGTGTCTGTTTTCTGTTTTCACTATTTTCTGTTTTAACTGCGTAACTGGAAAAAATGGTTTGTGGAGCCAAATTCGTTTTGTATAAATTCTGATAAATTGCAGAAACGTGAAGCATTGCATATCGTTGTTAGAAACTATTAGAGATCATATTGTTAAGAGAGATGCATGTGTGAGAAAGAGAGATTAACATGCATAGTTGATATTGTTCATGATGTATTGCATATAGTTTTAATGTACTAAATCTCATTCATACTTTCTTACATATTCGTCCATTCTGTTCAGAGATTTTCGAGAAAGATTATGCATTATCTGTATTTTGTATTAACTCGCATACATTCATGATGGCTTGTATTACTTGAGTGTGGGTTAATCATTGAGTTTCCATTATTGTAAAATCCGAGTATTAAGTACTCATTCATAACTCAAAGCGTTGTAATTCAAGGATTAGGAAAATCCTAACTTTGGTTAGGGAAGGTGTTCTTCACAAAGAAATGGAGGTCTTGGGATAAAGAGTGATACATTGGCTGGGGCTGAATCGCGGTAAAAAATGTTTTCTTGGGAGGCGGTTTTAGGAAAGGTCAAACCAAGGGTGACGAAGTTCTTTGGATTCCAAGAAAGGAGAGTTCGAGTCTTGTAATTGAATTGGTGTATGTAACAATACAATGCTTTCAATATAGTGAAGAGAAATCTCCCAAGATCAGAAGGGGAGGTCTGGACGTAGTTTGCAAGTTGACCCGCAAACGAACCAGGATAAAAACCCTATTGTGCAAGTTGTTCTCTCTCTATCTCTTTTATATTTCAAGCTGTATTAATTCATGTATTAAGTTGATATTTTGCATACTACTATTGTGCCATATCCTTATTAATTGTGCATAAAAATATCTGATTTATCTCTGCTTGTTTGTTGGTAACTTGTTGTGCAAGAAGCCAATCTGTCAATTCTATCTTTGATACGTTTTAATCAATTAAGCCCATTGGTTAATCGATTACCTGGGTTGTTTTCTAGAACCGAGTTTTGGGTGCGAGAAGCAGTAATTGATAACCGCTACACCTATTCAACCCCCATCTTCTAGGTGTGTCTAGACCACTGATACCTAACACATGTTCCTTTCTGCTAAATACGACGCATTTAAATCCTTTAAGAGCCTTGTCGAGCAAATACAAAACCAACTTAACCTGAAAATTGTATATATACGAAGTGACGATGGTGGTGAGTTTGAGAACCACCTATTCGACAAGTTTGCAATAAACATGGTATCCTGCACCAACATTCGTCTCCTAGAACCCCTCAACAAAATGGTTGAGAGGAAAAATTGCATATTAGAGGAGCTGGCCATGACCATGCTTAATTAAAGCAAAATGACTAAATACTTTTGGACCAATACTGTACATACGGCTTGCTATGTTATAAATCAAGTACTTCTTAGGACTAAATTGATAAAAACTCCTTATGAGTTATTGAGAGGCCGCAAACCTAATATATCTCATCTTCATGCATTTGGATGCAAGTGTTTTATTTTAAACAATGGAAAACAAGCTTTCAGAAAATTTGATTCAAAGGCTGACGATGGTATATTTTTAGGGTATTCGATGGATAGTATGACATTTAGAGTTTTTAATAAATACACTATGATTGTAGAAGAATCAATTCATGTTAATTTTGATGAATCTTCTCCAAAAGAGAAGAGGAAGCTTTTGTCTGATGATGTTATAGGTGCTTTGGAAGAAGCATACTCTAAGGACTCGGAAAAGGACAAAGAAGATAAGGATGATCAAGAAGTCAATGAGGACCCCCATGACTTCCCGAGGACGTGGAAAACCAAGAAAGATAATCCACTTGATAAAGTATTAGGTGATATCTCTACGGGGTGGTAGCCCATAGTTCTTTGTGTAATATTTGTAATTTCGTTGCTTTCGTATCACAAATAAAGCCTAAGACCATAGATGATGCCATAGAGGATGTGCACTGGGGTATAGCTATGCAAGAAGAACTAAACCAATTTGAGCATAATAATGTGTGGGAATTGGTCCCCAAACTAAAAGACCATCCGGTAATTGGCACTAAATGGGTCTTTAGAAATAAACTTGATGAATCTGACTTAATAGTACGAAACAAAACATGCCTTGTGGCCAAGGAAGACAACCAAGAGGAAGGTATCGATTATGACAAAACCTATGCCCCTGTTGCGAGGTTAGAGGCCATTAGGATGCTATTGGAATTTGCATCGATCATTAATTTTAAGTTGTTCCAAATGGATGTTAAGTTCGCCTTCTTGAATGGATTCATTCAAGGGGAGGTTTATGTTGAGAAACCGCTCGACTTTGAAAATTATAAATTCCTGAACCATGTCTATAAACTCAAAAAGGCACTTTCTTACCTAAAGCAAGCTCCTCGAGCTTGGTATGATAGACTAGATACTTTTATCTTTGAAAAGGGGTTCGCTAGGGGCAAAGTCGACACACCGCTCTTTATCCAAAAATCAGATAATCATGTTCTATTAGTTCAAATATATGTTGATGATATTATCTTTGGAGCTACTAATGACCTCCTTTGCCCGGAGTTTTTTGATTTGATACAAGGTGAATTTGAAATGTCAATGATGGGAGAGCTTACCTTCTTCCTGGGATTACAAATCAAGCAAATGAACAGTTGCATATCTGTTCACCAATCAAAATACTGTAAAGAATTGCTACACAAATTCGAGATGGGAAAATGCAAAGTAACATCCACTCATAGGGCATTCTCATGCTACTTAGATAATGATGATACCGGGAAAGTGGTAAGGTAACTAAATATCATGGCATGATAGACTCATTATTGTATTTAACTATGAGTAGCCCTTGTATTATGTTTAGTATTTGCATGTGGGCTAGATATCAATGTATGCCTAAGGAATCACATTTTACCTCTATTAAACGTATCATGAGATATTTAAAGGAAACCCTTAATATGGGACTATGGTATCCTAGGGATGCCTCACTATCATTGGTAGGATATTCCGATTCTGATTTCACTGGGTGTAAACTAGATCGGGAAAGCACTAGTGGAACTTGCCACCTATTAGGCAGCTCCTTAGTGTCATGGCATAGCAAAAACCAAATTTGCGTTGCTTTATCCACCGCCGAAGCAGAGTACATTGACGTTGGTGTGTGTTTCTCTCAAATCCTTTGGACGAAGCATCAACTTATGGATTTCGGTCTCCCTTTGGAAAAGATGTTGATTAATTACAGCAATATAAGCGTTATAAACCTATCCAAGAATCTCATCTTGCATTCTAGAAATAAGCATATAGAGATAAAACATCATTTTTTGTGTGATCATGTACAAAAGGTGATTGTGTACTTGAATTTGTTGAAACCACTAAACAACTAGCGAATATTTTCACCAAGCCCCTTCCACGGGATTCGTTCTTTGTTCTTAGGAGAGAACTTGGAATTCTTGATGAACAATATCTTAAATAGTTTAGTTAATGATGTTTTGTGCCTTTTGTATGATAAATATGCTTATCTTTTTGTTATATGTAACTGCATGTTTCCGTTTGTGCTTAATAAATTGCATTCATGATTAAATGTTTAAGTGTTAGAAGTGTTTAATTTTGTCTAGAATAGTTTCTTAGGTTAAGAGTCTTAGCATACTTTGTCAATCTAAAAGACATACTCAAATTTGAAATTTTAGTGATTTAATCGACTATCCTGTATGTTAATCGATTAAACTGAGTTCCAATAGTTTAAACCTTTTAAAATTTATATCTTCAATCGATTAAGCATTCCTTTAATCGATTAACTAGGCTCAACTACTTAGGACTTTAATTGGTCTTAATCGATTAACACATGCCTTAACTGATTATCGACAGTAAAATATAACAGCTTCAATGTGTATTTGGGGAAGTTTTTCAAACCCTAAAACCTCAAATTCCTAAATTTTCTTTGTCCAGTCGTGAAATTGATCTATCTCATCACTACAATAATCCAAAACGAGTGTCCCTAAATCTTTTTAGTCACCTATTAGCCCCCAATCCTCAAGAAATTCGAAAATCTAGTTTTCCCTAACTTAAAAACTTAACCCAGAATCACCCCAAATCGATTAGAAATTTCTAATCTCAGAAAAATGGCTTATGGAAAACAGAAAAGAGTCAAAACCACTGCTAACCATCCAAGAAGATCTGAACCTAGCTCTAGTTCCGACCATGGTGATAGGAGGGATCACGGTGACCCCTACTATTCACTAATTTTGCAAGAAACTCATCTAGAAAAGTTCTAAGGTAGGAAACCAACCTACATTTGATATGTAGATATGCCTTGGATGCTAGCTCAAGGCTTCGAGTTTCCACATGGATTGGAAGTTCAGGGTGTGACCCAGTTTCTCGAGCTTAATGGTAAATTATACCCTGCTTTAGTTAGGAATTCTATGCAAATTTTAGATACAAAGATGGAAGTTACTAGTCTATGGTTTCGTTAAAACTATTTGAACTGAATGAAACATTATTTCTAGATGTGGGTGGACTAGCTAGTGATGGTTATTGCCTTGGAGACTACTCGAATGAGTTATATAACTCATTTGATGTGACTGAAATGTACAAATCTTGTCTCAGGGGACCTAACATGTACGTGCAAGGTGAGTTAACAAAAGCTGGATCATTATATGTTGAGAATCATCTTCTGCACTATATTGTAGCGTATATTCTCATACAAAGAAACATTAACCATGCTCAACCAACTATCAACGACTTGAAATTCATGTTTGTTGTCCGAGAAAACATAAGGATCAAATGGCCTGAGGATATTCTAAAGGTCATGAATGGCATCTCAACCTCATCGAATAAGTTGCTTGCATATGGAATATTCATATCGCGTATCATTGACCATCTAGAAATAGATACATATGATACATTGATTATCACAACAAACTCTCGTGAGCACTTGATTGGAGATAACCTCATCCACAAAATGAGAATTTACAAGTATAACAATGGATGAGAATACTAGGAGGATCACAATACAACCATGGATTTGTACTCATCTGATGAAGATGTTCCTATGAATGAACCATTCTAGAGAATCAGAGGGAGGTGCCTGCTATGCCTCAAGAACCTTCATTCGGGATAGCTCATTTAGATGTTATGGAACAGAGGCTCAATGTTCGCATTGACACACACTATGAGTCTCTAAGGGACATGCTTCAATCGGGGTTTGAGAGGCAAAATGATCATTTAAATGAAGAAATCAACCGTTTGGACTTCCTCATTTGGACCATCCATGACATTATGCATCCGCAAGCAAGACGTCATCCTTAACCATCTTAGGATTAGTCTAGGAGTGTCTAGCCTATAAGGTGTTATGTTTTGTCGTCTAGTATTGTGTTTTGGGTCGTGTACTTCATGTTATTTTGAGCATTGTTGAACAATTGCTAATTATGTCGAATGGTTTATAGATTATGGTTTTATGAGTATCTTGATCATATCTTGCGTGTATGTCATATTTTTTCGATTAATACATGCTTAACCTAACTATATCATAATTATTAATCATTCCATGACTAGTTGAATATTTACATGTTGGATGTGTCATACAAACCTGGTTCATATGCTGTTTTTTGTCAGTTTAATCGATTAAGTGCCCTCGATAATTGATTAAATGCAGTGATTTGTGTATTTGTTCAATTTTCTAAAAACTGGTTAATCAAATCAAAACTTGTACTTTTTGATTAATTACAGTTTCTTTTCACGAAATTTATAGCTTCTTATTTTTGACCAGCTATTATCACTTAATTTTCTACAATTTTTGATAATGTAAAAAAAAGGAGAAATTTTGTTTTTTCATTTGATGTGTTTCAGGTTGTTGAGCATCCGTAAGTTTACTACCTACTTGTGTGTATTCCACCTCATTGCTTGGTTGAGGGGGAGAACAAAGTAAGGGGGAGCAGCGCAACTTTAACATATAACCAACCTAAGCAAACACATGTCGATCATCATTAAGCTTATCAAACAAGGAATTGGTGAAGTATTTGTCATTATCAAAAAGGGGGAGATTGAAAGTGAAAAGAATCAAGACCTGCACATTTAAGGCTAACCGAAGTTTTGATGAAGAAAACACACATGCAAGAAAGCTTGAAGATCATACAACAAATAATAAGTCAAAGACTCATATGTTGCATCTATAGACTTAGGGTTTTATTATATTTACTTGTATTAAAAGTCTTAAGATAATTGCCTTAGATTGAGTCTAGGTTAGGTAAACCTAGGTGGAAAGTCTCACAAGAACTAAAAATGAATAAGACTAAAATTGAGACATATCATCTAGATATCTTATGATAAGTAGGATCATGCGTACACATACATAGTCTCATACATTAAAGGTAATATATTTTGAAAAGCTATGTATAGCATGTGCATATCATATAGGTAGTTTACCATAAATCAAGAAAACCAATTTTAACTTAGTATAATTGATTAAGTAGTTTGTGTAATCGATTATCTAGAATTCAGTTACTAACTGATCTGATGCTGTTAGCACATTAATCGATTCAGTAGTAAGAGAAAACTGATTTTAACAGCCCGATAATCGATTAAATGGAAGAATAATTGATTAATATCAATATTAGTAGGATTAGTATAAATGTTGTAATTCTTGTCAATGTGGCATAACTTGCATATTTCGGAAATTGTTAGAGAGCATATATTTTCATAGTTTGCATTACAGTGAGAAAGTGCATTTAGAAAACCTAGGGAGTGAAAGCATTATGATTTAGGCTTAGAGATTAATATCATTGCTTATTGTCTCTAGTTTTCTATGCATTGAATTCTTGCATCTAGTTCTTGATTTCGTTGAGAGATTTGTGAGGAAAATCTTTTATGAAAAGAGTGTGAATCATTTTTTTGGAAAACCTAATGCATCAAATTTCATTTAGAATTATGTTCTTGTGGATTTTCTGCTTTGTATTTTAGATTGAGTTTTCAATTGTTGAATCTGGGTATTAAGTACTTAAGTCAACTCAATACATTCTATTTGAACAAGGAAGTTGATCTCTTTGTGAGTTGTTTCACTATAAGAGAGATCTTGATAATCTTCTCAGAGGTTAAGAGGTCTTGGTTCGAGCGGTACCGAGGCTGGGGTCGATCACGAAAGGATTGGAGATCCTAGTAGGCGATTTAGTTAGGTCAAACTTAGGTTGTCAAGCTCATAGGGACTAAGTAAGGATCGACTTAGTTTTTTTAGTTTTGTAATTGGAAGTGTATTTGTAAACTTACAATTGCAATAGTGAAGAAAAATCTCCCAAGATCAGAATGGGAGGCTTGGATGTAGTCCCCAGTGAACCACAAATGAACGAGGATAAAAATTCCTTTTGCACCTCATTCTATCCCTAATCTCTTTATTTTTCGTCTTTACTTTGTTGATTAATTGTGTTTATATGAGTTGCATGCTATAATCTGTTTACTGTCTTTCTGTAACCTAATAAATCAATTAATAGTGTAAAGAATCGGTAATCGATAACTTGTTGTGCAAGAAACCAAAGAATCAAGTTGTGCAAGTGTTAGGAAAATTGATTATCCACAAGAATAATCGATTAAGTCTGAAGCACTGTTTAATCGATTAAGACCAAACATAATCGATTAAATGCAGTTTGTTTTAGTTTTGCGCAAATATAGGAAAAGCGGAGTAAATGATCTGCAACACATATTCAACCCCCCTTATTGTTTATAGAATAAACAATGAATACACATTCATAGGCTCTACTTGCGAGTTTAACTCTTTTGGGGTCTTATATCCGGATATAGGCTAGACAACCTCAAGTTCTCAAATAAGACAAGTTTGGTTGTCTATTCTTAATAATTTCATATGGGAAAATTTGGCTTTTAGCCTTGGGGACTCTATTTAGCACATAACATACAGTTAATAAATTTTCACCCCACCAAGACAGTGTTGCACCAGAAATTAACATAATAGCTACATCTAATTCAGTTAAAGTTCTATTCTTTCTTTTAGCTTTACCATTCATTTCAAGTGAATATGGTGCAGTTGTTTCATGAATAATGTCATTTAATTTATAAAAATCATTAAACATGTTAGAGTCATACTCAGTGCCTATATCAATTCCGAGTTTCTTTATTTTCTTGTTGAGTTGATTTTCAATTTCAGTTACATATAACTTAAACATGTCAAGTGCTTCACTTTTATTTTTCTTAAGATATACATAAGTAAAATCAGAATAGTCATCAATAAAAGTGATAAAATAACGTTTATAATTTCTTGTTAACGTTTCATCTAATTTACATAATATTTGAGTGTATTAAATATAAAGGCTCGGATTCTCGCATTACTGATTTATGAGATTTTTTTGAAATTTTCGCTTGACTGCATGATTCACAAATTCCAAAATCATTTTTAGATAACTTTGGAATTAAACCTAAGCTACTCAAATTTGAAATTGCACATTTATTAATATGAAAAAGTCTAGAATGTCAAATATTAAAATCACATAACATGTAAACAGAATCTAAAATTTTCTTAATAGAAGCATCCACATTAAATTTAAACATGTCATCAGTGGCCTACCATTTCCCAGCAAATACCATATCCTAGTAAGAGTATATAAGTATGCTCCTATGGTCTGGGTAAAAGCAGCCTTATTAAGAAGAAAACTAGAAACTAGATTCTTCCTCATCTCTGGAGTGTGCATTACATCTTTGAGAATCAGAGTCCTCACATATGTAAACTTTAGCTTCACATCACCAGTTCCAATAATAACAGTGGTGTGGGAGTCACCCAACAACACCTTTTTGTCATCAACATTCATGTATGTTTTGAACATAGCACGATCATAGCAGACATGGCGGGATGCGCCAGTATCTACCCACCACCCATTAGTTCCTCTAACTATAGTGCCATATGACCTGGTTTCCCACACTTGAAGCAGATGAGCAGGTTTCCAGAGTCATTATTAGTAGGTGGCTTAGCATATTGGACTTTTGAGGGTTCCAATTCTTGTTGCGACTGATGTTCCTACCCTTATTCTCATTGTGGTTCCGATTCTTGAAATTAGTGTCAGAAGGCTTTAGAAACGCACCTGAGAATTTCTTCTTAGTGCTATTGTTGAAGACAATCAACACATATTTTCTCTAATCTTACTTACGAGCCTCTTCTTCAATAAGAAGACGAGTGATCAGAGATTCCAAAGAGATTTCTTTGGTCTTATGCCTCAGAAGGTTTTTGAAGTCCTTCCAGATATGAGACAGTTTGTCAATTATGACAGTCACTTGGAATTGCTCATCTAAGGACATACCCACATAAATGATCTCATGAGCAATTTTCTGTATCTCGTGAGACTGAGACTCTACTTATTTATCATAAGTCATATGACACTTGTGATAGCGGCTAACAACATACTTTTTAGTGCCAACTTCCTCGGTATCATATTTCTTTTCAAGTGCATACCAAATTACTTTGGCAGACTTGTATAGGTTGTAGTAATCATATAGATCATCACAAAACTCATTCATAATGAAGTTCTTACATAAGTAATCACTTTCATTCCAAAGAGCTATTTCAATATCTAGTTTATCCCTTTTCTCTTTTCCAGCCTCATCCGACACCACTAGGATGTCAGTTTTCAGAATGTGGGCAACCTTTCTCGTAGTGAGAAAAAATTTCATCTTATGTTGCTAACGTTTGAAATTTGTCCCGTTAAACTTAAATGGCTTGTTCATGTCATAGTTGTCTAGTCCAGTAATATTATCTATGAATGTTATTGCAGTAGAAACATCTTAAAATTGTTGTTACTGTAGCTCACAACAATTCTGAATGACACGAAATAATCATTACTAGTTGAGTCACGACCATGTCGCTCTCTTTAAGACGTTTCGTGATACTGCTAAAATTGTGCAAGCAAACTATCAACCACGCCGTCCCTAGGATAAAACAACTCAGTTATCTGTTATACGATTTCTTACTGCATTGTAAGAATCACTCTCGAATACATCCACAATATGGCTACCAGTGTCAATTCTCGAATTCTCATATTATGGCTACTTGTGCCAATTATTTTTCCACAATACTGACTACCCGTGTTAGTTTTCGAAATTCCCACTTTGGCTGCAAGTGCCAATTCTCAAGTGTCACAGAAAAAAAGAGGGAGAAGGTTGCCGGAAATGCGTAAGTGGAATATAAAGGGGAGAGAGAAGTTGAGAGGTAAACGCCTTCAACTTGATGCAAATTATAATGAGAGAAAAAACCTTCTATTTATAGCCTGAGGCCTCTAACGGCTCTTTCACCAACGACTCTATTACCAACGACTTTATCATAATGGTCGAGATCTCCTCTAACGGTTCTCTAACGGCTCTTTCCTTGTTGTATGTGTGTGTTGACTTGGTCAACACACGGTCCAAGCCCAAAAGGCCTTAAATAAATAAATAAATAAATATTTTATTAAAAAGAATGTTGGGCCGCAACTTAAGGTTTATAAAGCCTTTCAACTTCCCTCCTCCAAGCAAAGTGAGACTAGTGAGTTTTTCATTTCACTTCAAAACATCATTCTTTCAACAAATTCCAACAATGAAGAGAAAGGAACATTGATTGATGACACCAGGAAACTCAATATCAAGACTAGGGTCGTGGCACTAGATCCTAGTGTTAGGATCGGTTCACTTTGGCACACAAAAGAGGTAATCCAACCTCATAGCACTCTGAGACTAATAGGTTGAAGCAATAGTCATGCCATCCATAATAATGATAGATTTCTCCTTGGAGTATAGATCATTTCACCCACAATATATAAATAAGTGAAGTCACTCATAAAGAGATGATATGTGTTCTCACTCTACTTTTTTTCTCTAAACATACACTTATAAATATTGACTTGAGTTTTGAAGTCCTCTTCATGTACCTACCCAAGGAGGACAACTGTTCGATTCAACAAGGCAACCTAAATTCCGACAATCCTCTTCAACAACGATGAACATGTATGATTCATCGTTTTTTACATTAATTTTATAAGATATTCTTTTTAACAAATCTTTTACATAATACGAGGTTCGGTGAAATTGATACACAATACGTAAGGGAATCCAAAGAATTATGTAACTATTATAAAAAGAAATTAATATTAATTTACATAAATATAACTCTCAATTAAACTTTGATATAGATAAAAAAAAATCTGATGGAGTTGGATTATAAGTCCCACATGCCTCATTCTCCTATGTATTATTTAAATACTTACTCTCTTTTTTTGTCAATTGGGTTTGATACAAAACCTTAACATTAACATAATATTATAGTCAAAGTCTAACTTAAATCATATTGGCATAGACTAAAAAATATCATTTAATAGTGGGTAAAAGGTACTCATTTGCCTACTCGAATAAGCTCATGTGAATATAGCATATTTGGAAAGTAAATTCCACGTATTATATCTCGTTCTCCTAGGCATGTAAGCGGGATGATTTTTTGCACACCCAAATCTAACGGACTTGACATGGTTTTCCATGACAGACATTTTCTATTAACACTAGTGTCCATAGAAGACATTGTTAATTTTCAACTATAGATAACTTCTACTTATTTATATGTACATTTATGTCCTAGTACTAATGACGAAATATGTAACGGTGTTAAACAATTGCCACAAGCTTATCAGCATAAACTTAAAAGTTAAATCTAAGGGAGAACTGATTACTTCTTTTACTAAATCACAGCCTAGATTTCGTAAAATGTTGATGTATCTAACTTTATTTTTAATTATTAATGAGAAATTTGGAACAGTATCACAAACATGAAACTACTTTAAAATCAAGATGTTTATTTTCAATTAATAGCTTAGAAAGAATCTCAACGTTATCTAGTGTTTTTTATTTTTTCATTTACATCTATCTTTATTGTAATCCTGAACCAATCTCTGAAGTGCTAGTGTTCTACAACGAACTTGGATCTTGTAAGAACATGGCTTCTCTATCTTCTCCCAATTTGTTAAAACAGAATCTTTTTTTACAATGTGGTACATACCGAACCTTTTCTTTTTCCCTTTTCTACAAAGCAGAACTATTTAGATAAGTATTTCTCCCAATTCATCCAGCAGAAAACCAAAGATAAAAAGCATTATACAACATTCATACACTATAAAGTTCTTGAAATATCAGAAATAATTCTGATTCTAGTCTTGATAAATAGGTAAAGAAAATCATATCTTTTGTCTAGAATCCTTCTCCACATGTTAATTACAAGATTTCCCTTATTTTAAGCCAAGGTTTATCCTAAGGTGGGGGCAAATAATATAAAAAAAAAAGCTTAAGCCCTTCATCATAAATGTGTAACACGTTGGAATCAATCTAGGAGTTAAAGAAGTATATTTAACAAAGCAATATTCCCTGCCAGTTCAAACTGCTTTTTTCTTGCAAAGTTGAAAAAAATGATACCTACCTTCATTCTGGAGTTGTATATGTTATTCTAAATTTGGATCATAAATATGACTATCACTATTTTGCACTCAGGCCTAAATTGTCCCTTTGTAGTATATGAATCAAATGGAATCTGCAATTCGCCTATGCTATAGTTCCCTTCCTAGTGCTCCACCGCGCCAATTCCACAGCACAAATGAATCATCACATGCAAGAGTAAGCAGAATTCATCTCACGTTTAATCGCGCCACTACTCTTTGTCTCTCACATTTGTCCGTGCGCCATGAAGTTGCGCGTTCATTTGGTCGTGTAAACTGCATGCTTAACAATAAGTCCTATATGCCTTCAGAGAATGAGGAGAATAGTGATAACAAAATACTGAGAGGAGTGAGTGCAGCTTCTCTAGCTTTGGCTTGTGTTGTTGGATTGTTTAATCTTAGTACTAAGTTGAATCCTAAGTTGAACACAGCTTATGCTGCTCCTTGGTCTTTTTCACATACAAATGTGTCATCTGATATAAGAAGTGCATCACTATCACATGGATCAAAAGATGCACTTGAGGCACTGTGGATAATGATCAACACAGATCACAAAAAACAGAAATGTCCCAAGATTGATAAAGAACCTGATGAAGATACCATTTATTCCTTAAAGGTAATCCTTTTGTTGTTGCTTATAAATTTGTTTCTGGAAATCATATTGGACAATGACTAATCCACCACAAGTTAAGAACACCCAATTGAATGGATAAAGTTCTTGCAACATTAATTTTTTCATTCAAGAAATAATCAAACTATAAATGGTTTGTTTATTTCTAAATTGAGTGATTATAAACAGTTAAGTTTATGTCCAAAATTGGTTGATATAAGTTTCATGGTGATGCAATACTAGTTTTGGTACACGATAAGTCGATAAGTGGTTCATTCTAGTTCATCATTTTTACGACCAGCTCATATGTGTTCCATGGCTTATTAAATTTGGTGTATAATAAATAAGGTAAATGAGTAAATCATGTAACTATGTGGTTGATAACTAATTTAAGTTTAAAACCTATTAATATTCATTTCTGGTTTAGAATCGATTTTTAAACTAGTTCGATTTTGGTTTAGAGATGGTTCTAAAATGGGTTCAAATTCCTTACAAAAGCTTTTTTTAAAGAAAAAAATTATTTTAAAATCAACTAAAAAAGGATGAACCTCAATAAAGCAATAAAATTGCTTATCTTATGATTTAAAAAGACCATAAAATTGTTTGTGAAGATAAGACTATATATATTTACTCTTTTCATAATCTACTAAATAAAAGTCTCATATACTAAAGTGTGGATTTTAAAATTAATGAGAAGGACATTGGATGTAAATTGATTTTATCCAGAAAAAATATGTGGATAATTGTAATCAAAATTGCAGGTACATGCTGTGGGTCTCAGCAAATCTGGGAAGAAAGATAAAGCAGTGAATTTACTAAAAGATACATACAATAAATATAAGGACACATCAACAGGGATCAACCTGGGATTGGCATGGGTAGAACTTCTCATATTTCAGGTATCTCTCCCCTCATCATTCACTATTCTTTTTCTCATCTTTCTTAACATATGCATAATTTTATTAGATGTATGCACCGATAGTTCATCATTTACCATTCATTTTTATTAAATTATAAAAAAAGGATTATCATTGATTGGTGATGATATATTAACCAAATGCAAATCTTTACATTAACGATGCATAAATATTGCATTATAATTTTATCTGATCAAGCCTTAATATTAATGATGCATGCAGGGGAAATTTGAAAAAGCTCGTGATCGTCTTCATAATATTATAAGTTATCATATACAGGTCTCATATGATGACCCTAAAGAGGTTAGTGAATTTCATTCATAACATATGTAGATTACTATTTACCTATATTTTATGAAGAAAAAATATATTTACTATGTAGAATCTTACTCCTCCTTAGATAAGTTATTTTATATTTTTAAATCAGTTCTTATATATTGAAATGAGTTGTTCTAATTTAGTTAAAAATTTGATAGGGGAAGAATTGAACAATGATCCAAAATTATTGTTTCTTCTTTTGATTTTGATAAGAAAAATGTTGTTTAATCGTAAATAAATAAAAGTGTTATAATGTGTTATTTTTCCTTCTTTTTTTTGGTATTACTTTATTAGGAAGAATTTGATTGTTCATAATGGTTCTACTGATTTTCTCTCCTCTCTCCCTTTATTAGGACTCTTCTAAACCTACTCCAAAGAAATATATAACAGAAAATATTTCTATTTCTGTTTTTTAAATGTCAGAACTACAAGAGCTTAATATAATTTAATCCCTTTCTTTTTCTTAGTCTCTTTATTAGGACTCTTACTTGGAATTGATTTAGTTTGAAGATGAGTGCATCAATTAATATATATTTTAAGAAAAAAATGTATGCACTAACAGTATATCAGTTTTATACATTAATATTGTATTATATGTTATTCATTTTTAATTATTATTGATTATTAAAAAAATAATATAAATAAATAGTAAATAATATATTGAATGTGTATAAATCTTTACACAATATATAAATATTACACTTATATTTTAATGATATAGCCATAATATTTTTTATTTTTTGTGGGTGATAAGCTACTGGATGAATACAACAATAAGGAGACGAGTTACCATAAATCTTCAATATCCCAAATTTTACTCTACAAGGTTAGCCATTCTTCTTATCTGACATAGTACTATTTAAAAGCCAATGAATATGATTTAAATGGTATGAAATCCCCACAAGGATGTTATGGGCATGAATTCTGCATTAGAGTCAAATTAAAGCACATATAATTTTTTTTGGTATAATTAATAGTATACTCTTATTCAGGTAAAGAACTACTTTCCTGTAAAGGAGAGATATCTTCTGCCCCAAAAGATATATCACCTCATACACTACTGATTGTGATTGGTCAGAATAAATTTAATTATTAAATTTTTAATTTAAATATATTATTTAACCAATCACAATCATGGTACATTGAGTTAGAGTAAGTAGGACTGGATCCTACCCGCTCACCTAGTATAGTCCGGTCATGATCGGACTCGAATATGGTTGGGTCTCACCCAGACAATATTTAGGGTTGGGTAGAAACTAAGCATGAGTCAGTCTATAGTCACTCAATCATCATTGTATGTATCTCTATTCAGCAGATTTGCTCTCCTTTTGAAGTGTGTAATTGTTCTTTCTAACAAATATTACTCTTAAGAATCGAATGTTTGACTTTTAGCCTGATACGATATTTGAGGATCTAATAGGATCTTAATGTCTCATTTAAATGACATATGGTACTATAAGTTATATGAGTTCTCACCCCTACTTTTCATATTTCATAAATGTTCAATTTGAGGAGTAGATTTAAACGGTTGGAGTGATTAAGCTAGAACCAAAAAAATATCATTGGTTCATTGTTCTTTTTTATTGCTAGCTTACTGTGAAATTTAACATCCATGTGCAGACCATTATACATGCCATGTTGAAAAGTAAGGAAACATCAAAATGGTGGGAAGCATTCATAACAACACTAAATGGAAATTAATGATAGACTCAGTTTCAACATTAAAACACCATAGCACTTTTCTCTCTACCTGAATGGAACTTCCAACCTAGTAGCTGAGGTGTTTTCAACTTCACTTTTCATTCATTTTCCATGGAACAAATTGCCTAAAAATAGATTGAAGAATTTACCTACTTTATTAATAAAAGCTTGATTGTTGTTATATTTTTTTATTGTATCCCTAAAATGAATCTGGAATGAATTATCAAACTTTATCTATTAAATTTCATGAAATTATAAAAAAGTAATAGTTATATTATATTATTGTTAATTGCATTCTCCTATCAAATTGCCTTGAGGATAATGGTCAAGAAAAAGAGTAAAATTCACCACAAAATTTACTTCTCATTGAGGATCACAGACATCTGTTATCCTACAGAACGTGAACTCAATATATTATTAGTTGTAATGGTTTACGAAAATATATTTAGGTTGAAAGTTTAATTATTAAGTATTTTTTTGGTCAATCACAATTGACGATATGAAGTGATACATTTTGTGTAACAAAAACGCTTCCAAAATAACAATAAATGTTAGCTACTGATGTTGCCTTATTCCTTTAGATTCGACTTAAATTATAATTGGAGCCTTTAAAAGACTAGATAGAGTGATCACTAGTAGAAGAGAAAGAAAAAATGTAACCCAAAATTACTTCGCTAGCAAGCAATCGTATATTATAAATTATGATGAATAATAGACAAAACTCCAAAACTGTGACATGATTTGATAAGAAAGGAAAACTAAGAAAATGAAAAGAGAAACCTAATGAAAAAAATTATGTATTATAAGCACCATTCTATATAATTAATGGAGGAAATTCATCCCTTAGGGTCAGTTCAAGTTACGTATTGCAGGTATTTTTATAGGAATAAGGATTATCTCCATTAATGGAGAGGCTAAGTGATTGTTTTGCTCACATTTTTAATGGCAAAAAAGTAATTTTATTATACACAAAAGGGTAAAATTGTTATTACATATTGTATTTTGTGTGTTAATGTGTGTCACTTGTCTCTCCATTAATGGAAAGGAGTCTTACTCTTTTTATAGGTATCTATGAATCCTGTTTTTTATCATCCCAATTAGTAATGTCACAATATCCTCATTTATGATTACTTTCTCTTTTATGTCTTCATAATCTGAAGTCTCAACTACATACCTTACTATCCCTCATCTTTTCCACCAAACACTATAACCTTAATCTCATCATCATGCATGTCTTCTTCATAACTCGAAATATTTTCATTTTCGTTTAATTGTAAGTATTCATTTTTTGTTTAGTTGCAAGTATTCATTTTCATAAATTGCTTTTCCATTCAGACTAACTAGTGTCTAAGTGAAAAAATAGTTTTCATCATTTGTCAAACTGTATAATTTTAAAAAACATTATGCATTGAACCTATGCTTCATTACCTTACCCGTAAGGCTATTGAGTTGCTCAAAAACCCCAAGTGAAAAGGAAAGGTATTTTTTATTTTCGTTTTCGTCTTTTCTTTTGATAAACCACTACTTTGTTGAATTTGAAAAAGTGGAAGAACAAAGACTCATTTTTTAGCTTTGTTTTGGGTAAAGAAACTCAGGACAACTTTGAATATGTATATAGATTTCAAAATATTATTTTCTGAGTATATATCTTTATTAAAAAAAGCATACATTTCAAGTTATTATTGTCAGAATATTCACATTTAGGCAAATATTTATAGGAACTTATTTTTATATTCAGACATGTATTTTGGAGATTGCATAATTGTATTACTTAGGGACAGGTGTATGTCTGGTTGTATAATTGTTTTAGTTATAAGTCTACCACAAATTTTTGGTACTACCAAATATATTCCCTTACATAGATCAGATAATTTAAACACAGTTAGTGGGAATAATTGTAAAATTTACATGGAAGTGAGTATTAAAGGCCAACCACATATCTAACCATGGGCACACCGAGTTTTTCTAATCATTATCATCATTCAATCTCATGTTCTCAACAATCACTTTTTTAATTAATAAATCAATCATAATAAAAGAGGAGAGAATCAAATCACAAAACTTAAAAGGGAGCATCAAACCATGCCCTTGTAAGTTTTGGTGTTTGGTAGTTGACCATCAACGTGATCAGCATAGACATGCAAGTAAAAATGTATTAATTGACAGTAAATGAGTTTTATACACTATCACTGTATTGTTCATCATTCATGTTTTATCATCGTTGACTTTTCATAAAAAAATAATACAAATAATTAGTAAATGATGAGTTAATTGACTGTGTATAAATCTATACACTAACAATACATTGACATTGCACTCGATTTGATTAAGAAATAAATGGGGATGGGATGAGCGAAAATGTTGGAAGCAAAAGAGTATGAATAAAACTTCAAATTGCAGGGTCAAGAATACCAGATTGCTTCTACGCTTGTGTGTCCCTAGTTAACATTCATCTTATACAAAATTGATACCAACAGAGGTCTATGTTCTTTATTAGAACACAAAGATGCGGACAGTGGTTGATCAGATGTTGATGAAGGGGTGGAAGGTAGTCGTCAAGCAGCAGGAGGAAGTAGGAGAGCTGGACCCGCCGGTGGAGGTACCTGAAAAGGTTCTCCGACGATCAAGTCAGTGTATGAACTTAGTGAGTGAATAGTGAAGACAAATATCAATAGAGTGAGTAATGTTAGAGAGTGAAGAGATTAAGATACTTCCTGTTGGTGGAGATCCCTATTTATAGAAGGGAGAGTTGACATTGGGCTCTTGGCTGGTGGTGCGACGCGTGGCCGACCAAAGATGTTGTCGGGAGTTGCTTTTCCCATGTCAGGTGGTCTGTTAGGACCGTACACTGTGTCATTCTTGTCTTCTAGCCTGTGGTTGGTTTGGTACCCGTTCTGCAACCCGTCTGTTGTGCTGGCAGGTAGGTTGGTGGAGTACGGAAAGCATGTTGTCTCTTGGGTCAACTCTGGTGGTCCCAACAAGTGGGGCCCACCTCGGCGACCAAGCATGGGACCTTTGGTTCGCCGGGTAGGAACAGTTGCCCCCAGTCTGCCAGGATGCTGGGCGAGTATGCTGGGAGACTTGATACGAGCTTCGTTTGATTTGGGTGAGAGATCTGCCTTGGCGACCAAGTTTGTGACTTCGTTGGGCGAGCTTGTGGGGAGGCAGTACCCTCTTCAGGGCGGACCGTCCGCATGAGGTTCGACGACCTGAGGTTGAAAGGGCGTTGATTGAGTTGGCCTAGGCGTCGGGCGAGGCCTGTTACGGATGCGATGCTTCTGAACTGGGTGATTGTCCTATTGGGCGTATGGATCTATCTTGAGTAGCTTGGCGTCTCTTTGAGACTTATGACGTATTTCCTTAGTTCCTTGCGCCACGTGGTAGGTGTTAATGACCTTGGGCAGTGCATTGGCTGGAGTGGGACGTTTCATCATTATCTACTCTGACCCTTAACATCCGCCGAACTTTATTGTGTCTTGGGATTGATAGCTGGTTACTTAACTGCTAGCACGTGGCACGACCTTTGGATCTTGCCGAATTTCCCTCGTTTTTCGGGTTTCCATTGGATTGCACTTGAGTGTTTTTCTATGGTTCTGATGAGGATATGGATGGGCCTGGTGATTTGGCCCATGGTCCAGGTTCTTCCATAAATAGAGGTTTTTGTGATGTTTCCACTTTTACGCATTTTCAAAAACCCTTGAATTCATTCTGCGATTTCTTGCTTCTCGTGTGATCTTCATGGTTTTTATTTGTGATTATGAGTCTGATTCCGACGTGGAGATCCTTCCTGGACCTCCACCGTGTTTCCAAAAATTGACACCTTCGTCTTATGCATTGGTGGAGGTTCTTGAACCGTTGAATGTTGTCCCTCCCCCCCAGAGGTGGAGGTGTAGGGTTTCATTGGAGGGGTGCCGATGACTATCTGGCCTCACTGCGTGCCAAGTATGGGCTTAATTTGAGCAGCAGTTCCGAGTCTGAGTCTGAATCTGATGACTCTTGTGATGGCAGGTTCATGACGATGANGACATATAAGTCAAAGGCTCCGCAACTGTCTGTTCCAGCGGAGTTGGCCGGGGCGGATTCCCGCTACTGGTGGGTGGACAGAGAAGTGCTTGGGACGCCTTGCACGTTCCCCTATGGGAGTTCCCTCAGCCTACCTGTGGCCAAAGAGTCGTTTCATGGTTTCGAGGCCGTTGCTCCTAAGTCAGTGGAGCGGGTCTGTTACGACTTTGCCGAGGAGAGGAAAGATAAGTACACCTTCTTCATGCACGAGGCATACGTCCGGCGCTTGGGGCTTCGTCTCCCACTGGAGGAGTGGGATAGTCAGATTCTGGTGCACCTGCAGCTTGCACCGAGCCAACTGACCCCAAATTCGTGGGGGTTTATTAGGGCGTTCGAGATCATGTGCTGGGCGACGGGCTTTCCTTGTACTCTGAAGCTATTCTTCTGGATGTTCCGGGTCGGACATCGCACCAATTCAGATGAAGAAAAGGAAGGACGCTATGGTTGGACGAGCCTGATATCTCGGCCAAAACGGGGGTTGATGACGCTGTTTTCTTCGAACGAGAAGAAATGGAAGGGCGGGTATTTTAAGGTCAATGTCAGACGGGCGTGGAATGACTGGTGTCTCAGCAAGTCGGGCGAGCCGCGATTCCCTTTTGCTTGGAAGGGGGAGATCCATCAACGCCCTTCCAAGGGCTTTTTGGTGGAGACCGGGGACTTATCTCCGGAAGAGGCGAAAGCTGCTGAACTCATATCCTACTGGATTGACGAGGGGGGAATTCTTCCTTGCTCGGCGATCCGTGATGGGGGCGGTGCTTTAGTGGACCTTGTCGGTGGGTGGACTGGGTTCATCTTTTACTACTTTGCTTGTCTGTATTTGCTTATCCTGTTGTTAATGTTTTTCTTCTTCTTTGTGCAGTCAAACTAAAAGTCAAGATGAGTGAGAAGCTGAGGAAGAGTCTTCTTTTGAAAAGGACCGCCGCTTTGGTTAAAAAGGATGTTGCTTCTTCCAAGCGTCAAAGGACGTCATCTCCCATTCCATGTCCTACTGAGGGGTCTTCCCGCCAGGCAGATACGCCGCCTTCTTCAGAGAGTGGGGGGCCGCCTCGGAATTTGGTGGAACTAGAGCTGGTTCACAAGGCTCCTGAAACGCCTCCTGTTGTACCAATTGAAGCGGCTCTTCTTGCCGAAACTGCTGGAATCCCTCCGCCCGTGTCAACTGGGGACGAAGCCGGGACCTCGGTGCCCCCTCCTTCTGGGCAGCCAGTTGGAGAGGACGTTGGTCGTTCATCTGAGTCGACCAGGAGAAAATGGGCTAAGGGGAGTCAAGACCACATCTCTCCTGTTAGCGTCCCTCGGGTTATTGAGCAGGCGCTCCTCAATGCAAATGCCAATGAGACTTTTGACAAGTTACCTCTATCCGTCCTGCTGCAGAACGTGAAAGGAAGCGGTGTTCTTATTGCTTCTATCCAAAAGTATCTGGAGGTGGATGGGGTTTTGGAGTCGCGGGTGGCGGATGCGACGACGTCGAAACTCCGGGCCACGCATGAGGCGGAGAAGCAGAAAATGGCTGATACCCATGCTGCTGAAAAGGCGGAGCTGACCAGACTGGGTGAGGTCGCCAAGGCCCAGGCGGCGGATCTGTCCGCTCGCGTGGGGTTTTTGGAAAGGGACAAGGTAAAATTGACCGCCCAAGTGATGGAATCAGAAGGGGCTGTTCGTGCTAAAGAGGAAGCGCTTCGCCGGTGAGAAAAGGGAGTCTGTAGCCTGGAAAACTCGTGCTGAGGCTGCAGAGCGAGAAAGTGCTGCACTTCTTGGGTAGGTGCAGGCATTAAATGAAGAGAAGGCGTCTTGGGAGGCTCGGGTGCGGACACTGGAGGTGGAGAAAGAGCAGTTGGAGCAGGCTGTGGGTGAGGCAGCGGCGGATGCTTGGGAGAGTGCTCAGTCCCAACTAGCTCTGGCGTATCCAGACAAAGACTGGTCTTGGATGCAGCTGGGGGCCTATGTTGAAGACGGGCGCTTGCTAGTGGGGGGCGATGATGGTGAGCCGGTCTTGATGTCTTTTCGTGGCCACGGTGGGGGGCCTTTATAACTTTTGTGTTTAAGTTTCTTGTAATTTTTCTCTTTTTTAATCGCCTTGTAACTCGTTTTCATCTTAATGAAGAATCTTTGCTCTTATCGTCTTTATTAAACTCTTGTGTGTAATGTTGTATAACAATTGGGTGATGTGTTTCTAAATGGTTTGAACGTGATAGATTTGGTTCCGACTTTGCCCGCCTTTAGCCAGGCGAATGTTAATGC
>NC_032020.1:7954775-7957783 GCF_001865875.1 Lupinus angustifolius
GGTGTAGGTAAAAAATCATAGTTGGCACCAAGCAAGGGGGGCGAAGACCGGCCCCTTGGGTGTAGGTAAAAAACCATAGTTGGTACCAAGCAAAGGGGGCGAAGACCGGCCCTTTGGGTGTAGGTAAAAAACCATAGTTGGCACCAAGCAAGGGGGGCGAAGACCGGCCCCTTGGGTGGAGGTAAAAAACCATAGAGATTGCAGGAAATGATTCATCAAGACAGTTCCAGAGCACAACGTCTCAACCATATATATATAAGTGGAAAAGATTACAAAAGAAACGACCAACCGCGCATGGGGTTGTCGGTTAGGCATAAAATATCCGGAGGTTGGCGGCGTTCCAAGTTCTGGGGATGTTTTTTCCTGCCAAGTCTTGAAGCTTGTAAGCTCCTTTGCCGGGAAATTGGCGGGGAACGACTGA
Source organism: Lupinus angustifolius (assembly GCF_001865875.1). Classification (NCBI taxonomy): domain Eukaryota; kingdom Viridiplantae; phylum Streptophyta; class Magnoliopsida; order Fabales; family Fabaceae; genus Lupinus; species Lupinus angustifolius. Next base: position 7,955,197 of record NC_032020.1, read on the forward strand.
AGAGTTGAATTTCGCCGTAGTTTTCTTTTTAATGCTTTCTTCTCTGAGACGGGCTCTTTCCCGGATCTCTTCTACTTCATCGAGGTTGTTTCTGAGGAGGGACTGATTATCGCCTTCATTGAATAGAATTGTTCGCCAAGTAGGTTCTCCTATCTCGACCGGGATCATGGCCTCTGCGCCGTATGTTAAATTAAACGGTGACTAGCCGGTCGTCGAGTGGGGAGTGGTTTGATATGCCCACAGCACGTGATGGAGCTGATCTGGCCAATTTGCTTTTGACTCGTCTAGCCTTTTCTTCAGCCCTTTTAGGATGACCTTGTTTGCTGCTTCGGCCTGTCCGTTAGTCTGTGGGTGCTCTACTGAAGTGAAGTGCTGCTTGATATGGAGGCCTGATAACAATTCTTGGAATCTTCGGTCGGAAAATTGGGTGTCGTTATCTGTTAGTATGGCGGACGGGATGCCGAAACGAGTGATTATGCTACGCCAAGTGAATTCCTGGATGTTTGCTGAGGTGATGGTAGCCAATGCTTCTCTTCCACTTCATCGAGGTTGTTTCTGAGGAGGGACTGATTATCGCCTTCATTGAATTGAATTGTTCGCCAAGTAGGTTCTCCTATCTCGACCGGGATCATGGCCTCTGCGCCGTATGTTAAATTAAACGGTGACTAGCCGGTCGTCGAGTGGGGAGTGGTTTGATATGCCCACAGCACGTGATGGAGCTGATCTGGCCAATTTGCTTTTGACTCGTCTAGCCTTTTCTTCAGCCCTTTTAGGATGACCTTGTTTGCTGCTTCGGCCTGTCCGTTAGTCTGTGGGTGCTCTACTGAAGTGAAGTGCTGCTTGATATGGAGGCCTGATAACAATTCTTGGAATCTTCGGTCGGAAAATTGGGTGTCGTTATCTGTTAGTATGGCGGACGGGATGCCGAAACGAGTGATTATGCTACGCCAAGTGAATTCCTGGATGTTTGCTGAGGTGATGGTAGCCAATGCTTCCACCTCTATCCATTCAGTAAAGTAATCTATGGCGACAATAAAAAACTTTAGCTGCCCTGCTCCTTGAGGGAAAGGCCTCAGGATGTCCATACCCCACCTACAGAAAGGCCAAAGTACTTGCGTTGTGGTTAGTTCTTCTGGTGGGGCTTTATGGAAATCGGCGAAAAGTTGGCAACGAGTGCATTTTCGAGTGAGCTTGGCTGCGTCTTTTTCCATTGTGGGCCAGTAGTACCCAGCACTTAGCACCTTCTTAGCGAGTGAGGCGGCGCCCAAATGATGCCCACAACTTCCCTCGTGAACCTCTCTGAGGACATAATCCGCCCGCTCTGGACCAAGGCATTTGAGTAAGGGGGCGGTGAATCCTCGTCGATATAATGTTCCCCGGAGCAGGGTGTACCAAGAGGAACACCTGAGGAACCGTTGTTTTTCCTTCATGTCGGGAGGTACGGTGCCATGGAGGATGTATCGGATGAAAGGGCCCATCCAGTCGTCTGGGATCTCTACTCGTTCCACGGCCATGACACTTGGGTGGTAGATTGTTCCTTGAACGACAGACCGATTGTTCCTGAGGCATTTGGTGCTGGCGAGTTTGGACAAGATATCGACTCGGGCGTTGCTTTCTCGGGGTACATGTTGAATGGTTGCTTCATCGAAGTTGGCCATGAGTTCCTTCACCTTGAGCAGATATTTTCCGAGGAGAGCGTCCTTGGTTTGATATGCACCTGAAATTTGAGACACAGCTAATTGAGAATCGCTACAAATGAATACCTTACGGGCGCCCACTTCCTTTGCTAGCAGTAGCCCGACAATACATGTCTCATACTCCGCCTGGTTGTTGGACGTTGGAAATGTGAAAGTAAGGGAATGTTCAATGGTTACTCCTTGCCCGTCTTCCAACAGAATTCCAGCCCCGCTGCCTCTCAGGTTAGAAGATCCATCGACGAAGATGGTCCATACCTGCTCCGGATCGCCCTCTGGTGCTAGCTCGGCCACGAAGTCAGATAGGACTTGGCTCTTGATGGCCGTGCGAGGTTCGAAACGGATGTCAAATTGGGAAAGTTCTATTGACCACGTGATCATCCGCCCGGCCAACTCTGGCTTATGCAAAATTTGCCTGATTGGCTGATTAGTCCTGACGAATGTTGTATGAGATTGGAAGTACTGGCGTAGTCTTCGTGTGGCGACCAACAACGCATATGCCACTTTTCCAGCTTTTGGTATCTTAATTCCGGGCCTTACAGGGCTTTGCTTGTGAAATAGACCGGGTTTTAACCTTCTGTCATTTCTCGTATCAGTACGGCTGCTATCACTCCGTCAGACACGGCCAGGTATACATACAGGATTTCCTTTGGTAGTGGCTTGGAGAGAATAGGTGGGGCGGCCAGGTATTGCTTGAAGGTGTTGAACGCCGCTTCACAACTCTCAGACCATTCAAACTTCTTGCTCTTCTTCAATAACTGGAACAGAGGAAGTGAATGTTTCGCAGCGGATGGGAGAAACCTGGACAGCGCGGCTAGTCGCCCATTTAATTGTTGGACCTCCTTGACCGTGCGGGGGCTTCTCATGTCGATGATTGCATGGCATTTGGATGG
>NC_032020.1:7957883-7989578 GCF_001865875.1 Lupinus angustifolius
GCAACTTCCTTGGTCCTGTCCGCCCCCATTTTTCGCCTTCTTTGCGCCACTGGTTTAGCACCTGGTTTTGTTGTCAGTCGATGGCAGGCGAAAGAAGGATCTATACCCGGCATATCTGCCGCTGACCAGGCGAAGAGGTCCTGGTTTGCCTTTAGCGATGTCTCCAGTCGTGACCTTTGATTTGGCGGGAGGGAACTGCCAAGGTACACTACCTGCCCTAGGGATTGACCCAACTGTAGAGTTGTTTTTTCCCCCTCTGGTTGCGGTCGGAAATCTCCTTCGTTCGCTCGGACGTCCAACTCTACCATGTGCATGCTCCGAGGTCTTTTGGAGGGAGGAACGTGCTGCTTGTTAAAGTGGGGCGGAGGCTCATATGGTAGCAACTGAGAGCCGAGTGTTGGTCTCCTTTTACTGTGTATGGCGTTGTATGCTGAATCGCACTGGACGACCAAGAACTTTGTTTGGACAGTCCTGCTCATGGGGTGGTCGCCGACTGTGAGCCAAATCTCTACGTATCCCCTGGGAGTGATTCCCTGACCGGAAAATCCGACCAGCTGTCCATCATAAGGTAAGAGGTCGCGATCCCGGAGCTCCATTTTTTCAAATAGATCCTGAAAAATAACGTCAGCCGAGCTACCTTGATCAATGAACAGGCGACTAACCTTTTTGTTGTTGAGTTTGGCGGTGATGACGAGGGGGTCATCGTGGCCTCGGACGACACCTTCATAATCCCGGTCGTCGAAAGTAATGGGGGGAGCGGATCTGTAATGTTGTTTCTGCTGGGAGCTTCTGGCAGCGACGTGCATTACTTCCCGGACATACTTTTTTTGGGCGGTCCTGGAGGTACCCCCGGCAGCAAAACCTCTGGAGATGGTGTTGATATCAACTGGGCTCCGTGGTCTCCGATTGTCTGCCCGGTGCCTATCCGTCTGAGGACGTGGGGTAGGATGCCGTTGTTGAAATTGTGGGGGGGACTGTCTTCTTTGAGGTTCTGGTCGACGGGGTTGTGGTGATCGTCGGTGCTGTTCTAAACCTGCGATGAATCGGTGCAGATGACCAGCCTGTATGAGATCTTCAATGGTATCTCGGAGCTGGGTGCAGTCATTGGTTAAGTGGCCGAACATACTGTGGTAGTCACAATACTTGGACCGGTCTTGCGGGCCGGGCTTTGTAGGGCGGGGGCGTGGGAGTTGGACGAGGTGAGTGGAGAGGACCTCTTGCAAGATTCGGGAACGGTTGGCGTTCAGGGGGGTATAGGTGGAGTATTTGGCCTTTTTGGTTAGTGAGGGTAGGTCGCGGGGTAGGTCTTGTGGTCTTGGCCGTTTGGTTTCCCGTGAGGGGTGGTGTGTTTGGGGCTCGGTATGGGTGTGCATGTGGTGGGTTTCTTCGAGGTTGATGAATTGTTGGGCCTTGGAACGGAGGTCTTCCATGGTAAGTTCGGTGTATTTGGCCAATTCCGTGCGGAAAAGACCTTCTTGGAGTCCCATAACGAGGACATGCATTGCTACTTCGGGTCTTAGGGTACGTACCTTCATAGCCTCGGTATTGAACCAGTCGAGGTATGCCCGGATGGATTCATTGGATCCCTAGCGAATGCTTCGAGGTATGCCCGGATGGATTCATTGGATCCCTGGCGAATGCCAGACAGTGTGTATGATGACCTTGGTTGCTCCTTGCTCGCTGTGAACCTTGTGTTGAAGACTGAGGCAAGGGTTCCCCAAGTGTTGATGCTGTTTGGGGCTAGGCGGGTGAACCATTGGAGGGCCGCTTTTTTAAGAGTCAGGGGGAAACCCTTGCACATGATGGGGGCAGTCGCCCCGTGGAACAACATAGAAGCCTCGAAGGCGTCAAGGTGGTCTTGTGGGTCCGCCGTCCCATCGTATTGGTCCATGTTTGTGGGGCGGTGGAAATGGGAGGGTAATGGGTAAGCCATGATAGTAGGTGTAAAAGGATGCCAAGCACCACAAGAGTGGTGTGGGGTTGGTTGGGATGGTGGGTGGGATTCGTTCGCTGACTCTTCACGGTTACTTTTGTGAAGGGGGCGTTCAGAATGATCCTCAGGGTTTATTTTGGATTGGCGGAGTTCTTGTATTACGTCGGCCTACTGTTGGATGAGCCGCTCTTGGCGTTCCAGCATCTGGAGAAGGTGTTGGGTGGTTGGCTGTTGTTTTGGAGTGGTATGATGGCTTCGGCTGGCTTGATGGGATGGTTGTCTTGGTGGGGGAAGGGTACTTGGTGCAGGGTCGACTTGGCTGGTTGATAGAGCTCGGTTTCTGGTGGTTACCATGGTGTGAGTAGGAAGCACAGACGGCGCCAATGTTCTTTATTAGAACACAAAGATGCGGACAGTGGTTGATCAGATGTTGATGAAGGGGTGGAAGGTAGTCGTCAAGCAGCAGGAGGAAGTAGGAGAGTTGGACCCGCCGGTGGAGGTACCTGAAAAGGTTCTCCGACGATCAAGTCAGTGTATGAACTTAGTGAGTGAATATTGAAGACAAATATCAATAGAGTGAGTAATTTTAGAGAGTGAAGAGATTAAGATACTTCCTGTTGGTGGAGATCCCTATTTATAGAAGGGAGAAAAGACATTGGGCTCTTGGCTGGTGGTGTGACGCGTGGTCGACCAAAGGTGTTGTCGGGAGTTGCTTTTCCCGTGTCAGGCGGTCTGCTAGGACCGTACACTGTGCCATTCTTGTCTTCTAGCCTGTGGTTGGTTTGGTACCCGTTCTGCAACCCGTCTGTTGTGCTGGCAGGTAGGTTGGTGGAGTACGGAAAGCATGCTGTCTCTTGGGTCAACTCTGGTGGTCCCAACAAGTGAGGCCCACCTCGGTGACCAAGCATGGGACCTTTGGTTCGTCGGGTAGGAACAGTCTATTTATTAATTATTAATATTTAGGCAAGTTAAATATAATTAAGTAGGGGTGGAAATAAGTTTGAGTCGAATTTGACTCACTTCAACTCAAATCAAGTTTTGAATCAATTAAATATAAACTATTTTTTTAGCTTAAATTCAACCTATTTAAAGCTCAGGAACTTTTCAGTGAATTAACCAACTCAAATTTACAATAACAATCATTATTATAGGAAATACAACTGCTAAATCGATTTTTATAAAAATAATAATTCTAGTATATATCATATATTTACTACTCGTATATATAAAAAACTTATGAATCTAACAAGTCGAATTGTATTTAACTCAAGTTGAGTTCGACTAATTAACGAGCTTTATTTTAGCTCAAATCCAACTCGATTGTTTCATGAACCAAATTTATTGAATTAAATAATATTTCATGTATCAAACGAAGATTGAATTGGTTCTATTCATTGTTAGTCATGTTAATAACTATTGTGGCTTAACTGCTTCGGTTAGAGCTCATGCTCTTGGGAATCATATTTTTTTGCTTTCAACTTATTTATAATTATGTTTGTCATTTGGTAATTTATGATGTAACAAAACCTTTATTGTTTATTAAGTTTTAAATTTATTTGTGTGTTTTTGTTACGATTAAAATGTAAAACTTACATTGATTGATAATATTTTCAATTTATTTGTAACATTTATGATATGAAAACTTGTCTTCTTGATTATTTAATTAGATACTTATATGGTAATAATATTTTTAAATTTAAAGTATACATTTAATAGAAAAACAATAGCTATTATTATTATTAGTATGAATTTTTGTAATACCGTGAATTTGTTGTGTATGTTTTATTAATTATTTATTTTATCAATGATTAATTTTAGAAACTAATCGGTATTGATTTAGGCTAAACCATAGTTGAATGTTAGTCTTTTTTTGTGATTTTCTATTGTGTGGTAAATTTTCATAATTTCTATGACGAAAGGTTTTTGAGCTGCTATCGGGTTCAAATTCGCTCAAATTCAGCCCAATGACGTGTTTTGAGTTCCATAACTCGGAATCGAATTCGGATTGCGCCATTGGCTTCGAAATTTTATTTCGAGTGAAGATAGACATCAAGTTCGTCCAGAACGCATTTCCAAATATTTTTCACTCAAAATTATGTGTTTCGAAGTTGTAATCGTAAACCGAAATCGGGAGATTTTTCATGTAAGATGCTTGCTTGTTAAACAAGCCAAAGTACATATCCTCTTACACAAAATCCCTTACATCACTCACCTATCTCTTACACAAACTACTTTTTGAAAAACCTTTGACTTTTTCCCTCCCCAAATAAGATTTCTTTCTTTATGGAGCCAAATCTTAACTAAGAGAATACCTTTGGCATTTTACACTCTTTCTTCACTTTGCATTTTTTAAAGAACTCCCAAGGTAGTTCTTCATTTTGATTTCTTCATCTCTTAAGATCTAACTGTTAGATGTTTGTATGTATATTATGAACATTTTCAACCGTTGAAATGTTCTAATAATCTTCATAACTCTTTTTATGTTCAAAACTCTAAATAGATATTTTCTTGAGCTTAGAAAGTTATTTTGAAACCATGAACTCTTTGTATTCATGGGACTGTTTTTAATATTTAAAAAGTTTGTATTTTTGTTGGTATTTGAACATGGATAAATGTGATTGTTTGTATATCAAAAGAACATTTAAGGAGTTTTTCTAACCATGCAAAGATTGGATTTTTTTCCACTTGTTTTTTGCTTGAAAAACCATGGCCTTGGACAAGTTTAGAATTGTATATTTTTAATGTTGAGGTTTGATTATGTTTAAATATAAGATATTAAATCTGATATTTGAATCAATACTTTAATAACTTACAACTTTATCAATGTTCTCAGCATACCACAGCCAACTCCTAACACACATCAAAGCTTCTAATATAGTCCAATTAGTTTCTAACTTTGAAATCCAAAATGTTTATGGATGAGTTTTGTGAAAAAGTATTATTAGTTAAAAGTTTGATTATTAAATGATATTCTTTAACTTTCAAGTTCAAGTAATGATTTGGGATAAAAGATGACTTATAAAAGTCTTGACTTTATAAACTTAAAGTGTTATGAAGTATTCGGTGGTTGATTAGATATCGGATGAACATTGTTAAAGATAAGCTTATTTTAAAGTGGTAAGTGTAACTTAAGAAATGTTGATTTTAAATGTTGTTTTAAGTATGAGATTAACACTATCAAGAATGTGTTGAAATGACCATAGAAACCTACTATACAAAATATAGAATCTACTTAAGATGACTTATTTTGAAGTGGTAAGATCAACTTGGGAGATATTGATTTAAAAAGTGTGGACTTGGATTAAGAAACTTACCTTAAAATGGTGAAGTATGGCTTAAAAAGTCTCCATGAAAATATAAATCTATGAGGTGATAAAAGTGTAAACTTTATTAAAATCTTACCTTGGAAAACATTGGAAATTGGGAACAAAACTTTCGAGGATAAAAGATTGTTCAAAAATATGAATCTTGGACTGGATGGATGAAAGTTGTTGAGTTCATAAATTGATTAAACAATGTCTTTACCTTAGGGTTATCATGTAAAAATTTAATTCACAAATCACTAAATTGTTTTCGTGTGTTTAGTTTCGAAGCTTTCGAATTCGGACGACCAACTCACTCTCACGTAAAGGAAATCAAGCACGCAACAATCTAAGGTGAGGAAGAATACATAGCGGCATAGTAGTGTCCGAATATGACACCCGGATATCCTAATCTATCTCAAAAGTTTAGAGTTATATTTCTGTATTAGGAAAACCCATACTTTATCAAATATTTGTGTGCCTGGATTTTGTATGGATAAATTCTTAAGTTGTATACTTAAGGTAGCTTAAAATATCAAGTAATATGGTAGTTAACCACGAAGGAACACCACTCGAGAAACTAAAACGCGTAGGGATCAAAAACAACGAAGATTTTCGATCCGGTAGCCCAAAAGAGTGAGGAAATAGTCCTCGCAATTGGACTACCCTCGCCTGGGTGAGGGAGAAGCAATGGATGAGGCTCCAATTGTCGCTTGGGCGAGCCAGCCTCGCTTGGGCGAGGGCCAGGCAACAAGTTTGGCCTGTTTTGGGTGGTTTTGGGCGATTGTACCTCGCTCAGGGGAGGACCAGACATGTATTTTGACCAGTTTTTGATGGATTTGTCGCTTGAGGGACATTCCCTCGCTTGGGCGAGAGCCATGCAGAGAATTAAGTCTATTTTAATGAATTTGTCGCTTGAGGACGGTCTCTCGCTTGAGCGAGAGACATACAATATTTTTTACTGTTTCTAATTGTTTGATTGCTTAGGCAATAACCCTAGCTTGGGTGTGAAGTGTTTTTACACTTGGGAAAGACCATGACTCAAATGATTGAGTCTGGTACCAAATCGACAAACTTATACAAATGCCTTCGATCTTGCGATTATTTAGGGCAAGGTTTTCGACTATGATGTTGTGGTTAGGGCAATGCCCAAAAAGGATTATATGATACCATGCAGCAAGGTCGTCTGACCGTAAGAGGCTTTGCCATGTGGTCGTCCAGGATATTCAACAATGGTTTGTAGTGGTAAGAATGTTATTCCTCTATTACGTGATGATGTAAGATCAGGTCCCACATGAAGCATTCTTTTGAGAGATGTCTTAGGTTGGGCCGATCATATAAAATAATGATTAAAAGTTTTAATCGACTAACCTCGGTTAGTGTGCATACTCAATATGGATAATAAAGTTGTGGAGAGGAAATTTACGGGAGACGAACGAGCCCCGAGATGTTGAGAGGGATGGCGATGGCGGTGGTTCGTCAACAAAGTCTTGAGGGAGAGTCTAAGTGAGACGAGTCCCTTGTATTCCTAGATGAAGTATTCTATTGGATCGGATAGTTCTCAATGCGCAAACTAGACGATCTCTGACAACCCCTCTTTGCAATCAAGAGCGATGAGATGGATGCCCATAAAGTGTTTGATACGACACTATCCTGAAATGGACAGTTCTTTGGAAAAGATCGATCATATATCCTTGCGAGGAATGATTTGGTGCATCCAAAGCGGCTTGTTATGGGACCTGTATTCTCGGTTATTTCCGAATAGTTAATTGGGAGGATATTGATGTAAGGATGAATGAAATAAACATAATAATTATACATTGAGCTCGTAGATATTGATTTTCATGATTTGAGTTCTAACATTATATATATATTGTGTACGTTAGGCGTGTCTGTCTAGATGTGATATTTTGTATAATTTCACGCCGTCAATGAGTAATATTCATTAGATGTCTTACTCCATTTTCTTTCTATTTTTCTTCGATTCGCGTTTTGTTCAGATGGATCGTTCTTCCAAGATTCAGAGTTACCGCTTCTCGATGTCCCAAGAGGGGGCATAGAGGATTGAGGGAGGTCGGTACACCTACACAAGCTCTTGTGCCTTAGGGTTGGAGATGGTATGTGATGGATCTACGATGTGTTTTCCATACCATCATGAGGAGTTGGAGGCTTCCTTTACCTTGCCTAACCGGAGGCCGACACTTGTTGTGCCATCGACTCAGTCTGTGACTCCTCACACACCAGATGCTGCAGGGACATCTAGGAGGCGACGAACTTGGGATGACGTGATCAGTTCCCCACCTTGGAGTTGAGCCATTCGGCGAACCATGCCATAAATCCCAGGCGGATGTAAGGGTGGTGACTCTGTCGCAACATTTGTCCTATGACCCAGAGGAGGAGATGGCGGTTGAGGAGGAGGATATAGCAGCTGAAGATGATGACTGTGTGGAGTTAATCTGCACCGAGGACTCCATTGAGGTTATAAACCTCTCGTCCGACTCTGAGATGGAGGAGGACCCGGGCGAATGCTCTAGCGCACCTGTAGACGCGGGAGCTAGCCACTAGGAGCCATTTCCATTTCTATTTTGCTTTTTGGGTAGGGTATTTGTGTAAGATACTTTTTGATATGCTGAATGTCTCAGCCTTTTTGTATGGTTCCAGTTTGGGCGAAGATTTATTTTCGCCTTGTATTTCGTACTAATATTATCCTTTATTCTAATGAAATATTATTCGAAGTTATATTGAGTTATTTTTTTGCTACCATTAAGTAACGGTTTTTGATTTTCCACAATGTATGTTACTTAAAGTGATGTTCCAAAAATGAAATGAACATAAGGAAACAAATTTTATATGACTTCATTCAAAAAAAATTACCCATTTTTTTAGCAATATTTTTGGAGTACTTTTTAGGGCGTTCCAATTTTTACCCAAATACCTTAACTAAATTCATAGTAAGATCGCATTTGTTGTGAGAAAATGTATATTTGACTAATTTTTTTTATTTAAGTTAATAATTTATTTAGTACTATCATGAATATTCTTTACATTTTTTGGTAAGGAACTAATCCTTTCAGAGTGTGTGACTACCTCTCCCAACAAGTGTCACTCATAGAAATCGAATCATTGACATTTTGATCATCCTAAGAATTTAGTGAGGCCTTACACCATTAGGGATGACAAAATGGGCTTGGCTCGACGAGCCAGCTCATTTATATTGAAATTTTTAGCTGGCTAGGCTGGAGATTTGAGCCATTTTAGCAATAAGTGTTAGTTCATCCCATATTTTGGTGTGCCAAAGGCAGACCGGGATGGGCTAGCCCGTATTGTCACCCCTAACCTTGGGTCTCCATGTTTATCTAAGAATTTTTGTAAAGGAGAAATACATGTTTGTGGTTAGTAGATAAAGTCTATACCTTTACTCAACTACACTAGTTGTTGTCAAGGATTGAGATGCATTATCATCATTTTTGTTATGGACATTTTTAAATATTAGATGCACCACATATTTAGTATCATGCTTAGTAAATTCTAATATTAGAACTTCAATTAGACTTTCATAAATGTGTATCTTTTTTTTTGTCAAATAGGAACATCGTACTAGAGAAATAGACCATGTTCCATCTCAGACAGTTGTTTTCATTAAAGTTCTATTTTCAATAAGACATGTGGACCCATCAAGATGAAGATGATTGTTTATGGTACCTCTTCATGGCAACCCGGGATCAAATTATTTGTTCTAATGATTTTCATTTTGTTATGAAACCAATGATCAAAGATGTAACTATCATTTGAATACATTAAGCTTCATCAACAAGAATACACTTATAAAAGTTTCATCAACTAAGGATCAAGAATGTTGTTATCATTTATTTGTTCTAATGATAATATAGATGATGATGAAGAAAATTTAAAAGACGTTGATGGTAGTAATAATAGAAAAGTAGAAGTATCTTCTTCCAAAAGAGCATATAATGTTTAAAACTTAGGAGTTAGAAACTTTACTATGAACTAAAGTCTAAAAGTTTAAGACTATATTGGCTTGTTGTTTAGAACTTACAAGTTTTAAACTAAAACGGTATGTTATTGTGAGATTTTTGTGGACTTTGGTTTATGATTTTTTGTTTAAAAGATATTTATGAGGCGCGATGATTATTTATTATTGAAATTGTGATTGAGTTGATTATAAGTGTGATTTGGAAAGAAAAAAAAAGTCACTCCGTTGGCCTACCAGTCTTGCCAAATATGGGTTGAGCTGACATTTTGACTCATTTTAGCAATAAGGGTCGGATCGAAACAACCCATATTTTGGCGTGTCAAAGGTGAGCCGGACATAGTCAGGTTGGGCTGACGGGTATTGCCACCCCTATACATATAGATCAACACTTGTCATTTAAGTTAATAATTTGAATAACAATAGACTACATGTGCTCTTCCAACTTTAATAATACCAATTTAGCAGGATGATTGGGAGAAGCAAAAAATGGAACCAAACATTTATTGTTTATTAATAACAGAACTTCATGTGAATACTTGATGTTAGCACGTACTTCACTCTCTCCTCATAAGTCAGACCACCTAATCTGGTTTATATTAATCATCTACTCCATTTCTTAGCTGTCTTCATGTTCCTTTTAAACTACCTCTATTCTCCACTCAGCTCACTCCCTCAGTTAAGTTAGAGAGAGAAACACTTTCCCCCCTCTCTCTCTCTCTAATGACCGATCAACCAATACCCACTCGCTGGTCTTTCCAGGTCTCAATCTCTCCTTTCTATTTTAACTTCACCTTCATACGCTACAATTATTTTCTATTTTGGCATTTCCCAACTCTATCGGTTCCGTTTGCGAGTTGAATTTCGGAAGGAAAAGAGATGGATTGAGAGATATGAAATAGACTTATGAGATGACTCTAAAACCTTCCTTCCTTATCATCCGATATCATCCGAAACTCAAGTCGCAAACAAACCCTTACTGTTCGCAGATTTTTTTCTTCCTGTTTTCTTCTTCCATTTTCTCATTACGTGAATCGGCTTGCCATCTTCTTAGTATCGAATCTCGTTTGGTTTCTTTCTTACTGGATTGCAAGAATTTCTCGGAATTTTTACTCACCAACTAAATCTTCTTCACTCTTATACTTCGTAATGTTTTTTTGTTTCATGCGATTTTGAATCTTGATCTGAGGTTATTGATTGAATTTTATTTGTAGTGAAAGTTTTTATATATTTATGTATTTATTTACTTATTCATATATTTTGTGGATCTTTAGGACTTCAAAGTGTATTATGATGCGAAGTTCGGCAGGAAGAAAGTTGTGGAGAACGGTGAGAGTGATGATAAACCGGTTAGTAATGGAAATTCGGCGGACATTGTATCTAACGACAATGTGAATCCTCGAAGAACTTCGGATAGGGCTATTTATGAGCAGTTTCAAACTCAGGTATTGTGTTTGATTCTTCGGATTTCGTGGTGAATTGGTTATTACTCTTTTGAATTTAACTTAAGCGATTTTTCTGTGTATTAGGGGCAGAATCTGACACAGTCAAATGGTTTTTCACACAACTCCATTGATGAAAGGCCGTATGATTCTTTTACCCATCACTTTGTATTCTCAGGCTGTGTAATTAATTAGCAAATGCGTACTAAATTAAAAGCTTTATGTGTTTTGTTCCACTGTTAGGATTAAATGAGGTAATAAAACCGAGAAGGAACATTGTTAGCATACTTGGGTTATGAATCAAGTTATGATTGGATATAGAATAGCTAGTCATGCAATTATTAAAACCACCAGCTTCAATGTTTATGAATTATTTATTTATAAGTTTGAAGTTCGATGTTTAATTAGGTAGCTGGTTGGTAATGGACTATTCGTTCGCTATTGTGTATGAGTCAGTACTCTGTAGTATGCTTTCAAAGTGCATGTAACATTTAATGCTAATGAGGAAACAAATGTTGCTTTGGAGAATACTATATTATTTGAGCCTATACAAGTGCTATTCTTGGCATCAGTTACAGGTAAAACTGGTGTCCATGAAAAAAACCATAACATGGAACTTTTCAGAAAATATTGAATGTTATGTGTAACTTAATTTTATTGATGGATGAAAAATTTTCTCTTCATTAATTTTGGCAATTTTAAAAAAGGAGGGAGATACAATCAAGCTATCGTGTTCCTGTCTTCTGTAACATGTTTGGTGAAAGAAACATCAAATTTATTGAATAAAAAATCCACTCATGAAATTAACACTATTTAGAACAATTTATTGGAGTATTATATGTGCTTTATTTGTATCTAAAACATGTCGGTTATCATCCATAATTAACTGAGAAACAAATTGGCTCAACTCTGCCTAAAGTCCTTGATAATCTAAATTAGTTATAATAGGTTCAGAAAGCGATATCATCGAGGAAATTTATGTCCCAGTCCCTGTTGAATTTAAGTGACAATATCATGTAGTTGTGCATCTTCGATCTCTTGATCTGTACACAAATTGTAACCCTTAGTAGAGAATTTCTTCATCTCTGAACTGCTGATAACTGTTATCCTTGATATTTCCAGGCCAAAGTCTCTGCTTCCACCTTTTGAGAGTGCAGATATGCGGGCATTAGGAGAAAGCTTGAGTCGGTAATTTCCTCTTCTCTCAATCTTTCAATTCTGTGTTGGTCATGGTTTTTGTGTGTTACAATATTTTGTAAGTTCTTCTTACTATGGTATCCCATTTTGTGAGCTGTACTTTCACTATATATATATATATATATCATTGCACATCATACTGTTTGCAGGGATATAATTCGCGGGAGTCCAGATGTGAAGTGGGAAAGCATCAAGGGGTTAGAGAATGCCAAACGTTTACTGAAAGAGGCCGTTGTGATGCCTATCAAGTATCCCAAGTATGTTTCAATTCGAAACTTACTATGCCTAATATTCCTTAGAGCTACTGATGACCTTCTCATTTCACTACTTGTCAAGATATTCATGTATATATTACACACGGGATCTTTTTTGTTTGATGCTGTAGACCATTAAAAAATTAAATTGTAAATAATTAAACTCCATTTTTTAATGGTTTAGGTTGACAACAGAGATAATACAAACATTAAGAACAGCTTCTCTAATTTGGTTTAACTATATGATGGCTGGCAAACTGCTATTCTGTGCATTGTCTTATGTATATTATTATTCTTCATCATTTGTCCTTGTCATAAAGATTCAACAAAGTTTTGCATTGGTTACCTAACCCAATGTTCTCTTTTAAACGAGATTGAGATCAGTTATGTAAAGATTTGTCCAAAGCACAACATAGGCAAAATTAACCATGGGAGGCCAACCAGTGATGCAAAATACCTCCTATGCAGATTGCTGGAGAGGTTTTGGAGGAAACAAAAAATATTTGAAACATAGTTTAAATTGATTTGGGAAAGGGCTATGATAGGCTGCTAAAAGAGGTCTTATGGAAGACTCTAGAAATGAAAGGAGTTCATGTAACCTATATTTAAGCAATCAAAGATATGTACATTGGGGCTAAAACTAGCATTTGAACACATGGTAGGATCACAAAAGATTTCCATATAACCATAGGATCAGACCAAGGCTTGGCTTTGAGTCCTTATCTTTTTGGATATTGTTATTGAGAATGTCCATGAGTCAGTGATAGTAAGCGCTTCGTGGATGATATAGTCATAGTGAACACATGATATAGTCCTAGTAGGAGAGCATTGTGAGGGGATAAATTTGAAGTTAGAGTTGTGGAGGTAGACTTTGGAAGCACATGACTTCC
The DNA here is from genome assembly GCF_001865875.1 of Lupinus angustifolius. Classification (NCBI taxonomy): domain Eukaryota; kingdom Viridiplantae; phylum Streptophyta; class Magnoliopsida; order Fabales; family Fabaceae; genus Lupinus; species Lupinus angustifolius. The sequence goes on from NC_032020.1 coordinate 7,970,893, forward strand.
ATGCAAGTAGCTTAAAGTGGAGTATCTCCACCCTTGAAACCCAAGGGTTAGCCTAACAACTATGCCTATGGAATACTCTGTCAAAGAAAAAAAAAAAGAAGTAAAACAGAACATATGGAGTTTAAGTTCAGAAAAAAGATCGGTATATGGAGCCGTTTTATCTAACGATGAAGCACTCTTTGCTAAAACAATGAAGCACACAATTTTGCCAAATCAATAAAAAAAGTCTCAGAGATCTGGATTTCAAGCACCTATCTAAAGTGGTTGTATTAAGATATTTCCTAGAAATGGTTAATGATTGATTTGCTAAACTTGCATATGTGCAAATAAAAATTTGCTAAAAATGTATAATGGGAACCTTTCTCATGGCCAAGCTGATCTTTCTCATTTATCTAGGTACTTTACTGGTCTGTTATCACCATGGAAAGGCATTCTCCTTTTTGGCCCCCCAGGGACAGGAAAGGTTTGCATAACATTCTTCACAAATATTTATAGGTTGCCTCTTGAGTATCTTAAATTGTAAGAGAACGATATTTTGTGTATGAATAAGACTACAAAAACTAAAGGAAATCGTGTTTAAAGAATGCTATATCTTTTTTATTTTGATGGTCCTGAATTTCACTGATTGTTTTTGAACAATGAAAATGCCATTGTAACTTTTGGTATAAATGCTTCAGACTATGCTCGCAAAGGCAGTCGCAACAGAGTGCAAGACTACATTCTTTAATATTTCAGCATCATCTGTTGTCAGCAAATGGCGAGGTCTGTTACTAATTACCATCCCCCTCTTTTCCATAGTTTTCTGTTTCTTCTGTATACCTTCATCTAAGTATGAACTCAAATATGCTCATTTTTTTAAGAAACTGTCATATTTCTGGTGAACCAGAGTAGGGTCGTGATAGTGTGATTTTCTAAGTAGAAGATATAATTGTCTTTTTCGGGATGTTACAACTAACTATTGTTCTTCAAAACTATGACGCTAACAACTACCGTGTGAATTTGCAAGTTGATCATATATCTTCAAATCTTATTTGGTTTGGAAAAATCATTTGTTGAACCCACTCTCTGTTTCACTTGGCCAAAAAGGTAACAGACATGTATCATATTAAAACACTTGTCTATTATTAGAGTCAGTGGAGCTCTAAACAACAACTTAGGATAGCATGGATGATTTTGTCTGGTAACTGGTTGCATGACTCTTTAAGTGATGTTTAAACTGTGCTACTAGTCGTGTTCAGCTTTTCTCGAGATGAAAGAGTGTAGAAAATACGTATTTTACGTGGCTTCTGCACCATTTAATAGCTTTCACAGATGAATCTTTTGGAATGATATTGTCACGACTTACGAGTATTTATTCTTAACATGCCATAAAATACCATCTTTACTACAATAGGTGCTACCCCATTTCTCTCTTTAATACATTCAATCAGAATCCTAGCTTGTCTACACTTCAGTGTGTCCACTCATCTAGCGTAACATTAACATCTCTCTTACGTTGAGTTTATTCTCTTTTTGGTTTTTTGTTGTCCAACATTCAGTTCCATACAACATCTAGTTCTTCTGAAAAGGAATTTTTAATCGAGGTGAAACCATTGCATTGTGCTATGTGATGAGTCATGAAACCTTATTGCAACTTTTTTGTTTAGATTGGCTTTTTGCTAAATCTGGGATGGAAATGGAACCTCAGATCTCCACCTTTGGTGGGGCTTGGAAATATCACTAGTGTTACAGCTCATTGACAAACCTTATTGCAAAAGGGCTTTTAAAGCACTCATTTTCCCTTTTTCTCTTTTCAGTTTGTCATATTGAGAACATGTACACTTACAATGTTATTTTAAATTGCAGGTGATTCAGAAAAGTTAATTAAGGTGTTGTTTGAGCTTGCAAGGCACCATGCGCCCTCAACTATATTTCTTGATGAAATTGATGCAATCATTAGTCAACGTGGTGAAGCACGCAGTGAACATGAAGCAAGCAGACGGTTAAAAACTGAGTTACTGATTCAGGTGATGCTTGTTTCTCACATTGTGCATGCTGTCATAATCATAAATTTACTTGTTTGGTGGTAGTAACATAATTAGTCGGCAAAAAAGTTGTTTTTCATTGCTTAGCTCTGGTCATCAGCAGCCCATAACAATTGTTTATTTATAGGACCACATACGTGAGATCCTCTCATTGAATAACTTTTTCCTTTTGTGATTGTTTAGAATTTATTCAGTTTCAGACTTTTCACTAATCTATCTCTAGTGTGGTCTGATTGTGCTTTGAACACTCATACCAAAACACAACACTGAGAAGATCATAAGTAGTTGGTGTTAATTTAAAAATAAAAAGTTCGATATAGTTAATTTTTCTCGTAATGATTGTGCAAGAATTTAGTGAACCTTAGGACTTTAAAGCCGTAGTCATGGTCTAATAATGCTTATATTATTGATACATCTTTGGTTAGAACTTGGAATCAGTTGCAGCTTAACCTAGTGTTTGAGTCATGGTGTTAAAAATAATGATTAGTCCCTATTAAATGAGTATGGAAGCTTGAAGATAGACTGTAAAACAATGTGTCACTTTAGTATTTGCTTAACTTAAATAAAAAGTAACGATAATCTTCAGAAGTCGAAAGAGTTTCAGCACTCTAATGTACTGTTTCTTTCGTTCTCATTTCTCACATAATCTTGCATTTCTTGTATTTCCCTTGTCATATACAGGAAGCTCCTTAAATGTCCTGTTCATGATATGCGCAGTAAACACAGATTAACAAGAGATTATCTCTTAAAATTTTAACTCTGCTGCTATCATGATTGGCATTTGAAACTTCTTTTGATTTTTCTTTTAACTTGCGACTTTGTGCCCTTTGCAAGTTGTCTTAATGCATCTTCATACAATAATATGCATTACCAATTAACAATGGAGTGGTGTATGCATTATGCTGTGCTTTCTCAAAAATTAATCATTTGGATTAGATTGCAGATGGATGGTTTGACTCGGACTGATGAGCTTGTTTTCGTTTTGGCGGCAACAAATCTTCCCTGGGAATTGGATGCAGCTATGCTCCGACGTCTTGAGAAGCGAGTATCCTTCCAATATATTATACCTTATTATTTAAATGGAATTTTACTTCATTGGCCTGGAAATTGACCTTGAGGAAGAAACATGTAGAAATTGTATGTTTCAGATTTTTTTGGAGCATTGAATAGATTATAGGGCATTTGTGATCACCTGATGGCTCTTGCTTAGACAACTAGAATTTGATTTATTTTATTTTTAACAAATGAACCTAGCAATCTATCTAGGCTGCTTGGTTTGTAACTTATCAAAATAACAGTAATTGTTGTTTTGGGGTTTAAATCTCTACCTGCATTTTAATTTGACACCAACTGAGTTGAATTGCTAGACAAGTACAGGTGTGTTTGTAAACTTGGTATGCATGAAGTTCGTTTTATCTTGTACTTTTTCTACCATCCTAAGATGTTTTCAGCATACAGTAATGGACTCTATTTTAGATCCATTTTAAAAGATAAAATAGTTGGGAACTTCATGCTACAGTCTCATGCTTTTTTATTAGCAAATTGTGTAACTGTTGGTTATTCCCATATACCGTAGAGATCATAGTTCAATGCATATTTCCATGATGCCCAATAAGCAATATGATCTTGCAATTGAAAGTAATGTGTATCCTAGTCTACTGGTTTGTCCTTTAACCATAATTGAAAGATCCTTGTACCACTTCCAGAACCAGTAGCGAGAAGAGAAATGTTTGAGCAACTACTTCCTCCACAGCCTGGTGAGGAACAAATCCCCCATGATTTACTCGTAGACCGAACAGAAGGATATTCAGGCTCAGATATCCGATTGCTTTGTAAAGAGACAGCTATGCAGCCCTTGAGACGCTTGGTGTCACAACTTGAACTAGAAGAAGAGGTGATACCTGAAGAAGGTATGTCGCATACAAAAATCTACTTGCATTAAGTAATAGAACTTTATGATAGAGCCACAGCTCCCACAAATTCTTGGAAATTCTTAACGAAATTACATCTTTAGATGCTTATTTTGGCTCTCTCAAATTTTATATTCATGCTCCCTATGCCTGCAATATGGTTACTTGCCAAAAGTGTGTATTCACAGGAACTTTAATACTTGTTCATTAACTTGCTTTTTCATATTTCAGTAATCCTTATTAGACAAATCTTAGTTATTTTCATACATATTCATTTCAGTACTTAAGTTTAATTTCGCGAGTTAAATTAACTATCGGTTTGCAGAATTGCCTAAAGTTGGCCCAATCAGACCTGAAGATATAGAGACAGCTCTAAAGAACACAAGGCCATCTGCTCATCTCCATGCCTACAAATATGAGAAGTTCAATGATGATTATGGTAGTCAAATTCTTCAATGAAAAGTTGTGACCTTAACGTTCTTGGTCTCTACAATTTGATTGTCTTAAAAAGTTTGATGTGGAAACTTAAACCGTTGTTTTTGGGTGATGTTATTTGGAGAACACTTGAAACTTTTTTTCTGTACTTTTTCTCAGTCCTCTGGCAGTTTGTTCTTGTATACTGGACATTTTTCACTTGAAATCTGCACTTTGCATTTCCCCATACAGAGAGCTAAGTGACAAATGCTTCTGTTTTTGTAGCTCCGTGTTATATGATTGAGTTAATGGGTTTTCTATTCTCAGTGCAACATTAACCATTTATGTATATGACTTGTATTTGTTAATACATGAATGATGGATGGACTTATTTTGTGAAAACAATATTATTAGTTCACAACATTTTTATTCTTGGGTTTTATTTTGGGTGAAGTATATATACCTTCCTCCAAATTTGGTTTAATATACTTCGTAATCTTGTTTAGGAAATTATATCAACGTTTTGCTGAAGTTTGTTATTATATTTAGCTTTGAAAGTTAAAATCGAACTTATACCTACCTTGTGTAATTTTTGAAAGGGAATAGAATATCTCATGTTATAAGGAGATTTTTCTGCCAGTAAAATCATGACATGTGTCATGTTTCATCATTTTCTATAAAGTGTTTAACAACAATGTTTAGTAAAATTAAACTAAATATCAAATATCAATAAGGCGTTGGTTAGGAGCACATAAGTGTCATTGTTTGTAATTGGTTGAAGAAATGTATTTAAATTAAAATTTTAATAATTAATTATTTTTTTGACCAATCACAAGTAATGATATATAGAGTGGTACATTGTTTTGGGACAGCAGATGTTCAGCCACGTTGGTCTAGTGGTATAAGGTTTCAATAGATCCTCAAGGTCGATGATTCGATTCTTGTGAATAATATTTATTAAGATAGGCAGTCACGAACTCTGAAATTAGTTAATTCCTTAACGAGGGATACAAAAACTAAATATCAAATGGGAGTGTAACTTCTTTTTTTTATTTTGTTACTAGGCGCTCATCTTGTACCACCAGGGAAAGCGTGAGTGTTATTTCACTTTTTATCACAATTTATTTTACAAATAATAATTTAAAAAATGCTTTTTTAGCCCATTATATATACGATTTAGATCCCAACATTTTAAGAAAGTGTATTTATCCCTTAATATTTATATTTTATACAATTCCCAAAAAAATCTTTGTTAAATTTGAAGGAAATAAAGTTCTTTTGCAAAAATACTAGTATGAGTCACTTGCTATGTCTCTATCAAGCATTATGTCTCTCTCTTCTTGGCCTGTGCACTTGTTTAAATTTGTTAACATATCATTTATCATATAATATCTAGTGATATTTACTAAAATTGAAAAGAGAGAAAAATGTATGTCATTCATCATTTATTTTTAATCATCATTAATTTTAAAATATAAATACTTTTACAAATTAATAATGAATGATGTATTGACTATATATAAATCTTACACTAATATTACACTCAAATAAAAATTATCTCAGCTCTAGTCATACTGATAAATGATTGATGTAAAAAAATTACATAATGATTCTACATTCTAATATTACATCCAAATGACTTACAATTACTTCTAAAAATGAAAATGTTTTATAAAGTCATAACCAAAAAAACGTGAAATAATTTTTGAATTTACATAAATATTTTTTTGCCATAACGTTTTACCTATTATGCACTAATAAAAATTCATAATTAAGAAACTAAATTATAGGGAATGTCTCACAATTAGCTTACTTGGTGTGTTAATGTTAAGTTTAAACTCTCTGCGATGCGCTTTACCCTCTCCCCTTTAAAAATTAGAAATGATAAACAATTGCCTACAAAAAAATTATGAGAAGATTAAAAAATTAACTAAATTTATGTATTAAGATGCTTTCTTACTTAATTTATAATAGGTTGGGGTAGACTAAACATTTTCGTAAATAGGTCAAGACTTGGTCTTTTTGAAAAGCCTATTTACTTTAATAAACCAGACTACAGGCCATACAAAAGGCCTAAGTCTAACATATTGGTCTATTTAGTTATATTACGTAATATGTTCATATTATATAATTTTAATATAAATAATATTATTATATATAATATTAATATAAAAATATAATTTAATTGTTAGGGTTACAAAAGTCTAATTAAAAGTAGGAATGTTAACTTATTTAAATGTAGATATGATGACATATTTTAAGATTATATAGTATAATATACTTTAAACAACAAGTTAACAGGTCAGACCAGACATTTAAATAGAGCAAACCTAAGTTTTAAATTTTTTTAAACAGGCTAACAAAATCAGACCCAAACTCATTCATGTTATATAAACTAAGCCTATTTAAAGCAAAACATAATTTGGCATGAAATATTTCCACCTTTACTAAGTTTGGATAGCATGTAACAATAGAGCCATTATGGCTTTAGCATGCAAGAAATTGAATTCAACCTCGCCTTTGAAATTTCAAACATACGTAAAATGCTTTCCTCTTTCGTGCAAATTCTATTGAAATTGTTGTAAAAATTAGAGTATTTATCTTTATTGTTAATAAAGTTACACTTACGTCAATTGTTTTAGAAAATAATTTCAGATATTAAATTATATACATTAAAAAATTTGAGATAGATAAATTTTGAGATATTTCGTTTTCATTTTAGGATACTTCCATCATATATAATTCACATTGAGATTGGGATAAAGGTTTTACTCTTGCATAATTATCCTCCAATCAAATGTTGCTTACAGAATAGGATATTTGAAAATTATATTTACTTAGAGGAATGTGTTATTGATATTAATTTTAATATTATTTTTTGTTGACACAAACACTTGTTGGAACATTACGGTAACAACAACACTCTTCCCAAAATATCCCTCCAATCTATGTAATATTCAGTGAAAGCGATAACACATTTCATGCAATTTAAGACCAACCATAAAAAAAGGAACATTCAAATATTTATACACGACGTGTTCAATTGTTCATGGCTGCCAAACGTTCATATAATAGACGGCACTTGTTAAAACATTAAAATGTGAAATGCAGTGCATTTTTTAATGCATTAAATATCTAACATTTAGTTTAATTTTTTATTTATTGTAACTATTTTTTTTTATTTTTGTGTATCAAGGATGTCTCCTTTGAAGTGTATAGACCATCATAATGAATTTTATCTCCACAGGTAAAGCATCTTTTCATTTTTCATGCACACCAATAAAGCATAAATTGAACTTTGATACCATAATATCATATTTAAGAAACTTATTTATCTACCAACATAATTTGGTAATCTTTTGCTTTCTATTTTGTTAATAGCTGCCGTAAGAACTTAGTTAATTAAGAAATATCTGACTCCTTATCTTAAATGCTTTCAATTCTCTAAAGAATCAAATATTTTGTGTTTCTACTTTCTAGTATAATATTTATTCATTCTTTGTATAAAGATTTATACTATCAATATATATATCATTTATACTATTTTATGAGTGGTAAATGCATAATTGTTAAAACCGTTTCATACCGGCTGGTTCAATCGGTGAATTGGTCCCAATACCTGGACGGTACAATAGTTATACCGATCATGCAATCATACCGGTCAAACTGACTAAAATCGGTCATACCAATCGATTTTTAATTGAACCGTACCGGTCATACTAGCCGGTTTTTATTTAAAATTAATCTTTTTAATGAAAATAAAAAATATTGATTTTTCAATATTAATGTTAATATATTATATATGTATATCTAATTTTGTAGGTATGCGGTTTAATTAGTGAAATACAATTAAACTGTTATACCACTATACTACTACCCTGGTTTGATGACATGAATGGTATTAATAACATGGCTAAATGCACGCACCCCTTAACAAACCTCATATATACTAAGTTAAATCCCTAGAAAGTTTCATGGTAACACTAACATTTAATGTGACTAATTTACCTTATAAATTAGTAAATTAAGAAACAATTAGTCCCTCCCATGCACAAACCCTCCATCACTACTACTACATACTTATAAATAGCATAATAACATGACATCGACATGTCCAAAACAACATTGTCTTAACAATAATCCATTGATATCTTAGTATTTGTACTGCTTCAATTTATCATCATGAGTTCCAAACCTAAAGATATCTCCAATGGTATATAGGCTACAAGGAAAAGCCACGTCCTACAAACAAAAAATGAAGGTTCAAGATCTAAGAAGGATGATGATGATAAGAAAAAGAAAGTGACTGTTCAATCTGGTATTCCCTATACTACTAATACTGGAAATTAATGACAACAATTGCAAGGTAAAACAAACGATTTAAACATGGTAACATTAACTACAAACAAACCTTCATTTCCACTTTTTTGCACTAGAAAAATTCTGCCAGTTGGTCCTTATAAATTTTTGTGCACACCAATTTGTACTAAAATGAGAGTTCTTGATAACTAAAAATATTTCTGTATGGGAAGTTGGAACAAAATTAGTTTCTGTAATAAATATTTTTAAGTGTTTGGATTTGAAATTTAGATAATTTGTGACTGATGATAAAATGACATTGTTTTGAATGCTTCTCCAAAACATATATGCTATTGTTTTGAACCTAAAATGTGACGAGTCGAAACCATTTTATTTACTCAATTTTAAAATATCAATCCTTTTAGTCTTGCAAATAAAATGAGAAATTTTGTATAGTATTTTTAAGAGATTAATTAATTATTTAATCTGGCTAAATGAACCAATTTGGGTTGAATTGAACAATTCATAAACTTTAATAAAATTAAAAGAATAAATCCTATTGAACTCGAGTGGAAATTCGAGCAGAATAATTTCTTATTGAATCAGGTTTGGCCCTGCTTTCCCCCCTAAACACAATCATATAGTTCATACCACTATAAGATATAACTTCAATTAAGTGGTTTAAAAAGGCCATACAGGATGAACACATGTAAAAGCTAAAGAATCCCACGTACTCAAACAGATTAACTTATTTTCCATACTAAACATACTATGATGATGAGCAATTACATTAAGAAGCCTTTGTTGACTCTTCTGGTAGATCATCTTCATCATGGTATATGTTCTCTGCCATCTGCCATATTTGAAGTATGTTGTCTTCAGCCACACTAGCAACAACCCAATCTTCACATGAGTTCCAAGAGAAGTCAGATATTTTACTTGTATGACCACCATGAATAAATAGCAATTCCGGCGGACCATCTTCGGCATCTTCTGGTGGCTGCTCTTCATCAATCCTACAGAACAAATGATCCAACTTTGTTATTACGGCAATATCCATGATTTATCATATGTATATGTAGTATTAGAGTCGCGTAACCGAAAACCGGGGCACAACAGCTTTCGTTAAGCAATACCTGCTAAGATCCCACACCATGAGTCTTCTGCCAAGACAACAAGAAGCCAAGATAGTCTCATTCTTCGGATTCCAGCCCACCTGGAAAACCTCCTCCCTGGTTGTACCCAAGAGCCAAGAAGAAATATCGAGATCAATGACTAAGTACATGTAGAATAATTTCAGAAACATATGAGGAAAGAATTTTACTTATGACAGTCAAAGGTGTGAAGAGGAGCACTGATCTTCCGCAGATCGAATAACTTCACAGTTTTATCAGTAGAACCAGTGGCAACAATCCATTCGTTAAAGGGATTGAAAGCCAAGCAGTTAACCTAACAAAGCACCCAGCATATGGCTTTGTCAGTAAGTGATATTAAAAGATGAGTATGAGCATTCGGAAATTTCTGGAAAAGCAACCCGGGTAAATGAACTTATCAGAAATTACAAGATAATGCTAACAAAAGAACAATGAAGAAACATTACAAGGAAGTGACAGATTGAAACATTGAGAAAGATAGGGAAAAACTAATCAGCTATGAAAACATAAAAAGACAGAAGTGAAACAGCATAGAACTGGAGTTCTTTCTAGTCCTTTACTTTTGTTTTATTAATTTTTATAATAAAAGAAACATTATTACATGAGAAGATAAATAAAGAGGATAATATATCCTCACAAAAGAAAAATACAAGCATCTAAAAAACTATGCAACTAGGTCATGCAACAAAGCATGCTGGTCCCTCGACACATCTACTAAAGAAACATCCCGAAAAAACCATGACCAGTCCTTTAACTTTAGTGATGGTTAGAAATTTATGCATGCTGATTATTGATCTCTTTTCTTTGTTTCTCAGGTTATCAATGTTAAACCATCACCTCCTTTATTTAATATGTTTGGATCTTGAAAAGTTTATCAAACTTTCTCATGAATTTCTCAAAGCTTCAAGATTTCAAAAGATATAAGTAAATAAGATTATTGATATTTTCAGCAGATATTAGAAAATATATAGTTCATAATTCCAATTTGATCTCCCAAGTTTGCTTATATCAAACAATTGCACATAACAAACCAGAGTAAGTGGTCCAACACACCACTATAGCGCTATCTTTCATTTAACCAATTACTCCTCCAAAGGGTACACACATTTTGAAAAGGATTTTCTGTTTTCTTACATTAATTAATTTCTAAGAAACTATCTACTCATTTTCAAGATGCAATATCATTCTATTCTAAGCACTTATCCTTATTAAATTCATTTTCTCGTAAATCAGAGAAATGAGAATGCATAAGAAATCACATCAAACATATACTCACCATGCTTTGATGACATATATTCTGACATAATTTCAAAATAATAATCTAATCATTTTCAAGATGTAATACATACCATTGTATTCTAAGCATTTTTCCTGATTAAATTCATTTTCTCATGAATCAGAGAAATGAGAATTCATAAGAAATCACATCAAACATATATTCTCACATTAATTAATTTGAAAAAAACTATCCATTCATTAAAATGAAACATATTTGTGCACCACCATGCCTCCACCACACACATACATACAGACACAAGAAAGAGAGAGTTATTATGTACCTCACTTTGATGAGCAACAACAGATTGAACAGGCTTGGAGGCCGCTGGTGTTCGAAGATCCCATATGAGCAAGTATTGATCATCACCAACAGAACCAAATAAGTACTCATGTCTCAAATGCCATGCTACATCTTCTACCACACCTTCATGGACCTAGTTAAAATAATGAAACTACTTTCAGAAGTTTATATGACAGACTGAAGATTGTAATATTAATAATAAAAACAGAATCTATGTTGTTAGAAAGAAAATAGTACCTTAAATATTTGTGTCGCATCTATGGTTTTACCTTTGCCATTTGAATTTATATCCCACAAGCATATCTGAGCATCATCAGAACCACTCAATAAATGACCCTGCTTGAACTTGCTCCACGATAAGCCATATCCTTCAGTATTATGACCTCTTAGCCTTAAATCAGGATTACACTCACCATCTAGAGGAGGCTTTGATGGATGCTTGCTATAGTCAAAGACATAAACTTCGGCACTAACAGTCTTTGTGGCAATGATAAACGGGTTTTGAGGCATATAACGAGCTCTGTTAACCTCTCCTTCATGATTTATTTGCTGGATTATTTGCACCTGCAATTAAAACCATTAAACTTTGAAAACAAAAGGCATATCACACATTCAACAAAGCACCCAACTGCAATGAGCTAAGTGAGCTAAAACAATAGTAAATACACCATTTCCAATTTGATGGTAGGCTTACTACTGAACTGAATTCTCCACTGGCATATCAAGAACCATCACATCACAAGTACTGTCCACACACCCCTTAAAAATAATAGAAAACCAACAAGTAAAACTCACATCACAATCATCATACCATTTTTTTAGAACAAATTGGTGTCTCTAAGGACCAAAAACCATGTCTATGTACCCATTTTGATAAAGCTAAATAAAAATTCCATTTTGGTCAATACAGCGGCCTTTACCTTTTTTGCCTTTCTGTACCCATTTAATGAAGCAAATTCTTTTATGACCAAAATTGATGTTCCCTAAACCCTATTTTTTTTCTGTACCATCTCCTCACCTCAAACAACATCTCCAGACCATATTAGCATCTTTATAGAGCAAAAATCATCATTTATGTACCCATTTTGATTAAGCTAATTTTCATGGCCAAATTGTTGTTCCCTAAGGCTAACCTTTACGTACCACCCCCACACCTCAAACTTCATTTCAAGACCAAATTTGGCATCTTTGAAGACTAAAAATCATCACTTCTGCACCCACTTTGGTAAAGCTAATTTCTTTTATGACCAAATTGAAGTTCCATAAACCCTAATTCTTTCTCTACAACCCTCACCCCAATCTACATTTCTATCCCCAAAGTGGCATCATTAAATACCAAAAATCAAAATTTATGCACCCATTTTGATAAAACCTAACTTTTTTTCATGTCCCCCTAAATCCAAATACCAAATTAGGGTTTCAAACTAAGTACCAACAACTCAAAACATAAAAAAAACACCACATTGAATGCAATCTAACCTTTCCATTGGCGCAGCCAAATCCACCAGCATCAGTTCGATCGTCCTCGTAATGTCGAGCATCGTTCTCGGCATCGTCGAGAGGGAGCTGGACCTGAGCGAGCATCAAGTAATTGGGCTCATTCTCAGATGTGTGGGTCCCAAGGATCATCTTCTGGACGGAAAAATCTTTCCCCGGCGGCTCCTCCCGATCGGGGAGCCACTCAACGGTGAGGGATGGCCACTCTAGGGCGTGGGTTATAACGAGATCGTAGAGGAATGGAGTGTTCTTCTTCCATATCTTGTATTCTTCGTTTATTAGTCTCTCTTCGATTTCACCTCTCATTTCTTCTTCGTCTTTTCCCATTTTCTCGCGATATCGGAAGTGGAAGTTAAAGGGTTTTTTTTGGCGGGAGTGTGATAGAGAGAGAAGTGGTGGAATGAGAGTGTTGCTATTTATTCTCCATTGTTGCTCTTTTATCTTGTTTAGTAGGGTGCTTTGAGCAAAGGGTAATTTCAATGTCATCATGAGATGAGAGTAAAGTTTTTCCATTTATATATAATTAAGAGATAAGTTACTGATATTTGTATTATTTATTTTACTTTTAAAAATATTAATATAAAAAATAATGAAATATGACACGTGTTATGATTTTAGTGGTTAGATGATATAATTTATCTTCTCATATTAGGAGATATTTTATTCTCTTATGAAAACCCACCTCAATGCAAAAGCTTTTTTTTCGAAAAAATAATAATAATAGAGAAACATCTATACACTACATGTATATAAGTTTTTTATATTGTCAATATATCATTTATATTTTATCATTATTCACTTTAAAATATAAGTGATACAAATGAATAATGGAGTGTGTATTGTATATAAATTGTATGCATAAATATTACACTCAATATAATAATATCATTCTTCTTTCAAAACTTGGTTAAAGCTTTATTCCATATTCAAAAGCATTGTGAATTAGTTAAACGACTCATTTGCTTAAAATGACTTGTTAAAATGTTTTTTTAGTCTGGTTTTTTTTAAAGAAAAACTCCATTTAGATCCTCTAAGCAATTGCATCTCTCCTAGTCTTAAGTTTCATTATTTCTAGAGAGAGAAGGAAAAGAAGAAAAAGTGTAGGAAATAGTTTATATTGTGCTTTTGCCTTATAATCCCAAAATGTTTTCTTACACAAATTTACAATTTTCTATAGTTAGTTTATCATTAGGTTTTACCCATATTAAGTTATAAACCTTTATTCTTAACTCACTTTTTACTATTTTTAAATAATTTTATTATTTATAACCAAAATAATGTGACATAAGCATTTGAGCATGGTAAAAAAATATATATGTTCGTTCACTTTCTAACACCATGAAAGCCCCCCAAATTTATCCACTTTCCAAACAATATCACACTCAAATAGTTAGAATGATGACATCAAGTCTTGGTATTTTGTTGATAATCTTTTACAAAACAAAAATTCATTATATTATTAAAAATAATTACAAACGTTCATCTTATTTATAACCACAATTAATCTATATATTTGGATGGTTTAATTTCTTTTAAAAAACTAAGATTAGAAAAAACATGTTTCTCTATTCGTTGCACTAAAATAATTTTTTGTTCAACTAATTGATTGCTAAATTCATCTTGTCACCTTGCAAAGCTTTCAATGAATAAAATATTATAGACAAAAAGTTAATGCCATTTGTCCTGTGAGATAAAAGAATATAGGTCTTGCAACTTGACAATTGGTAAATGCCTTCATTAGAGTTTATGTAGCTTTAACTAAAAGAATATGGCAAGGCTAGACTTGTGAAAAAGAGTTGTTTGATGAATTCGGACTAAGCCAAGTAGAGTTTGTGATAACTAAGATCGCATTCAAAAACTTAGGTATAATTTATGTACATCAAATTGTAACACAAACTCATTTTTGTTAGGTATCAGTGGCCTAGGAACACCTAGAAGAGGTTGAATAGGTGTAGCGGTTATCGATCACCGTTTCTTACACCAAAACTTAATTCTAGAAACATCCCAGTTAATCGATTAACATCTAGTCTTAATCGTTTAACACATGCACATAACAAAATGATCAGAGAGGCAAATTGCACAGTTATTTAAAATCAATTGAACAGAGATAAAACATATATTTTAAAGCACTATTAATAAGCATATAGCAGTGAACAAATACGCAAAATATCAGCTATAAATTCAAATTGAAACAACAAGAAAAGTAAAGAAGATTCGGGGAGAGAAAAGCGTGCAAAGATGGATTTTTATCCTGGTTCGTTTGCGGTCCACTGCAAACTACATCCAGACCTTCCCTTCTAATCTTGAAAGATTTTCTTCTTCACAATATTGAATATACGAATGATTACACACACCAATTCAATTACAAGAACATAGGACGCTTCTTTCTTGAAATCTAGGATACCTAAACCCTTGGTTTGACTCTACCTATCACCTGAGAAAACCCTTCTCGCGAAACAGCCCCAGCCAAGATTCTTGTCCTCAAATCAAGACCTCCTAGTCTCGGTGAAGTATCCCAATCTCTGTGGTGGTATGACACCAAGAGATCAATCAAAAAATTCACAAAAACATATTAAAATATCAAGGTATTATAAGCACAATAATGCTTGAAATATTACAAGTAAAAGACCTTAAGACTAACCCACTCACTAATCACTCAAGCCATCAAGAATATGTGAGTTAATCAGAAACAGAAATCAATATATCTCTCTAGCAATCTTTACAAATAATGCATGAACATGTGAGCAAGATAAGAATGAGCATAAAAAAGTGTAAAACAATATGCAAAACCAGAAATCAATTAAGCATGATAACTCTCTTTTCACACATGCAACTCTCTTGCAAAAACAGTAAAAACAAAACGAAATATGCTCTCTAAAATCAGTCCTATACAATGGAATGCAATGCTACAGTTTTCTGGAAGTTGCCTCTATTTATAGTAAGCAGTTTTGACAGTTGAATTCGTTGCAAACAGTTAAACGTTTAAAAAAGAAATCAGTTATAACAAATAACAGACCTGTTAATCGATTAAGGCTACCCGTTAATCGATTAACCAGTGCAACAGAATGAAACAAAAAACAGTTGTAACAGAAACACTGATTTAGCAGAAAAACAGTTGAGTTAGTCGATTAAGTCACCATGTTAATCGATTAACTGACATATTAACATATATGGTACAAAAGGTAAACTTCTCATATGTTATGCACAACTTCTATACATGTTCTAACTATTATATTATGCCTAATATACACATATAACATGTATGATTAATACATGAACATACAATTAACTAGATGATATGTCTCATGGATATAATATGACAATTATGATGGTTTGAGAGACTTGCACATAGGTTCACCTCACCTATACTCACTTACTACTGCACACATCCCAGACTACTTAGAATAATGACTCTATTTTATATCCTAGTCTAGATATGATCAAATGAGCACTAGGCATGTTGATTGTTGAGTCATCTTCAAGCTTTAATAGAACCTTGTCTTCATCAAAACATAGGGAAAGCATTGCTAGTGCTACCCTTGACATTTTGCACTTTCAATTTCCCAATTTTTGATGATGACAAACACCACATCAAAATAGTTCAAAACATTTGATGAATTAGCTTGACGATGAGTTTGCATAATTGTTGTTAATGGCATAATGGTTGTTTTTCCAAAGTTTCAAAGCTGAAGCGCATTTGCTCCCCCTTAGGTAAGCAATTATATTACAAAAGTTATATATGACAACATGCAAAAGCTATTACACAACCTGCAAAATACATGTAATACAACAAGCAACCTTTCTCCCCCTTTTGACATTATCAAAAATATACAAGTATTCAATTCTAGTCAAAAGTTAGAAGAGTTATTATAGTTATGATAGACTGTAATTAATCAATGAATTTTGGGCGAGTAATCAATCAACCAGCTATAAGAAGCTTGAACAAATGCACATTTATACATCATTTAATCGATTAACAGCAGATCTTAATCGATTAAATGGACAACAAACAACAACATAACAATTTTAATGGCATGAAAGGCTATGTTTACTCAAATTAAGCATGGAATGATTAAGCAATTGACATATGTGACCAGTTAGCAGTAGGCATAAACATTCAATATTGACACATACACCAAACATGATCAAGATCCATTAAACAAAGGAGTATACTATTTGCAACATAATTAGTATTCAAGCATGAACAAGATAATTCAAAATCATTGTAAAGCAATGTCAAATATTAAAAGCAGTAATTCAGCAGAAGTTTTAGAGTTATTACAATCCAAATAAGAGCAAAAGTGCAAAATAAAAGATTAGTTATCAAGAGAGAACAAGGAACAACAGAGTCCATTAGCTAGGAAGGATAAAACTAAAGCTCTGAGGGCTCCTAACTAAGGATGAGATGGAGGGTTTTCGTTGTCAGGATTCGTCGAGCTACTACCACCCTTGATGAAGGTACTCAGCTTGTTGAACTCAGCACACAACCTTCTAGTTTGTGAGTTAGCAGTGGTCTGAACATAATTCCTCAATGATTGGTAATGATTGTCAATATAAGCATTCTAACGCTCCTCAAAATTTTCCAATTCTGTATGATATGAGTCCTTCAGAGACTGAAAGTGGAGATCCATCCTATTGTTGAGACGTTGTTCCATAGCATCCAAGTAGGCTTGTCCAAAAGCAGGTTCCTGTGATACATGACTTGAAAACTCCCCCTGAGTAGCAGCAAATGGCTCTTGGTTATTGATAAGTGCTAAACATACCTAAATTTCATGCACTTTTATGGCACTTATTTTAAGCATAATTGAGAAAAACCAACTTAAAACAATACTTTTTGTATAAAATATCACAATCTTGTATATTTGTGTGTGTATTTCTTTTTTATGTATTTTGTAGGATTTAGAAAGAAGAAAAGAAGAGAAAAAGACTCATGTTCAAAAAGAAAAAAGAAGTCAAAAACCAAGGTGTTCAACCAGACAGCTAAGCGTGGACCAAGCCATGCTAAGCTGACATGGGCACTAGCCTGACCTGGACACCAGCCTGACCTGGACCAAGCTGCTCAAGCAAGCAGCTGAGCGGGCCGGCTTGGCCGCTAAGCCTAGCACCAGACTAGTCTTGACATGGTCAGACACAAGCTTGCCACATGTCCAAGCTGTTGAACAAGCAGCTTAGTGGAGAACCAGACTCCTGACCAGATCAGCAAGCACCCGGCCACGTCCCAGTCAGCACGGTCAAAGCTGCTAAACAAGCAACTTAGTAGTGCAACATGTGTGCTAATCGATATGCACCCAGACTTGACTTAACCATCAAGCAAACCATGAAGTCACCAATGACCTCACCTCAAGTAGCCCACCATAGGCTTTTTAGAGTAGCTCACAATAGCTGGTTTGGTAGCTCACAACTAGCTTTGATGAGTCAATTATAAGGAGGTGACAAAGCTACTTGATCAAGGGACCAAACCCATGCTGAAGGGTTTGGTCAGCTGCTTAGTGGGGCTGACAAGCAGCTCAACGACCCAGAAGAATTTCTATAAATAGGGCACATTTCATTCGAGCAAAGGCATCATAAATCAGAAGAAACACATAATACACCTTACACATTCTGCCTAGAAATTCTCCTAAATTCTTTCTCCTAAGTTTGTAATTTTAGTTTAGAATTCAAAAGGAGAAAAGGAGAAGGCAAATGAGATACAAAAATCAATTTTGTAATCTCATTTGGAACTCAAAACATCCAATACTTGGATGGATGACTCATGCTCCTAACAATTTCTTTTGAATATGATTATGTATTTCTACTTATTCTTATATTC
>NC_032020.1:7989678-7990010 GCF_001865875.1 Lupinus angustifolius
GTAATATTGTTTAGTAATAAATATAAGTGATTATCATTCTACCATTTTAGGACATACACTAAAAGGAGGATTTTAGAACTTGGTGTTTGGATTTAATCAAAGTAAAACATAAGAACTTGTCTAAGTAGTTCAAATTCATAAGAAGTTGAGAAATATTTTTCTTATTCAAAATAATTTTGTCTCCTCAAGAATTTGTTAATATTTAGTTTATCTTTCTTGTTAAATTGTTTATATGCAATTCAATTCAACAAAACCACCAAAATATGTTTAACTCATTATTTGTGCATTGACATATTCATATGATTCATTCTATTAGGCAATTCCTTGTGGTT
>NC_032020.1:7990110-7995285 GCF_001865875.1 Lupinus angustifolius
TTTTGTTCTTTATTTATTTATTTATTTATTTCTAACAACTAACTATTCATCACTTTTGTACATTAGAATACCATTAAACCGGTGTTGGAATTTATTCCACAAAACCGAGATGGTATTCAAAGGTACTTAATAATTATGTAATAAGGGATTGCTTCGATACCAGTGTACCGGCGTTAGAATTTATTCTAACAAAGCCAAGATGAGGCAAAGAAGGAATAACTCATTCACATGATTATTAAGAAGTAAGTTGTAACTGGAATATTCTTGAAACCATTATACCGGCGTTGGAATTTATTTCTACAAAGCCGAGATGGTGAACAAAGAATAAAACTATGTTCACTTACTTAATCAAATAAAAAGGAAACACACCGAAAATGACAGTAATAACCTTTCAACAAATTGACACTACTTTCAGGATGATTTGTTGAGGGGGAAAACCTCTCGACTAAAAACCCTTTCAACAGTTATCATCTTGACCATCCTCACCAGAGGGGTCAAGATTCACAGTGTTGAAGTCATCTTGATATTGCCATGTGTTGTCGTACTTGTAGATACCCATCTTATGAATCAGACTTTCACCAAACAAGTGGTCCTTGTCAGAACAATAAATCATTATAGTATTTGAAACATCAATATGTAGATAATCAATAATTCGCGAGATAAAGATACTATAAGGAAGCAACCTTGATTGAGAAGTGGAGACGCTATACATGACCTTAAGAATCTCATTAGGCCAATTAATCATTATATTCTCCTTCACAGCAAACATGAACCTCAAATTATTCACTGTAGGTTGTGCATGATTTGTGTTCCTCTGAATCAGTTAGGAAATCAAATACTGTAGGAGCCTATTCTCTATGGACATCGGCCTAACTTTGGTCAATTCACCCTGAACATATAACTGAGGTCTACGCAAACAAGCCTTATACATTTCAGCAGCATCAAAAGAGTTGTTGTCTGCCCAACCACAATCACTTAAACTAGTACCAGTACAGGATAAACCACCCACGTTCATAAAGATGTCTTAATTAATCTTAAACAGTTTTCCAGTAATCATTGACCAATACTTCTCATCTTTGTATCTAAAGTTGGCATAATACTCCCTAACTAGAGCACGGTAAATGTTACCTTTAAATTCCAAGAAGGGGACAACCCCTTGAGCTTGCAAACCATGCGGAAAGTCGAAGTTTTGTTCCGCTTGCCAAGTCAAATTCGCAAACCGAATGTATGTTGGTTTCCTCCCCTGAAATTTGAGCAACCGGGTTTCTTGCAGAATCAGTGAATAGTACGGGTTCCCACGGTCCTGCCTTGCTTGTTGAGATGGCACAACTTTTAAGTCGAGGAAGTATTGCTCGATGATAAGGGCCAAACATACCTAAAAATCATACACTTTTATGGCACTTATCTTAAGCATAATTGAGAAAAACCAACTTAAAACAATACTTTTTGTATAAAATGTCACAATTTAGTATATTTGTGTTTGTATTGCCTTTTTATGTATTTTGTAGGAAATAAAATGAAGAAAAGAAGAGAAATGATTCATGGTCAAAAAGCAACAAAAGTCAAGAAAACCAAGGTGCTCAACCAGGCAGCAGAGCGTGGAACAAGCCCCGCTGAGCTGACCTACCTGACCTGGACCAAACTGCTCAACCAGGCAGCGGAGCGGTCCTGCTTAGCCGCTCAACCTAGCACCAGACTAGGCCTGACACGGTTAGAAATATGCTTGACACGGTCAGAAACGAGCTTGGCACAAGCCAAGCTACTGAACAAGCTGCTCAACGGTCAAACCAAGCTGCTCACGGAGAACCAGACTCCTGGCCAGATCAGCAAGCACCAAGCCACGTCCCAGTCAACACAGTTAGAAGCTTCTGAACAAGCAGCGCAGCGGTTAAGCAGGTGCGCTGGGCAGTGCTTACTAGACTTGACTTAACCATCAAGCAAACCATGAAGTCATCCATGACCTCACCTCAAGTAGCCCACCATAGGCTTTTCTCTCATAGCCCACAACTAGCTTTGATGAGTCATGCACAAGGAGGTGACTAAGCTACTTGGTCAAGGGATTAAACCCATAGTGAATGGTTTGGTCAGCTGCTGAGCGGTCTAGCTTAGTAGCTCAGCGGTCTGGAATTTTGCCTATAAATAGAGGTCATTTCCTTCGAGCAAAACAGATTGTGATTGAGTATTTCTTCACTAAATTCTCTCAAAAAACACTTGAAAGCAGAATTCTCTCATTTAGGAATTCCTTCTTAGTTTAGAGTTTTCATTTTCAAGTACGTTTTGTAATTTGTAGTTTAGAATTCAAGAGGAGAAAAGGAGAAGGCAAATGAGATGCAAAAATCAATTTTGTACTCTCATTTGGAACTCAAAAGTAGCCAATCCTTGGATGGATAGCTCATGTTCCTAAACACTTTCTTTTGAATAAGGTTATGTAATTTTCTACTTCTTCTTAAATTTAAAAAAATGTTTAGATTTTAATCATTCAAGTTGGTGCTTTGGTTAATATTATTTGTTTGAGAATAACTTATTGCTCTATTTAGTTTGATCACCTAACAAATGATTTCAAGTCAAAAATACTTGTCTCAAACACTTAACAAATAAACTTTGGAGTAGTTGTACTACTTAGTTTATTTGCCAAGTTAAGCATACTTTTCTTAAGATCTTATATTCATTACTACATCAATATTAGAGTCGCCAATGACTAGGGTGTGACAACCTAGTCTCTTTATTGACGTAATATTGTTTAGTAATGAATATAAGTGATTATCATTCTACCATTTTAGGACATACACTAAAAGGAGGATTTCAGACCTTGGTGTTTGGGGTTAACCAAAGTAAAACATAAGAACTTGTCTAAGTAGTTCAAACTGAAAAAAAAGATGAGAAATATATTTTCCTTATTCAAAAACAATTTGTCTCCTCAAGAATGTGTGAATATTTAGTTCTATGTTTTATCATTTACTTGTTTATATCCAATTCAATACAAAACCAATCAAAAAATGTTTAAACTCATTATTTGTGCTTTAACATGTTTACTTGATTTATTTTACGAGGCAATTCCTTGTGGTTCGACATAACCCTATACTATACTACAATTGAATCTTGAAAGAGGTGTAAATTGTAAAATAGTAAAGTGTTATCAATAAATTTATTTGTTGAAAACACCTTTTAATATACAAAAGTGATGAATACTAACTTTTATTTATTGTTATTTACTTTCCGCATTTTATTTATTTTTAATACCAACATTCCTTAAGGAAGAAGTTTGGTTTGCTAATAAAATGAACCTGAAAGGGAGTAAATTAATAAAGGTCCCTAAATTTATTATTCTTTTGTTCTTTATTTATTTATTTGTATCTAATAAATAACTATTCATCACTTTTATATATTAGAATACCATTAAACCGGTGTTGGAATTTATTCCACAAAACCGAGATGGTATTCAAAGGTACTTAATAATTATGTAATAGGTAATTGCTTCGATACCATTATATCGGCGTTAGAATTGTTAGGTATAAGTGGTCTAGGAACACCTAGAAGGGGGGTTGAATATGTGTGGCGGTTAAAAACTACGACTTTTTAACAACAACCCAAATACTGGAAAAACTGTCCAGTTAATCGATTAACAGAAGGGATTAATCGATTAACAGAAGGGATTAATCGATTAACACAGTTACAGAACAGATTAAGAGAACAAGCAATTTGCACTTTCAATAAGATACACTTTAAACAGATATATTTCAGATATTATTGCATACAAGTGTTAATGATATAGCATTAAACAGATATCCAAATTCTCAAGTATATATTCAGTGTATCAATGTAAGAAACAGAAAGATAAAGAGAGAAAAAAAGAACAGTGCACAAGGATTTTTATTCTAGTTCGTTTGCGGTCCACTGCAAACTACATCCAGGCCTCGCCTTCTCGATCAGGGAGATTTTCTTTCTTCACAATATTGAATTAAGATACAATTACCAATTCAATTTACAAGCACAAGGGATGCTCCCTTCTTGAAATCTAGGATCTCTAAAACCTGGTTTGACTTCTACCCTTTCGCCTCTTGAGAAAACCTTTCTCGCGAACAGGCTCTAGCCAAGAATCTTATCCTCAAATCAAGACCTCCCTGCCTTGGTGAAGAACTACAATCTCTGTGGTGATTTCACACCAAGAGACAAATCCAGAATGCCCAACGCACGTTAAAATCAAGGTATTCTAAGCACATAAAGCCTAAGATATTACAATGTAAAGACTAACGATTAACCCTTATCCTAATCATTTAAGCCATCAATATGAAAGTGATTTAATCAGAATACAATATACAACAGGTTTCTTTCAATCAGAATATAATGCATGATCATGTGAGCAATATCAAATGAATATCAAATTATGCAGAACCATAAAGCATGTTATAGAAAAACAGCATAATCTCTCTTCTCACACATGCAACTCTCAAGCAAAATAATAGTGAAAATACGAATGCAAAATGCTCTCTAATACAGCCCTAAACAAATAGAATGAATGCTACTGAGTTCTAAGTGAAGCCTCATATTTATAGCATGTAGAATAAGTGATTTAGGCCGTTGCAAAAACAGTTAAAAGTTAAGCAGTTAAAACAGCAGAAACAGATTTCAGTTATAACACAAAACATACACGTTAATCGATTAAGACTACCATTTAATCGATTAACGAACTTAAAGAATGACATTCAAAAAAGTTAAAACAGAAAACACATATTCAACAGAAAATTAGTTATGTCAATCGATTAAGCTACCACGTTAATCGATTAACTGGGGCATTTATGCATATGTTTCACAAGGCAAACTTCTCATATGTTACATATTTTATCATTTATATTATGCCTAATATGCATAGATAACATGTATGATATATGCATGAACATACGATTAACTAGATGATGCATCTTTTGAATATGGTAGTTCAATTATGATGGCTTAAGAGACTAGCATCTAGGTTTACCTAACCTATACTCACTAACTACGGCACACATCCCAGACTACTTAGGTTATAGACTTCAATTTATCCCTAGTCTAGATATGACCAAATGAGCATAAGGCATGTTGATTGTTGAGCCATCTTCAAGCTTTGTTAGAACCTTGTCTTCATCAAAACATAGGCTAAGATATGCTAGTGTTATTCTTGACACTTTGCACTTTCAA
>NC_032020.1:7995385-7999196 GCF_001865875.1 Lupinus angustifolius
ACAAGCAACCTTTCTCCCCCTTTTGACATTATCAAAAAGATAGGTGTATTCAATTCTAGTCAAAAGTTAGGAGAGTTATAAGGGTTATTAACAGACTATAATTAATCAGTTATTCCTGGGTAGATAACTAAACAACCAGCTGGAAGAAGCTTGAACAAATCCACAGTTTTTACTGCATTTAATTGATTAAGTAGTGCTTGTTAATCGATTAAAAGCACACCAAATAGCAGCAGATGTTTGAATAGCATGAAAGGGGTTATGCATGAGCAAATTAAGCATGGAATGATTACATAATTGATAAATTTCAGTATTTTGCAGCAGGAACAATCATTCAATATTGTCACATATACCAATCATGATCAAAATCCATTACAAACAAAAAAAGTGCTATATGGAACATAATTAAAATTCAAGCAAGAACGTAATAATTCGAAAGGATTTAACATGTAACATCGTAGTGCAGCGGTAGATTAGAGTTAGTTACAATCCAAAATGAAATGATATAGCAATATTCAGCAAAGACTAGAATCTCAAGAGGAAACAGGAATGACAAAATCCATTAGCTAGGAAAGGATAACCTAAGGTTCTAAGGCTTTCTATCTAAGGATGAGATGGAGAATTCTGGTTGTCAGGGGTTGACAAGCTACAGCTACCCTTGATTAGAACACTCAACTTGTTGAGCTCAACACACATTCTTCTGGTCTGAGAATCAATGAATGAAGTTCCGCAAGGATTGATAATGGTTGTCAATGTACTCATTTTGACGCTCCTCAAAATGCTCCAAATCTGTATGATGCGAATCCTTAAGTGACTGAAAATGAAGATCTATCCGATTGTTCAACCGTTGTTCCATAGCATCCATATAGGCTTGTCCAAACACGAATCCCTGATATGTGTGTCCTGAATGCTCCCCCTGAGTTGCAGCAAAAGGCTCTTGATTAATGTCTTGATCGTCTTCACTGGAAGGGTCATGGTTTATGTTGTTGTAGTCTTCTTGATATTGCCAAGTGTTGCCATACTTGTAGATGCCCATCTTGTGAATTAAAAACTCACCAATCAAGTGTTCTTTATCTGAGCAGACCATCACAATAGTATCCGAGATGTCAATATGTAGATAATCAATTATTTGGGACACAAAGATACTATAAGGAAGCAGTTTTGATTGAGAGGTAGAGACGCTATACATGACTTTCAAGATTTCTTCAGGCCAATTTATCAGGATGTTCTCTTTCACAGCAAACATAAATCTCAAATCGTTCAAAGTGGGTTGCTCTGAATTAAAATGTAGGCAATCAAGTAGTGCAGGAGCCTATTTTCTACTGACAGAGATCCAGCTTTAGTCAATTCGCCTTGAACATAGAGTTGTGGTCTACGTAGGCACGATTTATACACTTCAACAACATCGATGTAGTGGTCGTTAGCCCAACCACAATCACTCAAACTAGCACCAGAAGCAGCTAATCCACCCACATTCATAAAAATTTCTCAATGACTTCGAACAATTTTCTAGCTACCATCGACCAATATTTCCCATTCTTATATCTAAAATTCGAGTAGAACTCCCTAACTAGAGCAGGGTAAATTTTACCTTTCAGTTCCAAGAATGGGACAACCCCTTGAGCTTGCAAACCAATCGGGAACTCGAAGTTCTGTTCCACAAGCCAATCCACATCAGCAAACTGAATATATGTAGGTTTTCTTCCCTGAAATTTCTGCAGCCTTGTTTCTTGTAAAATCAGTGAATAATATGGGTCCTCGCGGTCCTCCCTTGCTGGTTGAGAAGGTACGACTCTTGGAGCATGTTGTGGACGTATTGCGGTTGTTTTG
This sequence comes from Lupinus angustifolius, assembly GCF_001865875.1. Lineage (NCBI taxonomy): Eukaryota > Viridiplantae > Streptophyta > Magnoliopsida > Fabales > Fabaceae > Lupinus > Lupinus angustifolius. The sequence continues at coordinate 7,997,213 of NC_032020.1, forward strand.
ATTCTTTTTACACGTCCTTTGTCCATTGTAATTAGAACTAAACCGTGATGAAGGTTTACAAGAGGGATTGAGTGAAACCTAGGTTAGGGTTTTCAGTTTGGGGAAAGTGGGTTTCTTGGAAATGGAGGATGAGGAAGATGGATAATGGAGTTGGAATGTAGTGGGGGGAATGGATTTGGGGCTAGGATGGAGCTTAGGATAATGTTGGACTTGTTCCTCTGAGATTTGAGAGAAAAGAGATGAATGAGGTTTTGAAAAAAAATGCCATTGTTTCTGATATAAAGCACCCGTTAATCGATTATTGGTTTGACTTAATCGATTAACTATTAAACAAAAATTACAGGTTTTTTAAAAAATTATCCAGGTAATCGATTAATGCATTGACTTAATCGATTAACTATATCAGATATAGCGTTTTGACTGTTTTTAAGCATGCACAGGTTTTTAAGCAATCACACGTAGTTCAAATGATTTTAGGCACATAATCATGAAAAGAAAAAAAAAGGTCATAAGCATTTTAATCATAATGTTTGACACATTCAAATAGATCATGCAAGACAATCACAAAAGAAAATCAAGATATTTTTCATCAAGGATTCCTAGTTCTCTTCGAAGAACATAGAAAGTATCTCGTGAGAGGGGCTTGGTGAAAATATCTGCTAATTGTTTAGAAGTTTCAACAAACTCTAATATGCAATCACCTTTTTGAACATGATCACGCAAGAAATGGTGTCTTATTTCAATATGCTTTGTTCTAGAAGGCAGAACGGGATTCTTGGAAAGTTCAATGGCACTCGTGTTATCACACTTGATAGGGATCTTTTCGAATATGAGCCCAAAGTCCTTAAGTTGCTGCTTCATCCAAAGGATTTGAGCGCAACACACGCCAGCAACAATGTATTCCGCTTCAACGGTAGACAAAGCAACGCACGCTTGCTTTTTGCTGTGCCATGCAACTAGGGAGCTGCCTAATAGGTGACAAGTCCCACTAGTGCTTTTACGATCCAACTTACACCCAGCGAAGTCGGAATCGGAGTAACCTACCAAGGCTAAGGAGGCATCCCTAGGATACCATAATCCCATATTTATTGATCCTTTTAGATATCTCATGATACGTTTTACAACAATAAAATGTGATTCCTTTGGTAAGGCTTGAAACCTAGCACACATACAAACACTGAACATAATATCGGGGCGGCTAGTAGTTAAGTATAGTAAGGAGCTGATTATCCCACGATATTTGGTTGCCTCAATCGCTTTTCCTTTTTCATCTTTGTCTAGATAACATGCAGATGTCATAGGTGTAGATGCATCTTTACATTGCTCCATGTCAAACTTCTGTAGTAGTTCCTTGCAATACTTCGACTTATGAATGAAGATGCTGCTTTCCATTTGTTTTATTTGAAGTCCAAGAAAGAAGGTCAACTCTTCCATCATCGACATCTCAAACTCCCCCTGCATCAACTCAGAAAACTCCTTATAAATGATGTCGTTAGTAGATCCAAATATAATATCATCAACATATATTTGTATGAGTAAAACATGATTATCAGATCTACGGATGAAGAGAGTGGTGTCGACCAAACTTCTTTCGAACCCTTTTTTTAGAAGGAACGAACTCAATCTATCGTACCAGGCTCTGGGAGCCTGTTTTAGGCCATAGAGAGCCTTCTTGAGTTTATATACATGGTTCGGGTATTTGAATTTTTCAAATCCTGGTGGTTGGTCTATGTACACCTCCTCTTGAATATATCCAATTAAAAACGCACTTTTAACATCCATTTGAAAAGTATTAAAGTTCATGATTGATGCAAATGACAATAGCATCCTAATGGCCTCAAGTCTGGCTACATGAGCGTAGGTCTCATCATAATTGATGCCCTCCTCCTGGTTGTAGACCTTGGCCACTAAGCGAGCCTTATTTCTTATTATTAAGCCAGATTCATCTAGCTTATTACGGAAGACCCATCTTGTGCCAATTATG
>NC_032020.1:7999296-8025893 GCF_001865875.1 Lupinus angustifolius
GCTCAAACTGGTTTAGCTCTTCTTGCATAGCTATATCCCAGTGTACATCCTCAATGGCTTCATCGATGGTCTTAGGCTCTATTTGAGATACAAAAGCAACAAAATTACAGAAGTTTCATAAAGAACTACGAGTTACCACTCCCGTAGATATATCACCTAGTACTTTACCGAGCGGGTGATCTTTCTTTGTTTTCCACGCGATATGCATATCTTGATGTTGCTCTACTACTGTTTGCTCCACTTCTTGTTGGATCCCATTCATGTCCTAGTTTGGCACCTCATCAAGTGTTCTGTTCCTGAAATATCATCAGAAAAGACCTTTCTCTTCTCTTTTGGAGAAGATTCATCAAAATGCACATGAATAGACTCTTCTACTTGCATGGTATATTTGTTAAATACACGAAATGCATTGCTATGTAATGAATATCCTAAGAATATGCCATCATCTGCTTTCGAGTCAAATTTTCCCAAAGTTCTTTTTCCATTATTTAAAATAAAACACTTGCACCCGAAAGCGTGAAGAGGAGCAATATTTGGTTTTCGACCTTTAAAAATTTCATAAGGTGTTTTTGAGGAAGTAGGTCAAAGTAGTATTCTATTCATTACATAACATGCTGTGTGAACTGCATCAACCCATAAATATTTTGGGACCTTGCTCTCATTCACCATAGTCCTAGAGAGTTCCTCTAGAACTCTATTTTTCCTCTCAACAACTCCATTTTGTTGAGGGGTACGAGGAGCTGAGAACTGATGCATAATACCATGCTTACTACAAAATTTATTAAATTTATTATTTTCGAATTCACCACCATGGTCGGATCGAATGTAAATAATTTTTAGGTTAGACTGGTTTTGAATTTGCTTGGCTAGACATTTAAAAGATTTGTAGGCATCACTCTTTGATGCTAAAAATAAAGTCCAAGTGAATCTAGAAAAATCATCGACAATAACTAAAGCGTAATAGCTCCCACCAAAACTCATTATTTGTGATGGTCCAAATAAGTCCATATGGAGAAGCTCCAATGGTCTAGTAGTGGATATCATATTCTTTTCTTAAAAGAATTCCTGATTTGTTTACATTTTTGACACATGTCACAGGAATCTTGTGTTTCAAAATCGAGTTTTGGAAGATCAATTACTAAATTATTTTTCGATAGTGTTTCTAAATGCTTTATCATGAGCGACGCGTCTATGCCAAAGCCAGATGTTATCTTCTTTTGAAATAAAACATTTTGAAAATAGAGAAGTGACATCTTCCAGATTGACCATGTAAATATTATTTACTCGATATCCGACAAACTTAACATTATTAGATATTGCGTCACGAATGATACAACAGTTAGAATTCAAGAGACACGCTATTACCTTTGTCGCATAGTTGGCTTATGCTCAACAAATTACGTTTCAAACCTTCTACGTATAGAACATTGTCGATTATTGTGTGGGTTGAGTTGCCAATCTTTCCAGTGCCCAAGATTTTTCCTTTGTTGCTGTCTCCATAAGTGACAAATCCCTTTTCCTTTAGTGACAAGTCTAGGAATTTGGACTTGTCCCCAGTCATATGTCTCGAACAGCCGCTATTAAGATACCAGTTTTGTCCGTGTGTTCGAAGACATACCTGCAAAATAGATCATCTGCTAGACTCAGGTACCCAAATTATATTGGGTCCTTTTGTGTTAGTAGCGAGGGAGGTATTCTCCTTTCTTACCCATGTGTAAACACCACTGGGTATCCCATATCTCCTGATATAACATGTATGAGATGTATGGCCATATGTGCCACAGTAATGGCAAGTGGGGACTCTATTGTTATTTTTATTTTTGTACTGATGAGTTAGAGGTCTCCTATATGGTCTCTACTTATGGGATGGGGGAAGATAGCCTAACCCAGCATGATTACCAACATTCCTAGTTTGGCTAAGTAGAGTGTCTAATTGTTGTTTACTATTTGTGAGTTTCGCGAGTTTTCCAGTCAGTATAAAATTTTCATTTTTCAAGTCCTCGCAAGACTCACGTAGCATTTTGACATAAATTAGTTTTTGAGCAATCGCATAAAGTGCAAGAAAAAATTAGGTCCAGGGTTTCATTTTCTAGTTTTAATTCTCTAACTCTTTCTGCAATTGATTTATCTTTTGTTGGTTTAGCAAAATAATTCGTTTTCTCTCGTTGCTTAATTTTGCTGATTTCTTAAGTTCTTCATGCATCTCAACATAAGCACTATATAATATTTCATATGAGGGAGAGTTGGAAGAAGAGGATGATGTATCAGAATATACCTCATCTGAAGTGTCTTTGCTGTCCGATCCGCAAGCCTCATTTGTTGTTGTCATTAGGCATAGCTTCGCGGTCTCCTCTTCATATGAGGTGCTTGATGTTGTTTCTTCCTCGGGTACGTCCCAGACAATGTATGCTTTCTTTGGCTTGAGTTCCCGAGGAGTGCTCTTTTCGGAATCAATCCTTTTTAGGTAAATGGGGCATTGATACTTCATGTGTCCCGGTTTACCACATTCGTGGAAAGTGAAGCGCTCCTTTGTCTTGCCTTTTCGGTTTGATTCACGCGCTTCTTTCTTCTGGAATCGTCTAAATCCTCCTTTCTTTTTCAAGAAGTTTCTAAATTTTCGCACAAGGAGATTTAGCGTTTCATCGTCAGTGTCTGAATCAGAGTGATCATTGTTTATTTCTTCATTGGGTTGTGATGTTGAAGCTTTGAGAGATATTCCCTTCTTTTTGTGATCGTACTACTCATTCATTGTCAGCCGACCAAGCTCCATTTCATGCTTCTGAAGCTTTCCAAAGAGGGTCGCCAAAGGCATGGAGTCTAGATCCTTGGATTCCATAATTGCAGTCACTTTAGGTTGCCATCTCCTGTCAAGGCAACGTAAGACTTTATTAGTGAGTTCTCCTCTGGTAAACATTTTATCTTGAGCAATGAGATGGTTAATAATGTGAGTGAATTGTTTTTGCATATCGCTGATCGATTCACTCGGTAGCATACGAAATAATTCGTATTCATGTGTTAGCGCGTTTAGCCTGGCGCGTTTGACTTTGCTTGTGCCTTCGTGAGTTACTTGTAAAGTGTCCCACATTTCCTTGGCACTTTGACATTGAGAGATTCGAAAGAACTCATCATAGGATAGGGCTGAGGTTAAGATGTTTTTGGCGCGAAGGTTGAATTGAACCTTCTTGCGTTCTTCATCGGTCCATAGACTCTTAGGTTTTTCTTTTGCTTCGCCATCCACTAAGTGAAGTGGGACGAAAGGACCATAGATCACGGATTCCCAAATATCCGAATCAATAGCCTCAATGAATATTTTCATCCGGACTTTCCAGTAGGCGTAACCTTCGTCACTGAATACGGGAGGGCGGTAAATGGATGCGCCATCACCGCCAAAGGGGTTGGCGGAACCCATTTTGATTCCCTTAGGTTCACGAGGATGCGGTTGAGCTAGCACGTCGTACTAGCTCTGATAGCACTTGTTAGGTATCAGTGGTCTAGGAACACCTAGAAGGGGGGTTGAATAGGTGTGGCGGTTAAAAACTACGGCTTTTTAACAACAACCCAAATACTGGAAAAACTGTCCAGTTAATCGATTAACAGAAGGGCTTAATCGATTAACACAGTTTCAGAACAGATTAACAGAACAAGCAATTTGCACTTTCAATAAGATACACTTTAAACATATATATTTCAGATATTGTTGCATACAAGTTTTAATGATATAGCATTAAACAGATATCCAAATTCTCAAGTATATATTCAGTGTATCAATGTAAGAAACAGAAAGATAAAGAGAGAAAGAAAGAACAGTGCATAAGCATCTGATATAATGATGTCGTTAATTTATTAACACCATTACTTAATCGATTAACCTGAGTTAAAAATACCAGGTTTTAAAAAGTTTGCCCATGTAATCGATTAACTTATGGCCTTAATTGATTAAATGCATCAGATACAGCGTTTTGGATGTTATTAAAAGCATGCAGGGATTTCAAACTCTTTATTAAATCAATCACATTTATATAAGGCTTTTATACATAGAATCATGGATCATACAAGGAATAGTTAGCATTCAACGTATTTTTCATATTAAAGCATACAAGGCAAATAAGTCATGCAAGGCAAATACAATTACATAAGCTCAATCAAGATATTTTTCATCAAGGATTCCTAGTTCTCTTCAAAGAACATAGAAAGTATCTCGGGAGAGGGGCTTGGTGAAAATATCCGTTAATTGCTTAGATGTTTCAACAAATTCTAATACACAGTCACCTTTTTGAACATGATCACACAAAAAATGATGCCTTCTTTCAATATGCTTAGTTCTAGAATGCAAGACGACATTCTTGGAAAGGTTAATGGCACTTGTGTTATCATATTTATTAGGGATCTTTTCTAATATGAGCCCAAAGTCCTTAATTTGCTGCTTCAACCAAAGGATTTGAGCGCAACACACGCCAACGGCAATGTATTCCGCTTTGACAAAGCAATGCATGCTTGCTTTTTACTATGTCATGCCACTAAGGAATTGCCTAATAGGTGACAAGTCCCACTAGTGCTTTTTCGATCCAACTTATACCCAGCGAAGTCAGAAGCAGAGTAACCTACCAAGGATAAGGAGGCATCCCTAGTATACCATAACCCCATATTTATAGTTCCCTTTAAATATCTCATGATACGTTTTACAACAATATAATGTGATTCTTTTGGAAAAGCTTGAAATCTAGTACACATACAAACGCTAAACATAATATCGGGGCGGCTAGCAGTTAAGTACAATAAGGAGCCGATAATCCCACGATATTTAGTTACCTCAATCGATTTTCCCTTTTCATCTTTGTCGATATAACATGCGGATGCCATAGGTGTAGATGCATCTTTACATTGCTCCATATCGAACTTCTTTAGTAATTCTTTGCAGTACTTCGATTGATGAATGAAGATGTCACTTTCCATTTGTTTAATTTGAAGCTCAAGGAAGAAAGTCAGCTCATCCATCATCGACATCTCAAACTCCCCCTACATCAACTTAGAAAATTCCTTACAAAGGATGTCATTAGTAGATCTGAAGATAATATAATCAACTTATATTTGTACAAGTAAAACATGATTATCTAATCTACAGATAAAGAGAGTGGTGTCGACCAAGCCTCTTTCGAGTCATTTTTCAAGTAGGAACGAACTCAATCTATCGTACCAGGCTCTAGGAGCCTGTTTTAGGCCATAGAGGGTCTTCTTGAGTTTATACACATGGTCCGGGTATTTGAAGTTTTCAAACCCTAGTGGTTGGTCTACGTACACCTCCTCTTGAATATAGCCATTTAAAAATATGCTCTTAACATCCATTTGGAATAGTTTGAAATTCATGATTGATGCAAAAGACAAGAGCATCCTAATGGTCTCAAGTCTGGCTACAGGAGCGTAGGTCTCATCATAATTGATGCCCTCCTCCTGGTTGTAGTATTTGACCACTAAGTGAGCCTAATTTCTTATTATTAAGCCAAATTCATCTAGCTTATTATGAAAGACCCATCTGGTGCAAATCACAAGATGATCTTTTGGTTTGGGGACCAAGTCTCACACATTATTTCGCTCAAACTGGTTTAGCTCTTCTTGCATAGCTATATCCCAGTGTACATCCTCAATGGCTTCATCGATGGTCTTAGGCTCTATTTGAGATACAAAAGCAACAAAATTATAGAAGTTTCATAAAGAACTACGGGTTACCACTCCCGTAGATATATCACCTAGTACTTTTCGAGCGGGTGATCTTTCTTTGTTTTCCACGCGATAGGCATATCCTGATGTTCTTCTTCTACTATTTGCTCAGCATCTTCTTGTTGGATTTGATTCATGTCCTTGGATTACATTTCTTCTAGTGTACCTGAAATGTCATCAGAAAAGACCTTTCTCTTCTCTTTTGGAGAAGATTTGTCAAAATGAACATGAATAAACTCTTCTACTTGCTTGGTATATTTATTGAATACACGAAATGTCTTACTATGTAATGAATACACTAAGAATATGCTCTCATCTACCTTCGAGTCAAATTTTCCTAAAGATCTTTTTCCACTATTTAAAATAAAACATTTGCACCCGAATGCATGAAGATGAGCAATATTTGGTTTTTGACCTTTAAGAATTTCATAAGGTGTTTTCGAAAAAGAAGGTCTAGGTAGTATTCGATTAATTATAAAATAGGCAGTGTGAACTGCATCAACCCAAAAATATTTTGGAGCCTTGCTCTCATTGAGCATGATCCTCGCGAGTTCCTCTAGCACTCTATTTTTCCTCTCCACAATTCCATTTTATTGAGGGGTGCAGGGAGCTGAGAACTGATGCATGATGCCATGCTTATTACAAAACATATTAAATTTATGATTTTCAAATTCTCCGTCATGGTTGGATCGTTTGTAAATATTTTTCAGGTTAGACTGGTTTTGGATTTGTTTGGCTAGACATTTAAAAGATTTATAAGCATCGCTCTTTGACGCTAAAAACAAGGTCCATGTGAATCTAGAAAAATCATCAACAATAACCAAAGCATAATAACTTCCACCAAAACTCATAATTTGCGACGGTCCAAACAAGGCCATATGGAGAAGCTCCAAAGGTCTAGTAGTGGATATCACATTCTTTTTATTAAAGGAATTCTTTACTTGTTTACATTTTTGACACATGTCACAAGAATCCTGAGTTTTAAAATCGAGTTTTGGAAAACCGATTACCAAATTATTTTTAAATAATTTTTCTAAATGCTTCACATGAATGTGAGCGACATGTCTATGCCAAAGCCATATGTCATCTTCTTTTGAAATAAAACATTTTTAAAACAAGGAAGTGACATCCTCCAAATTAACCATATCAATATTATTTACACGATATTTGACAAATTTTACATTATTAGATAATACGTCACGAATGATACAACAATCAGAATCAAATGACACACGATTACCTTTATCGCATAGTTGGCTTATGCTCAACAAATCATGTTCCAAACCTTCTACGTATAGAACGTTCTCGATTATAGAGTGAGTTGAATTGTCAATCTTCCTGGTGCTAAGATTCTTCCTTTGTTGTTGTCTCAATAGGTGACGAAACCCTTTTTCTTTTAATGACAAGTCTAGGAATTTTGACTTGTCTCCAATCATATGTCTCGAACAACCGCTATCAAGATACCAGTTTTGCCCATGTGTTCGAATACATCCCTGCAAAATAGATCACCTGCTAGTTTCAGGAACCCAAATTATGTTGGGTCCTTTTATGTTAGTAACGAGGTAGTTATCTCCCTTTCTTACCCAAGCGTAAACACCATTGGGTATCCCATATCTCTTGATGTGATAGGAATGAGAGGTGTGGCAATGTGTGCCACAATAGAAACATGTAGGGACTCTACTTTTCTTATTAGACTTTTTATATGGACGAGTTAGAGGTCTCCTATATGGTCTATTTCTATAGGATGGGGGAACATACCCTAATCTAGTGTGGTCACGAACATTTCTCGTTTTACTAAGGAGAGTGTCTAATTGGTGTTTACTATTTGTCAGTTTTGTGAGTTTTTCATTTAGTTTAAAATTCTCGTTTTTCAAGTCCTCGCAAGACTCACAAGTAGTTGTTTGACATAAATTATTTTTAGAACAGTCGCATGAAGTACACGAAAAAATAGATCTATAGTTTCATTTTCCAATTTTAGCTCATCTAATTCTTTTTGTAAATATACTATTTTTTGACCATTTAGCAAAATTATTATTTTTATATCAGCACTAAATTTTGCTAATTTCTTAAGATCTTCATGCATCTCAACATAAGCATCATATAAAACATCATATGAGGGAGAATCAGAAGAAGAGGATGATGTGTCAGAATATACCTCATTTGTAGCATCCTTACTACCTGATCCGCAAGCCTCATTTGTTACGGTCATTAGGCACAACTTTGCGGTCTCCTCTTCATCCGAGGTGATTGATGTTGTTTCTTCCTCCGGTACATCCCAAACAATGTATGCTATTTTCGATTTGAAGTCTTGGGGAGTGCTCTTTTCTGAATCAACTTTCTTCAAGTAAGTGGTGCACTGAAACTTCATGTGACCCGGCTTACCATATTCATGGCAAGTGAAGCGCTCCTTGTTCTTGCCTTTCTTAGTTGATTCTCGCACTTCTTTCTTTTGAAATCGTCTAAATCCTCCTTTCTTCTTTAACAACTTTCCAAATTTTCGCACAAGAAGGTTTAGCATTTCTTCATCAATGTCTGAATCAGAGTCGTCATTTTCCATCTCTTCATTGGGTTGTGATGTTGTAGCTTTAAGAGATNGATATTCCTTTCTTTTTATGATCAGACTCCTCATGCATGGTCAGACGCCCAAGCTCCATCTCATGATCTTGAAGCTTTCCGAAGAGTGTTGCCAAAGGCATGGAATCTAAATCCTTGGACTCCATGATTGCCGTCACTTTAGGTTGCCATCTCCTGTCAAGACAACGTAAAACTTTATTAGTGAGTTCTCCTCTGGTTAACATTTTATCTAGAGCAATAAGATAATTAATAATGTGAGTGAATCGCTTTTGCATGTCGCCAATTGATTCACTCGGTAACATATGAAATAATTCGTATTCATGTGTCAGCGCGTTTACCCTGACGTGCTTGACCTCGCTAGTGTCCTCGTGAGTCACTTGTAAAGTGTCCCACATTTCCTTGGCACTTTGACATTGAGACACCCGAAAGAATTCATCGTAAGATAGGGTCGAGGTAATTCTATTTTTGGCGCGAAGGTTGAACTGGACCTTCTTGCGCTCCTCATCGGTCCATAAGATTTTGGGCTTTTCTTTTGGTTCGCCATCCACTAAGTGAAGTGGGACGAAAGGACCACTGATTACGGATTCCCAAATATCTGAATCAATAGCCTCCATGAAGATCTTCATTCGAACTTTCCAGTAGGCGTAACCCTCGCCACTGAGTACGGGAGGGAGGTTAATGGATGCGCCATCATCGCCAAAGAGGTTGGTGGAACCCATTTAAATTCCCTAAGGATCACGCGGATACGGTTGAGCTAGCACGTCGTACTATCTCTGATACCAATTGTTAGGTATCAGTGGCCTAGGAACACCTAGAAGGGGGGGTTGAACAGGTGTAGCGGTTATCGATCACCGCTTTTTGCACCAAAACCCAATTCTAGGAACAACCCAATTAATCGATTAACATCTAGTCTTAATCGATTAACACATGCACAGAACAGGATGATCAGAGAGACAAATTGCATAGTTATTTAAAATCAATTGAACAGAGATAAAATAGATATTTTTAAGCACTATTAATAAGCATATGCCAGTGAACAAATATGCAAAATATCATCTACAAATTCAAATTGAAACAGCAAGAAAAGTAAAGAAGATTCAGGGAGAGAAAAGCGTGCAAAGATGAATATTTAACATGGTTCGTTTACGGTCCAGTGCAAACTACATTCAGGCCTCCCCTTCTGATCTTGGGAGATTTTCTTCTTCACAATATTGAATATACAAATGATTACACACACCAACTCAATTATAGGAACATAGGACGCGTCTTTCTTGAAATCTAGGACACCTAAACCCTTGGTTTGACTCTACCTATCGCTTGAGAAAATCTTTCTCGCGAAACAGCCCCAGCCAAGATTCTTGTCCTCAAATCAAGACCTCCTAGTCTCGGTGAAGAATCCCAATCTCTGTGGTGGTACGACACCAAGAGATCAATCCAAAAATACACAAAAACATATTAAAACAACAAGGTGTTATAGGCACAATAATGCTTGAAATATTACAAGTAAAAGACCTTAAGACTAACTCACTTACTAATCACTCAAGCCATCAAGAACATGTGAGTTAATCAAAAACAGAAATCAATATATCTCTATAGCAATCTTTACAAATAATGCATGAACATGTGAGCAAGATAAAAATGAGCATAAGAAAGTTAAAACAGTATGCAAAAACAAAAATTAATTAAGAATGATAACTCTCTTCTCACACATGCAACTCTCTTGCAAAAATAGTAAAAACAAAATGAAATATGCTCTCTAAAATCAGTCCTATACAATGGAATGTAATGTTACAGTTTTCTGGAAGTTGCCTCTATTTATAATAAGCAGTTTTGATAGTTGAATTTGTTGCAAACAGTTAAACGGTTAAAATAGAAATCAGTTATAATAAATAACAGACTTGTTAATCGATTAAGGCTACCCGTTAATCGATTAACCAGTGCAACAGAATGAAACAAAAAACTATTGTAACAGAAACACTGATTTAATAGAAAAATAGTTGAGTTAATCGATTAAGTCACCACGTTAATCGATTAACTGACATATTAATATACATGGTTCAAAAGGTAAACTTATCATATGTTATGCACAACTTCTATACATGTTCTAGCCATTATATTATGTCTAATATACACATATAACATGTATGATTAATACATGAACATACAATTAACTAGATGATATGTCTCATGGATATGATATGACAATTATGATAGCTTGATAGCATGTAACACCGCGAATTTTACGATTTTGAATTATAAGATTTTATTAATTATATATATTCGAAAATGAATTTCTGGGAAATTTAGGTAAAGAATTAGATGAAACTCTAGTTGAGTTTTAGTCTTGAATTATTCTTGAAATTTTATTTCCGATTTTGTGGTAAATTTTGGTAATTTTCGGAGACAGTCGGTTCTGAACCACTGTCGAGGTCGAAATCCACCCGGTACGGCTTAAAAAGCGTTTTTTTGAGTTCCGTAACTCGGAATCGAATTCCGATCACGCCGTTAGATTCGTAATTTAATTTTGAGTCAATATAGAACCTGAATACACCCATACCTACTTTATAAATATTTTTCACTCAGAATGCCGAAATCCGAAATTCTAATCGGATATTAGGATCGGGCGATTTATAATACCCAATCGAGAATGGGACGATAATACTCGGGAATGGTTATCGCACGTGTCCGCGAGGTGACCATTTCGCATTGGGATGAGAAATTTGACTTCCATAAAGCAAATCTCCCATCACTTTCACCCATATCTCATGAGCTCATCATTAGCCACCCTAGGAGATTTGTCATTATTGCCTAGAGAAAATCTGATTTCCCTCTCTCCTTAAACCCTCACACTCCACACTTCACTCTCTCACTTTTGGCATTTTCAAAGAAGAGGTAAATCTTCTCTTCATTTTTTCTCTCACACTCCACAATTGTACATCACCAATCTCTTTATTAAAAAATTTTTTACCCATTTTCCGCAATGTTTTTGAGAAGTATTTTTCGTGGCGTTACACAGCACACATCCCAGACTACTTAGAATAATGACTCTATTTTATATCCTAGTCTAGATATGACCAAATGAGCACTAGACATGTTGATTGTTGAGTCATCTTCAAGCTTTAATAGAACCTTGTCTTCATCAAAACATAGGCAAAGTATTGCTAGTGCTATCCTTGACACTTTGCACTTTCAATCTCCCCATTTTTTATGACAAACAACACATCAAAATTGTTCAAAACATTTGATGAATTAGCTTGACGATGAGTTTGCATAATTGTTGTTAATGACATAATGGTTGTTTTTCCAAAGTTTCAAAGTTGAAGGGCATTTGCTCCCCCTTAGGCAAGCAATCATATTACGAAAGCTATATATGACAACCTGCAAAATACATGTAACACAACAAGCAACCTTTCTTCCCATTTTGACATTATCAAAAAGATACAAGTATTCAATTCTAGTCAAAAGTTAGAAGAGTTATTATAGTTATGACAGACTGTAATTAATCAATTAATTTTGGGCGAGTAATCAATCAACCAACTATAAGAAGCTTGAACAAATGCACATTTATACAACATTTAATCGATTAACAGCAGGTCTTAATCGATTAAATGGACAACAAACAACAACATAGCAGTTTTAATGGCATGAAAGGCTATGTTTACTCAAATTAAGCATGGAATGATTAAGCAATTGACATATGTGAGTTAGAGCATGTGTGCTTGTATAATATTAAAAATTTTATTTAAGTTAAATGTATTTTATAAAATTATTTATCATTTTATATTAAAGTGTAACTTTTTTAAACATATTTATTGTACTCAATTCAACAAAACTCATATCTAAGTTTAGAGTAAATTACACTGACACCCCTGAGTTTTAGTAAAATTATACAAATCACCCCTCACTTTCTACATCTACACAAACCTCTCATAGTTTTTATACTTTCATTACACTGATCCCCTCTGCATAAGAAATAAGTGTAATCTTTTAAATAAAAAATTTGATAAATGCAATTAAGTTCAATGTATCTTTATTATTTTTTGTTACAAAATGCATCAACAATTCTAAAGAAATATTGTTTAAATCGCTCTTATAATATAGTGTAACGAACCAAAAATAATAAAGAAATATTGACTCATATATTATTTGGACTTGTCTCCACAGTATATCATGTTTTGTTTAACTTAATTGCATTTATCACATTTTTTGTTTAAAATATTACACTTATTTCTTATGCAGGGGTGGTCAGTGTAATGAAAGTATAAAAATTAGGGGATGTTTGTGTAGGTGTAAAAAGTGAAGGGTAGTTTGTGTAATTTCACTAAAACTCAGGAGGTGTTAATGTAATTTACTCCTAATTTTATTATATATTTAGGATAAACTCCCACTTTATCCATTTTTTATGCTTGATGGTCATTTATTTAGAAATACATTACATGTAAATTTAAGATATGTATATATATTATAATTCATAATTTATATTCTAGTATTTATAATAGTTTGTTTACCCTTTATATGTATAGGCCTCTTATATGATAGTATATCTACTGTACTACAAAGTGTGTCACTCTATGTGTCGTTGCTTGTAATTATTTATAAAAAATGCATTTAAGTTAAAAAAGTAATGATTAAATATTTTTCGGACCAATCATAAATAATAGCACATGAAGTGATACACTTTTATGGGACAACAAATATTTACCTTAGATATAGCACATAGGGATTATAAACATATTCATCTTATTGGAACCCACCGAAATAGTTTATAGGTTAGAATAAATATTATGATATTTGTTTTTCAAGTGAACACATATTTATAAATTTATTTTTTACTTAAATATTTTATATATAATAATTTTTTAATTTATAATTATATAGTTTATTAATACTGGCATACCTGTTGATAGGCAGGTAAAATAATAGAGTAAAATTGTTTAGATCTTTATGAGTTTTTATTATTTTTACAATGATTGAGTAAAATTGCTGAAGCTGCATAAATTTTGTCTGCCAATTTTTTCCCAAACCAATATCTGCAAACCAAAAAGAACAAAAAGTCAAAAGTCATACTAAACTATATCAAACAAGGAAAGTAAAAAACTCATGGTAGGAAAAAAGATGCAATTTTGTAAATATATTAAAGGAATAAATAATGGAAAATTAAACTTATTTTATTACCTAACAATTTCTTCCAAAAAGAATAAATCTCATAAAAGAAAGTTAACAATTTTTATTTAGAAAAACAAGAGATATAATAATAATAAAATCTAAATGGAAAGTAAAGAGAAAAGAAAATATGCATTATCTATGTATATAACACGACTTTTTGATAATAGGAGTAAATGACCATGAATTACAAAGGAATAATTAGTTGAGTTAAAAAAGTAATAAATACTATCAATTTCTAGTATCAATTTTTTTCCAAACTGATGTTTTGACCATAAGCTTAATTTTCATAAAACAAGTGAATAATTTGACTATCAATGTGACCATAAGTTTAATTTGACTATCAATGTGCATTATCAAAGGAATGATCATAAGTTTAATCTATGGGCAAAGTTGTTATATAAAAATCATGCAGGGAAGTTACCTAATAGTCTGAGTTATGTTTTCACTTTACATATTAATATAAATTTTATAATGAATTTTAGTGATTAAAAATAATAAATTTAATATGTATATTAATTTATTATTCAAGTAATAATTATTTGATATATTTTATTGATTATTATAAAATATATAAATATATACTTAAACTTAAACCTGTTCGATATTCATGCATATATATGACTGCACGGGCACTTACAAATAAAATGAGTATAAGCACGAGAAAATACTACTTGCACTCCTTTACCTTGTTGTCATCCCTAATTAAACACTTATCAATATAATCATATTAAACTATTTAGATAGAACACTTCTAAAAAATATATTCATAGATGAATTCTATTGACTTGATTACATATTTTCCATGAAAATATGTTTATAACCCTTATATTGGCTTTTAAGTTGGTCTAGATTTTGACATAGGTTAGGCTAAACCCTAAAATTTCATTTATGATAGGGTAATAAGTGAGATTTAGACATTCAGTAATGAATACATGTTGAATCTATTCAAGAAAAAATCCATCTCAACCTAAACTATGTGGATTATGATTTTCATTGGAATATCTAACATTTTAAACATCAGGAATGTAATTTTGAAATCTTTATATTAAAGGAGAGTGTCATGTTTCATAAATTGAGGGGAAAACCACTAAGTTAATGTCATATACTTTGGGTAATTGCATTGTGTGTAGAACATATGTCCAAATTCAAGGATATATTGCATTAATCTCAGCTTAGGAAATGAATAGATAATAAGACATTACACCATATCATGTGCATCGGGAATTGCTTTAAAATTGTTAGGAGAAATAGTGTTGACTAGTGGCTCTTATATAATCTTAGTATAATATACATCGGGAATTAATCTTAGCATAAAATTTATATTGGCAAATAAGTAGATATTTTTCCTTCCTCATCCAAAACCATGTTTTCTGAAAAATAATTTCTCGATCTTCCATGAACTATTTCAAATAACTTCCAAAAACTTGTGTATTGAATTGTACACTCTCAAAATATAATTCCAAATACTGTTATAAAATTAGGTTCGGATTGGATAAATCAAGAACCACACATCTAACTGGTCCGAATATCTCATTTTAACCAGTTTTACATTAAAATCAAATTAGTTCGGTTCGATTTGGTTGATTTAAGCCTAAAATCCGTGACTCGAATGATTAGACCATTCTAGGTCAATAAAAGAACATATTTTTAAAAAATAACCAAAACAATGTCGTTTTAAGATGAAAAAAACTTCTACCTTATTTATAATTATATTTTAACTTATATTGTAGCAAAATTTTAATTATTTAATTAAATTTTAACATAATTACATTTTTTGTTACAACTAAAGTATAATATATATTTATCTGAAGATGTTTTGAATTTGTTTGTGACATTTTATAATAATTAAATATTATTTGTCGATATTTATATTTGAAATATATGATTATTAAATAATATTAACTGATATTATGAATTTTTAATGTAAACCAAGTTAATTAGACTAATTATTAATTTATTGACTTAGTATTCTAACCGAGTTATTAACCGGTACGAGTTTAATAATGGTGATTCCAAAAGGTTAAATGGTTGAGATATTTTATAAAGTGAAGTTTTTTTAAAAGAAAAGAAGGGTGCAAATAGAAATCAAACTATCAAAGGCGCTGGACAAATTTCTCATACATGCAAAAGAGTGGTTTAGACTTTAGACTCA
Source organism: Lupinus angustifolius (assembly GCF_001865875.1). Lineage (NCBI taxonomy): Eukaryota > Viridiplantae > Streptophyta > Magnoliopsida > Fabales > Fabaceae > Lupinus > Lupinus angustifolius. The sequence goes on from NC_032020.1 coordinate 8,014,904, forward strand.
GAGAGATAAATATATATTTTCTATTTTATTAAATTTAATGAACTAACAATGTATATTATTCTCTGATGCATAATAACAAACCCTCATTGTTCTGCACAAAATGACCGATTCTTTATGGAAGTTTCCTATGGGTTTGTAGGCATTTTTAAACATATTCTTATTGATAAACATTTTTAGGAAAAGCCTTTTCCCATTTTCATGTTTTAATCTAATCAAACCATACTAATGAGTATGAATAAAAAATGGATGAATTAAATAAAAAGTTATCTACTAATTCATTTAAATATATTAAATTATATTTTAAATTATTAAATTAATAGATTTAGATGAATATCTAATATATTTGATTTTTTATTGGACCTATAAATATGTCTGAAAAAAATAATTCTTTTTAAAAAACGCAATTTAAAAACAATATATTTTAAAATCACATTTTTTAATTTTTTTTAAAAAGACACTTTCAAAATTAATTTTTACGGAACTTTAAATTTATCATAATCTATTATCTACTATATTAAATAACTCATTTTAACAACTAATGCAAACACACAAAAATCACAATTTAACAAACAAAAAAACAAACCAAAATGGAGTAATGGACACTCATTTCATCTGTCCAGAAGCTATTTGTGGATTTTGACTCAATGAAAATACACTTGTAATAAAAGCATTAAAAAGGATATTGCAATAAATAATTAGATTAAATGAAAATACAATGTAATAAATGCATTAAAAAGGATATTGCAATAAATAATTAAATTAAATGAAAATACAATGTAATAAATGCATTAAAAAGGATATTATATTGCAATAAATATTTATAACAAAGAAGCACTCACTTGAGTAAGTATTAAGTAATATCTTCTACGAAGAAACAATAAACTATGTGATGTTTTGGTCAACAATCACCATCTAGATCTAAAACTAATGAATAAGATAGTAGAAGTTGTTAATTTTACATTTCATTTCAAGGAGAAAAATATTATATAATTATATTTTAAAAGATAAAAGTGTTTTATCATATTAATTTTTATTCTTTATTTTTGATATACTCTCTCCGTATAAATAATCCTATCCGAAAACTAATGTATATATAACACCAAAAACGTGTCTTCTGAGAACAAAATATACAACCATCTTGAAAGAAAATTATTAGAAAGAAAGAAGAACATCTCAAATCCATAACTTCAATCCAAAGTTTGATTCTTTTCTTATTTCCATATCTGAAACCAAAACCAGATCACAAGTATAAGCAAAAGAAAAAAAATGGATCTTGCACCAGAAGAGCTTCAATTCTTAGCACTCCCAGAAATCTTAAGAGAATCAATTTCAATCCCAAAAAGATCTCCAAAAACCTTCTATCTAATCACCCTTACCCTTATTTTCCCTCTATCATTTGCAATCTTGGCACACTCTCTTTTCACACACCCTATTTTGGCACAACTTCAATCCCCTTATGCAGACCCTTCTCAAATCACTCATGAATGGACCCTTCTTCTTGTGTTTCAGTTCTGTTACCTCATTTTTCTCTTTGCATTTTCTCTGTTGTCTACTGCAGCTGTTGTTTTCACTGTGGCATCACTTTATACTTCCAAAGCTGTTTCCTTTTCATCCACGATCTCTGCTATTCCAAGAGTTTTCAAACGTTTGTTCATCACTTTTCTCTATGTGACCCTTTTGATGTTTGCTTACAACTTTGTCTTTGTGATTTCACTCTTCCTTCTTGTTATAGCAGTTGATACTGATAACTCCTTGTTGCTTTTCTTTTCCATTGTTGTGATCCTCCTGTTGTTTCTTGTTGTTCATGTTTACATCACTGCTTTGTGGCACTTGGCTAGTGTGGTGTCTGTGTTGGAGCCTGTTTATGGGTATGCTGCTATGAAGAAGAGCTATGAGTTGTTGAAGGGTAGGGCTAAGTATGCTGCTATTTTGGTGTGTGGTTATTTGGTAATTTGTGGGATTATTGGAGGGGTTTTCAGTAGGGTGGTGGTGCATGGTGGAGATAGTTATGGAGTTTTTGGAAGGATTGTGGTTGGTGGGTTATTGGTTGGTGTGTTGGTCATTGTGAATCTGGTGGGGTTGTTGGTGCAGAGTGTGTTCTACTATGTTTGCAAGAGTTACCATCATCAAGGGATTGATAAGAGTGCTTTACATGATCATCTTGGTGGCTACCTCGGAGAATATGTGCCCCTCAAGAGTAGTATTCAGATGGAAAATTTGGATGTATGATCTAGGGAGTATCTGCCCATAGAGACATGGGTTTGATTTGTAAGTTGAATTTCTTTATTATGTAATGGATGGAATATTGACTAGTGTAAAACAATTGTAGATTGTATGTTGAAGTTTGATGTTTTTGCGGTGTGTATATGTTATATGTTTTCATTTGAATAAGGTGTTAGAGCCAATCCTTGTTTAACATTAGCCTAGTAGTGTTTTTCTCATTACTGTTTTTTATGTTGCGGTTGCATTCAATGAGAGTGATCACCCAAATAGAAGTTTCTCAATTATCATTACTTTGCAATTGAATAGATAAAACAATCTATTTGGCTTTGTAAGTTTATTTTATGATGACTGAGATTGAATCCATGGCTCTAAATTGTGTTTGGAGTTGCTGTTACATAGCATTTACTGCAATTGCAAGAAAATATGGCTGCTGTAGTCACGATTGCAGCTGCGGGACTACCAAAACGATTGAGGTGGCAGCTGTAATTTAAAAACTTGATTGAATTTACATCTTAGACATATTTTTTGAATAGTAGTAACTTATCTGCCAGCCAATTCCTGTACAATGTAGAGCCAAGTTCAGTTGACTGTAGGATTGGTTACAGCAAGGGCCTATTTCCGTCAAGTTTTTTGTTCCATGTCGTATTTTGTAATTTAATTACTTTAGTGACCTCCTTAATGGGAAGAGGCATGCAAGTTGAGTATTCAGAGTTCAGCCCTTGAAGCAAAGATTATTCAATCTTATAATATTTATTGACTTTAGTGAAAGGCATCTCTAACCAGGATCCAGTTGGAATTTGGTTAAAATAATTGATTTTTGGTTTCTGATCTCTCTCTCTTCACTTCTGATAATGTCAATTATCAGTTGTGATAGAAGGCATTGGTCCTGTTTCGAGTTCATCCCTTCAGTATCTTTAACCCTGTTCAATTTTGGGGCAACACTGAAATGAACAAAAAAGCCTGGACAACTTAGTAAGTGTCTTATTCGGTCTGTTTATCACGGCTAGTGAGTGAGAAGTGTCCAATATTCTTCTTCTAGGTGGAACTATTCTTTATTTAAATGATATATAGCTAAGTATACGATTATAGCACACAGTAGTGGTTAATGCTTTTCCAGGGGCCATGGCCCACTTTCGGGACTGGAGTCACGGTTTTGCAGAGAGCCAGAGAGAATTGTCCACTACAAGGACGTTGGCAGAATTTTCGAAAATGCACCCATTTTCTAGATGTTAGCTTCCTTTTAAGGGCTATTTAACCATTTTCCCTTCCCCAGTGGCTATCACTAATTAGGGTGCGAAGAGACCAAATCTCTTGGAATTTTCACCCTAAGTCAGACACTACCCCTTAACACATATTCTATCATATTAAATTTTAATATCTTTCTCTCTAGCCCTTTTGTGTTGTGCGCTGCTACTTCTTTGTTTCTCCATTTTCTTCATATTCATTCTCTATTTTCTGTTATGTTTTGGGATTTTCCAATAAGTAACTTTATACCCATATCTATTGTTGTTTTTGTATTATTACCATTATATATTATGTTTGGGATTCAATATATGTTATTTGGTGTGTTCTGTTAATATTAGATCATTTTGGGGTATAATCTGCTATGGGTATAAGCTATGCGGTGTGATTTGTTATATTGGGGCATAGGGATTTCTATGTGGTGCATTTTGTTTTAGCTTCAGAGTAGCATTATTTATTTCTAAGTGGTGCCTTTTGTCTTATGTACAGCTGCTACACAGTTCTCCTCAAAAAATACTTGTGATCCACTAAATACATGTCTAACTATACCACACACCTTAACACATTCTATTTTATATATATTTAAATACTTTCTTGTTCTGAGTTCTTCTTCTGTGTATGAGAGGCAGTCTTCTCTGTTTGTGTTTTTCTTCACCATTCTCGAAATACTCTACTTGTTTACTTTTAAACATTAGAGGCTTAAATTTTTTTGGGTTATGCTGAATTTGAATGTTAATTTGACAATGAATTTTGATTAATAATTATGAATGTTTTGTAATTTTGTGATTTTTTTTTTTCTGTTTTTGAGCATAGATGTGTATAATATAAATTACTTATGTTGTTTCCTTATATGTCCCAATAGAGGCCATCCTGCTACCCACTATAGCATTTTTAAGGTCGTTGCTCCACTCTGTTATCTAGAATTGACTACTTAGTTCAATAATTCTATGACACCGTTTTAGTGCAAGGGTACATAAAATGCAAAATTATTTTGGTTTTGATACTCTGCTTCTGCAGTTATAATAAGAAACTAGAGCAGAATGATCAGAGTCACTGTATTATTTGCTATCATGAGTGTCCTCTCCTTTGTAACTTGTGGTGAGATCAGCAAGGTATATCTTTCTGTTCACTTCAATGTTAGTTAAGTAATTATTATTACTTAGCCAGCTATTTTTATTCCATAATGAATGGTGGGTTTTATATCTAATTATTGTCGTTGATAACCCAGGTGTAAGGATTGTTTACGAGTTTTGAGCAGTTTGGTCAGGGAAGGCATCGAGGATTGTTGAAACTTTTGGGTTTAGATAGGGAAAAGAAAAGATAAAACATAGAATAACAGCTAACAATAGCAGACCAAATATGATTGATATAATTGATATAATGCACCTATCAATACTAGTAATTAGGTTAAGTAATAGTATATTTAGTATAAGTCCCAAGCCCACTATTCATAAAACTATCGAACTAATATCTTCTATCATTCCCCCCAAGCTTAATTGTACTAAAACTTAATCTTGTTACAACTTACAAGTAGCCAGCCAACCCATACTGAAGTCAATCTCAGCAGAGACCCTAGGAAACTAGTACTCCCCCTGGATTACATTCAGAACCTTGGTGATGTCCTTGTTAATCAGCTCCTTGTTTCTGCTCTGCACATGTCTCAAGCAAGCGAGACTTATTTTAGAGTCGAAACCTTTCTTTTATGTGCATCCCTCAACCCTGAAACTTGTATCCAAAACACTGAGTCCGGTGTCATAGATAGATCAATGGTGACCCAAGTTTATATAAGAAAAAGGAGAGGAAGGAAGTTGGGACAGCAAGAGGCTGAGCTGGAAAATGGTAAGGGCAATGAGGCAATGAGATAGTTGTAGATACAAACATAAAACATGTCGTGTAATGATCTTTCAAATCATCTGTTACTGAAGCCATAAAAAAAAATATCTTTAATTTTTTGGGTACAATCAATGGTATCTTCTTACGTTTTTTTTGGTAATGAATTAATCTCTTTCGGGATGCGTGACTGACATCTGAATAAGTCTCGTTCATAAGAATCAAATTATTGACCTTTTGGTTATCTTGAGGATCTATTGAGACTAGGGGTGTTCGCGGTCCATTTGGATCGGTTTTTAAGCAAAAAATCACCCGATCCAANAATCTCAATTTTTGGAATGGAATTAGGGAGCAATTGGTGTTGTATGCTCCAACACATATGGCTACCTCTATGTAAAGGACAACAAACAATTAAAGGGGTACGTATTTTGTTTTCCATTTTAATTTTATATCTATTGTGTAAATAGAATATTGATCAACGAAGGATGAGGCTATTGAGGCAACACTAATTTTTTGTTTAAGACGTATTATTTGGAAAGTTATATTGCCTAAACTTATCACATTTGCCTTTGTACAAAGTTTGAAGTATATAATGTAACTTTGCGGAGTGGCACATACTCCTATTGCACTGACAATCTGGTAGATATGACTTTTAAGCCAATGGTATATACCATAACACACACAACAAATTTGAGGGAAAATGATAATTTTGAATTATAACTCTTTTAGTTTGGAGATGATATATGTAAAACGTTGAAGGGTATAACACAAAGCCTTAGTGAGTAGCCTCAATATATTTTACACGGTAACCCTAACTTGCATAAATATGATGAAAAATAAAATAGATAAAAAAACAAGTATAGAAAATATTCCATCCATCACAACATGCTAAGCGAACGGAAATGGGGTAAATCAGAAGATAATGTTTGATTTTCATAAAATTACAATTTTAAAATAGTTATTAGCCCAACTTCAACATATGCAATTGTGTTTCTGAAAGAAAAGAAATAAACAATTTTATCATTTCATCAATTCTACCAAACATTATAGCTTCACATAAAGAGCAACATTTTTTGTTCCAAACTAATTTGGAAAAGTACGAAAACGCCCCATAAACATAGATCCAAGTATACTTTATTTCCTAAACTTCACAAAAGTGCCAAAAATACCCTAAACATTGGTTCAGGTGCAATTTGGTCCCTAGTTATGAAAATGTTAAAAAAAATTTGATAGAAAATGACATACCAAAGCCGAACATTGAAGGATACTTTGGTATTTTGATTGTCTTATCAACTATGCTTCCAAATTTCATCTTGTTTTATGGTTTACAATAGGGAAAGCGAGCGTCTCTTCTTGTTTCACAGTGAGTTAAAATTTATTATAACATATCTTCAGTAATCAATTTCAAATGAAAACAAAACGAAGTTGGCTTAGTGATATAATCATCAAATATTGTAAAGTCCGAAAGTTATTGTTCAATATCTTGTAGCAATACTTGTTGGAAAGAACATTCTTGCACCTATGAAAATATTGGATGTAGTAGGACCTTATGTCATCACACCAATTCATTGTTGTTGTATTAGCATTCATGTTTACGTGTGAAGGCATAAGGTAATTTAAATTAAAATAGGCTAATCTAAAAAAAATTAGACATCCATATGACCGTTAACATAAATGGATAGTTCATGGGCAGGAAATGTATAGTTGAGCAATCAGTTTAATAACATTTTTTATAACCACAAACTACATTTTACTCTAACCAAAATTTTATTGTCGAGTTGTCGGTTTAGTGGTGTAAGATCCCAATAGATCTCCGTGCATTTTACTAGGCCAATGGTCAAGGATTAGATTTATCAGAACAACAATTTTTAGAAGGGGCAGTCACAGACCTCGAACGAGATTAATTCTTTACCCAAATAATGAAATTTATGATGCATTTTAAAGCCTTTTAATTTTTAAGGGTTAATTTCCACATAATGATAAGCTTATGGGTTTTTTATTGAACTATTCTCTAATTTATAAAACAAACGCGCTCTATGGGTCCTAAGATTGCCAATTCCCCCATGAAAATATATGAATAATATGTATACATTGATATGATTTATTCTAAATCTTCTTTGAAAATATTTGGAATATACTCTTATAAATAGGAAAGTAAAATTACATAATTTTTTAGATAGAAATACAACCTTATTTTTATATTCTAATATGAATGTTTACAACTATAAACAAATAACATTACTTTCAAGGAGTAAGCGATATTTCTTTTTTAATAAAATAAATATAAAAAAACATTCTGTTTTATATGATTGTTTTGAATAAAAACTATGAGTCCATCTTAACTAGTTTTGAATAAGACAATATGATATATAAATTATGAAGATTATATTATAAAACTCCACGCATGATTGTATAATATACATAGCGGACAAATAGTTCAATTTAAATGAGAAATGAATTAGTTTAATAAGTGTTTAGGTATTTCTCTAGTTCACAGAAAGAAATTTGTAGTTAGTAAATAGATGACTTGAAGTCAGAAAAGACTATGATAAGAGTAGCATGCAAAGCTTTTTCACTTGTAAATGTTGAAGATATATTTTATACAAGTATATATGATCTAATTGAGAGAGTTTTTGAATAAGTTAAGAAACTCAAAATCCCGCAAAGACTAGTTGCGATTGTTCGAAAGTGCATGTATTCACCTCTATTACACCTTGAGTATAACCCAACCTTTTAGTAAGTGTCCAAGAAGTATAGATTAATGTTAATACATTCCATAGGTTCATTATCATGATCTAAATTCACTCAAGCCAAGTAGAATACAAATTCATATTCCTATAATGTTAGCCGAAGTTGCTACTTCTTAGTGTGTCCAAAACTTTTTCATTAAAACATCTTTATGAGTGGATGTAGTTGATTCAAATCATGTAAACAACCTATTCGTTTGTGAGAATAAGGTTGCGTAAATCTATCTTCAACAAACCCACTAGATTATAGTCCCATAAACCTGACCCTCACTTTTTCCTTTATTCGTTATGGTACAAGCCACTCTTTGCAGAAAATATTGATCTTATGTAAATCATGGAAGAAAGAATTTGTTCCTATTTTAAGAAAATACACTATAATATACTAATTTGAGGTCCCCGACGGCTGAATCCTTATAATAAATAAAAAACATTATCTTACCAAACAAAAGAAACAAACGAACTTACAAAAATCCATAAATTATGACAGCCATGTTAAATTTCATCTTAATATTTCCTAATTTAAATGATAGCCTAGATTTTGACTATGTGAAGCTCTTTTCAGTTTTGGCATATGTGCACATTCGTATGGTTAAAAACTATAAATCCTTGAATTTGTTATTTTATATCCAAACAATATCAACACATAGTTTAATTTTAGCTTAACTGAAGAAAATGGTTGAACCAAATTAAGTGCTTTTCAAAACGTCTCGCAAAATTTAGGCATTTGTCTCGTAGATATGTATTATAAATTGAAACATCATACACATGTACCCAATTCAAGAAATAAATTCAAAAACTAGAAACATGGCCTCAAAATCCATAAGCTCCATTATTCATGTATCTCTTCTGGTAGCTCTCCTTGCAACTAACATTGTTTTAGCAGATGACAATGTTCCTATTCCAGCTGACAAGTCCCAATTGAACAGTTGGTACCATAATAATGTGAAACCCTTATCTCAAAGAAAGAACACCCTAGACCCAGCACTTGTTGCTGCAGAAAGTGCAACTACAGTTATCAAGGTCATGCAAGATGGTAGTGGGAATTTCAAGACTATCAATGAAGCCATTAAGAGTATTCCTAAAGGGAATACTAAATGTGTGATTGTGTACATTGGAGGTGGAACTTATAATGAGAAAATAAGGATTGAGAGGGAAAAACCTTTTATCACGTTGTATGGTGCTCCAGGGAAGATGCCAATCTTGACCTATGGGGGCACTGCTCTCAAATATGGCACTCTTGATAGTGCTACACTAAGTGTTGAATCAGATTACTTTGTGGCTTCAAATATCATAATCTCGGTTTGTACACTATGATCTAGCTTAAAAAAAATTACTTCAAGTAAAAAGACATATACTTCTTATTTGGATTATTGTAATTTTATGTCATTATTGATTTTTGCATTGTGAGTTTGATGTTATAGAATTCTGCACCAAGACCTGATGGAAAGAGGAAAGGAGCCCAAGCTGTTGCATTGAGAGCTTCTGGTGACAAAGCAACATTCTATAAAGTTACACTACTAGGATTCCAAGACACATTGTGTGATGATGGAGATTGGCATATTTACAAAGATTGCTTGATTCAAGGCACTGTTGATTTTGTTTTTGGAAATGGAAAGACATTGTTTTTGGTAAATATGATTGTCTTACCTACAATATTTTTATGTTTTCATATGTAAAGTGTAGGAATCAGTGTTCTAAATTGCTATGCGGTTACGTTGTGTTTACTGTAATTGTTGAGACTCCCAAGATCACAATATTGTGGTCGCGTGCATTTTAAAGCACTGGGTCGAATAAATTTGTTATACACTAAATTAAAAGAGGAACGTGGTTGATGCAAGTATTGAGATTAGATCTTGTGATGCAGAACACCGAGTTAAGAGTTCTTGGAGATGAAGGCATGTCAGTAATAACAGCACATGCAAGAGATAAGAAGACAGATGATACTGGCTACTCATTTGTCCATTGTGACGTAACTGGGACTGGGAATGGGACTCTCCTTGGAAGAGCATGGATGTCTAAATCAAAAGTTGTCTTTGCTTATTCCTATTTAGGCGCTGTTGTGAATAAGGCAGCATGGAGTAACAACTTTCACCCAGAATATGATCGGTAATTCTCTATCTCCACACTTAAACATGCTTCGAACTATGCATTTTATAGGTTTTCAAACTGAAAATTAGCTCCATGAGTGATAAGTGAACGTGCATGGCTAAGTATTTGTGTTTTATCGCAATTCGGAAAATATGGCTTTGATTGCGATGCCATTGCGGAGACTCCCAAACCCGCAATGTTGCGACCACAATTCCAGTTGCAGAGTGCAATTTAAAACACGAGTAAATAGAATGCTATATAATATTACTAATCGATTAAATTCATCCTTAACTAGATTCTCTCCATATTAGCTCATTTCATTCAATCTTTTCTACTACACATAACATAAATCAAACTACGAGAATAACATGACTATTATGTGACATTTCCAACAGAAATCTATATTTTGGAGAGTACAAGAATAAGGGACTTGGTGCAGATCTAAAAGGGCGTTACAAGTACACAAAACAACTTAGTGCTCTAGAGGCGAAACCTTTTATTACGCTTGGATACATTCAAGGTTCAAAATGGCTACTTCCTCCACCAAATCCTAGAGTGTAATAAATTACCACATTTTTTGAAAATGAGAAATGATAAAAGCTTACGTTTCTACATTTGTAAAACCAATCAAATAAGTAAAAAAAACACTATGTAAATTCTTTCTTCTAGTAAATTGCATGTTTTATTGCCTCTCTTTTGTTGTTAACTTATTCTCGATTCGGTGTTTTTTCGCAAAGATTATCCTTTGCTCGACAATTTTAATAATCGATATGTTATATTATTAGAGGAAAATTCACGTTAGGTGGATATCATATAATCTCAATTTTTGGAATGGAATTAGGGAGCAATTGGTGTTGTAT